>NW_006296537.1:338885-343952 GCF_000327345.1 Myotis davidii
GGCTCAGCCTCCCCAGTTACCTGAGGTGGACACTCTTGGTGCACCCCCTTGTGGGCTTTGTGCACAGTCTTGTTGTAGCTATGCCTTGGTTGTTGTAGGATCACTGGGAGGAATTGACCTCCAGGCCAATTGGCTATCACATCTCTATTATATGAAGGGGCTGAACTAGGGTCTCTGGATACCCATGTGCTTCTGGGTCTTCACTTCCCCATTCTCACAGGGTGGCTGAACATGGTTGGTAGAAAATGTTCACTGTGGGAGTGAGAGTTTCAGCAAACCACAAAGCCTTTACAGTATGATCCCATCTTTGTTTGGCATAGGAAAATTTCCAGAAAGATACACCCAAGGTATCAGCAGGGCTTGTCTGTGATGTATAGGACTGTGTGTGTTACTTTCCTCTTTCTGTTTGTAAATTCTGATTTCCCACTGTGATAAACATGTTTTGCTTTGTAATAAGAAAAAAAGAAAGAAAAAAAGAAAGAAATCAAAGTTGACAATTTCTATATAAAGAAAAAAATTGCCTAGAAGCCATTAGCAAGGGGAAAAAATGAGAAAGGTAGCAACCTGCCCCATCACCACTGGAGCCGGTGGCAACTGTGTCAATGTGCCTTTCACACTGCAAAGTGCCCTCTCTGCCAAGGAGCCTGGCTGTCCAGAAAGTGGACTCTGAGGTGGGGGTTAGTGTGCGGAAAGTTTATTAGGGATGCTTTTGGGATCAACCACTGTGGAAAGTGGGTAAGGAAGCAGGACTGTGCAGAGAGGATCAAGTAAACAGCACCACAGCCTCAAGGAAGGCTTCAGGTGACGTAACCTCGGTTCAGAGAGGAGACACAAGCTAAGTCGTGATGAGGAAGATTCTCAGAGCCAGCTCTATCCAATCCGGGTCTCACCCTCTGTCCCTGATGACACAGTTGCCCAAACTTTCAAGTGATTCATTTTATGGTCAAATGGACAGATCTGTTCCTCCTCATTAATGTTGAACCAGTTTGTTCCCCCACACCCACTAATCAATTTTCAGATGAGCTAGTAGTCTCAGTCCTGGAAATCACAAAGTGAAATATGACCTAGATGATGCAACACATAATGGCCCTTATTCTCCTGGAAAGGTGCTCTCTCTGGAGGAGAGCAGAGCTTTCTTGCACAAAGGACAAGCCTGACCCTCCCCAGATTGGGGGAACATGGGAGGCTGCAGGCATTCCAATGAGTTAATCTTGAGTTAATCTTATTTACCTGTGAGATCAATTGGCTGCAGGCACCAGGCAAGTGACAGCAGTGGCAGGGCATCCTGACAGCTGGGGACTGATTTGTCAGTCTTTTTAATAGATGGGATTGCATATAGTTAATTGAGCACAAGACTGGCATGAGTAAGTCTTCTCTTTGGGCAACCCCCTTGTAATGTGGCATTCCTCGCTGGATGTCCTGCAGTGCAGAGGGATAAGGGAAGGAGAAGAGGGGGCAGATGACAAGTGGTGGGTCATTCCTGACCACTGTGAGGAATGCTGTGGGGGGGCAGGCACCTCTGACCTGTGTGTTGCTGTGGGGAGGCTGTGCAGGGCAAGGCAGTGCTTTTCAAGTGTGACCCTTGCACTAGCAGTCTCAGCACCCCTTGGGAACTTGTGAGAAAATCAAAATTTTGGACTCCACTCCAGATTCACTCTGTTGTAAATGTTTACCCCCGCGTCCCGCTGGTTCAGGGTTCAGGATCTGGAGGAGGAGCCGCACACAAATGAAAGAGAAGAGACAAGAGATAAAATTTGGAAATATTGTGGGGCCAGGCGGGTAAGTCCAACTCAAGGGGAAGGACTTCCCCTGGTGCTCAGGCCTAGCCAACCTTTTATTGGTTTGGGATACACCCATAGCCCTTAGGCAGGCAATTTCCAGTAACAGGCAGACTAGCCCATCAGCAAGGATTTACATAATAATAAATGGGGAAGTTGCTTCAGCTACCATTGTCTGGACTAACAGTGGGTGCACAGCTCTGACCTCTGCTAGGGCTTCAAGGGTCACCAGCCTTCCGGGTTCTCTGTCCATATCTCTCTGCTAGTGAAGACAATAGGCGGTTTCCCACATCACTCGATTAGAAACTCTGGGAGCAGGATCCAGCAATGTGTGTTTTAATAGACTCTCCAGGGAATTCTAATGCTCCCTAAAGTTTGAGACCCATTGGAGGAGTTATGTGAATAAAGCCTGGTTCGAGGAAGCCTGAGTCACTAGATATATGACTTTGGACAAGACATCTAACCTCTAAGTGTCTCTCTTCACCTGTAAAATGGGGGAAATATGAGGAGGAGTACCTGCCTTATAGGGTTGTTGTGAAGATTAAATTTGTGAAGTGCTTATGAGTTATATATATAAATGTTAACTTCTATTGTTGGAAATAATGGAGCCTATGACTTCTGTCTGCTCCCTCAGCATGACAATGGTTATAAATAAAAACTGTGAGTAAAAAGCTCCTATGATTTGACAAGTAAAAAAATACGCTATAAAATTGTGCTTTATTGTGATTGTGCTTATCTAAAAATATGTATGCACACGGATAAGATAAAATTATGGGTGATTTATTTTTCTAATCACAAACTTTTAAATTTGGTTAAATAGAATATATCTTTGGAATCAAAATATTAAGTAAATTCAGACAAAAAAATGTATTGGATCATGGATAGCCAATGGGCAGAGTTGAAGTAAAGACTACTCGAGCCTCGGCTGGTGTGCTTGGTGGTTAGAGGGTCAACCCACGCACAGAAGGGTCACTGGTTCAATTCCCTGTCAAGGGCATGTACCTGGGTTGCAGGTTCGATCTTGAGCCCTGGTTGTGGCGTGTACAGGAGGCAGCCAATCAATGTGTTTCTCTTACGTTGGTGTTTCTCTCTCTCTTTTCTTATTTTTTTTCTCTCTCTCTCCCTTCTGTCACTCCCTTCCATTCTCTAAAAATCAATGGGAAAAATATCCTGGGATGAAGATTAAGAAAACAAAACAAAACAAAAAAAGACTACTCAAGAGGACACAAGTTATAGAACTGTCATATGTGGGTCCCCATCTTCACTCAGGGACAGAAAGGATGTTCTGGGCTCATCATATCACATCAAAGTAAAACACAAGGTCACTCAGGGTTAGAAGAGAAGAGATGTGAGCTAGAGTTTGGTCCATCTGGGCAGCCTCAATAACAGAAAAGAGGATGGCTGGCCCAGTGAGGACCACTGGGAGGTGAGATGAGTGCTGGGCAATGGACTCATCCTCAGGAAGGGCAAAAGTTTCTAGCTGAGAATCAGCATGGTCTTGGAAGCTGTGAGACCTGGCTGATCGCTGTGGAGAAGTCTGAATATTTGGTGAGGGCTTCAACTAGATCTCCATCTGTAAAGGGGTAAATACACTAGTCAGCAGGATCTATGTCACCATCTTGCCACCTGTATATCTCTAGGTACCATTGGGTTATAAAATCCTGGCATAGGGCCAGAAGCTGACTTCAAAATCAAGATCCAGGTCAGATTATTGGGGTGGTTGTGTGGTCTGAAATTCCAACCACATTTGTCACTCTCAGCCCCACTTTCCTCTTTTAAAGTATAATACATAGAACAAAGACAGGCCAGAAAAATTTCACTAAGATCTCAGTATGGTGTTTATCTCTACAGAGTATTTCTTTGCACCCCAGTAACCACTTGACTTTTACAAGGTAGCATACCTGTTGATATATGGTCACTACGGAATCTACTAAGATGCACTAGAATTTCTGCAGTTTATCACTTGGCTACCTTGATTCCTTTTGTGGCCTTTGTTTTGACATTAGAGCAGGGGTAGGCAAACTTTTTGACTCGAGGGCCACAATGGGTTCTTAAACTGGACCGGAGGGCTGGAACAAAAGCATGGATGGAGTGTTTGTGTGAACTAATATAAATTCAAAGTAAACATCATTACACAAAAGGGTATGGTCTTTTTTTTCAATAGTTTTATTCATTTCAAACGGCCGGATCCGGCCCACGGGCCGTTATTCATTTCAAACGGGCCGGATCCGGCCCGCGAGCCGTAGTTTGCCTACGGCTGCATTAGAGTATGATATTATGGTATGTTTCTCACTTAACAGGTTCTTTTTTTCTGATAACTGCTTTATTGAGACAGCTTTATTGTGCATATGCCATATAATTCACCCATTTAAAGTGTACAATTCCATGGGTTTTTGTATATCTAAAGCGTTGTGCAGTTATAACCACAACTTTAGAACATTTTCAACACTATAGAAAGAAACCCTGTACCCTAGTTCCCCTTACCTCCCTCCCCTGGCAACCACTAATCAATTCTGTATCTATGGATTTGCCTACTCTGGACATGCCATATAAATAGAATCATTTGCTATGTGTCATTAGTAACTTGTTTCTTTCACATGGCATAATGTTTTCAGGGTCCATCCATGTTGTAGCAACTGTCATTACTTCACTCTTTTTCATGGCTCGATAACATTCCATTGTATGGCTATACCACATTTGGTTTATTTATCCATTCACCAGTTGATGCACATTTGGGTTACTTACATTTTTTTGCTATTATAAATAATACAGATATGAACATTATTATAGTTTTTGCATGAATGGGTAGTTTCATTTATGTTGGGTATATGCCTAGGAGAAGAGCTGGGTCTTACGATAGTTCCATATTTAACATTTTGAGAAACTGATCATTTTCCTAAGCAGCCATGCCATGTTACATTCCCACCAGCAGTGTGAGAGGGTACTGGTTTCTCCATATCTTCATCAGCATTTGTCTAACTTTTTTTATTAGAGCCATCCTAGTGGGTGTGAAATGGAGTCTCAGTGTGGTTTTTATTTGCATTTCCCTAATGACTAACAATGTCTAGTATGTTTTCATGTGCTCCCTAGCCACTTGCATATCTTCTTCGGAGAAATATCTATTCAATTATTTGCCCATTTTTGAATTGGGTTGTGTCTTTTATTATTGACTAGAGGCCCAGTGCATGAAAATTTGTGCACTCGGGAGGGGGGCGTCCCTCAGCCTGGCCTGTGCCCTCTCTCAGTCTGGGACCCCTCAGGGGATGACCACCTGCTGGCTTAGGCCTGC
>NW_006296537.1:343976-346098 GCF_000327345.1 Myotis davidii
ACTACATCATCTTGTTTTTTCAGTGTTAGAGTAGCCTAAGAGACTGTTCCCAATATATAGGGTAGGGTCCCAAGGCCTGACCGGTGATCAGGGCCAATCTGCGGGGCAACTGGCAGGTGGGGTGATCAACCTCCCCACCACTGATCAGCTCTCCCCCCCACCCACTGGCACCCGCCTTGGCTGGCGACCTGGCACAGCCTGCCAGCTGGCCCCACCCCAGATCACCGCTGCAGGTTGCCTCCCTCTCCTGTGTTGAGCATCTGCCCCCTGGTGGCCAGTGCACATAATGGCGACCAGTCATTCTGCCGGTCATTTGATTTGCATATTAGGGTTTTATTATATAGGATTTGTGGGGAATGTTTATATATTATGGATACAAGTCTATTATCAGAGATATGATTTGCAAATATTTTCTGGCATTCTATAGGCTGCCTTTTCACTTTCGTGATAGCATTATTTGTAACATAAAAGTTTTTTATTTTGATGAACTCCAATTTATCTATTTTTTCTTTTGTTGTTTATAATAGCGTCATATCTAAGAAACCATTTCCTAATCCAAGATCTCAGAGATTTACACCTGTAATTCCTTCTAAGTTTTAGCTGTTGTATATAAACCTTTTATCAGTTTTGGTTTTAATTTTGTATGACTGTGAGAATGAATTCCAACTTCATTCTTTTACATGTGGAAATTCAGTTGTCCCAGCACCACTTGTTGAAATGACTATTCTTTCTTCAGTGAAAGGACTTCACACCCTTGTCAAAAATCGATTTGCCACAGATGCATGCATTTATTTCTGGTCTGTCAGTTATGTTTCATTGATCTATATGTCAATCCTTATGCTAACAACACACTATTTTGATTACTGGAGCTTTGTATAAAATTTTAAAGTCAGGAAGTGTGAGTCTTCCAACTTTGTTCTTTATCAAGATTGTTTTGACCACTCTGGGTCCCTTGAATTTCCATATGAATTTTAGGCTCAGCTTATCCATTTCTATAAAGGATTTAGCTAGGCTTCTGAAAGAGATTTCATTGAATTTGTAGATCACTTGGGGGAGTATTATCATCTTGACAATATTAGGTATTTTGATCCATGAACATGGGATTTCTCCGTTTGTTTCGATCTTCTTTAATTTCTTTCAACATGTTTTGTAAATTTTCAGTGTACAACTCTTGCATGACCTTCTTTAGCTTATTCTGTTTTATTCTTTTGATGGTATTGTAGATGGAATTGTTTTCTTAATTTTATTTCACATTATTAATTGCAACTGTATCGCAATAGAGTTTTTGTATTGATTTTATATTCCACAACCTTGTAGAACTCATTTATTAATTCTAATAGGTTTTTAGCAGATTCCTTATAATTTCTATATACAAGATCATGCCATATGCAATTATAGTTTACTTCTTCCTTTGCAATCTTTCCAATGCTTTTTCTTTCTTTATTTTTTTTTAATCAAATTACTCTGGCTAGAATCTTCAGTATAATGTTGAGAGAAGTAGCGAGAAGGGACTTAGAAGGAAAGCTTCTAATGTTTTGCCATTATGATGTTATTGTGGATTTTTCATAGAAGCTCTTTGTCAGGTTGAGAAAATTCCTTTGTACTCCTAGTTTGTTGAGTGTTTTTATCATGAAAGCTTGTTGGGTCTTTGTCAAATTCTTTTTCTATTTCTATTGAGATTATCATGTTTTAGTTTTTTATACTATTTATATTCTGTATTTCATTAATTGATTTTAAAATGTTAAAATAAGTTTGCATTTCTGGGATAAATCCTCCTACTTAGTTATGGTGTATGATCCTTTTTATCTGTTACTAGATTTGGTTTGAGAGTATTTTTTATCACTTTATTTAAAATAGTTTTATTGCTTAAAGTATTACAAAGAGTATTACATATGTCTCCTTTTTTCCCCACCCTTAACAATCCCCCAGCCTCCCCTACCCCCCCACCCCGGTGTCTTATGTCCATTGGTTATGCTTATATGCATGCATACAAGTCCTTCAGTTGATCTCTTACGCGCCCCCTCCCGGCCCTCAACCCTCCTCAGCTTTCCTGCTATAGTTTGACAGTCTGTTTGAGGCAGCTCTGCCACTGTATATATTTTTGTTCGTCAGTTTATATTGT
>NW_006296537.1:350365-359163 GCF_000327345.1 Myotis davidii
ACATATTGGGTCACAAACTCCCCAAATTCATCTGTCTCTTAATTTTTTCTCCAATTGCTGTTCAGTTTGGTTGTGTTTTGTTTCCCTATCTTCTAATTCGCTAATTTGGTCCTCCGCTTCTCCTAGTCTACTGTTGAAACTTTCAATGGTGTTTTTTATTGCAGCTATATCACTCTGCATTTCTTTTTGGTTCTTACATAATTTATTGATTTTTTTCATCTGTTTCTTCTTGCTTCTTGCATAAGTTGTTGATTTTTTCATCCATCTGGTTTATGCACTCTTGGTCCCTTAATCTGAATTCTTTTTCTGTCATGTTGCATGCCTCTGTATCACTTAGCTGCTTTTCTGGCGAGTCCTCCTTTTCTTTCTTTGGGGGTTTCTTTGTCTACCCATGTTTGACCGTACCGCCATATCTAGATGTTGAGTCGTTCAGTGGCTGCTCCTTGGGTGGCAGTGGCTCCTCGGGCTGCGAGTTGCTCCTTGGGTGTTTGTGGTAGCAGCTGCTCCTCAGTTGGTAGGAGCTCCTCTGGTGGGTGCTGTTCATAGTTGTGATGGCTCCTCTTGCTGGTGGGGGAAGGCTTCACACACAGCTGCTGTTCCTCAGACAGACGGTGTGGTGATCAGGAGGCTGTTGTTCCTTGGATGGGGGCGGGCTACACAATCAGCTGCTACTCCTTCGAATTGCTCCTTTTAATCTCTTAAGTGGCCTCAGGGCAAGGTGTTTTCCAATAGGGTGTGTCAACTGTCTTCCCCCCAGGCAAGGCAGATGTCTATCCCCCCAGGCACGGCAGATGTCTATGTGGTGCTGTGAGGGAATGACTGAGTCGAGGAGACTTGGGATGCCTCCTTCTGAGCTCTGTCCTCTGAGTCCCCAGTGCTGGCTTCTGCTCTCACAGCTCCATCCACTTCACCCTCCCTCTTCCAGAGCACAAGGTGGGTGGCTCCACAGGGAATGTTTGTGCCTTGCCCCTTTAAGAGGGTGCCTGAACTTCTAGCTGCCACTCCCTGGCAGACAGCACCCCACTGCTTTTCACACCTTGATGTTATGTAGATACCTTCCTCAGTTTGGTGCTCTCTGCTGGGGAGCCCAGCTCTGGGATTAGATCCCAGAATTCTCAGTGGCACCTCCCCCTGCTCCACCACCGGCTGAGATATCTCTCTGGGACTTCAGTTCCCCTCTGTGGTCACATCTCTGCCCCTCCTACCAGTCTCTATGCCGTCTCTACCTTCGGTCCTTGGGTATCAGGGTTCTCTCCTGTGAGTTTTCCGTTGATTATTCAGGAAGCCTTCTCATATTTCAGTTGTAATTCCAGCTTGTTCCTGGGAGCATGACCATGAAGCATCCTCCTACTCTGCCACCATTTTTAATCTCTCTGGTTTGAGAGTATTTTGTTGAGGATTTTTGTGTTCATATTGATAAGAGACTAGAGACCTGGTGCATGAAATTTGTGCACGGGAGGTGGGGGGTCCCTCAGGCTGGCCTGTGCCCTCTTGCAGTCCGGCACCCCTTGGGGGATCCGGCCTGCACCCTCTCCAATCTGGGACCCCTCAGGTGATGTCTCACTGCCAGAATTGGGCCTCAACCAGCAGTAGGACATCCCTCTCACAATCCAGGACTGCTGGCTCCTAACTGCTTGCCTACCTGCCTGATTGCTCCTAACCGCTTCTTCCTGCCAGCCTGATCACCCCCTAACCGCTCCTCTGCATGCCTAATTGATGCCTAACTTCTCCCCTGCTGGCCTGATCACCCCCAACTTCCCTCCACTAGAGGCCTGATTGCCCACAACTGCCCTCCCCTGCCAGCCTGATTGTCCACAAATTCCCTCCCCTGCCATGACCCGCCTCCTCCACTGGGACCAACCTCCTCTGCACTACGCAGAGCCGCAGGGCTCCCAGGGCTCCCAGGCCTCACCATGAAGAGTGGCTGCCGTGCCCCACCTCTGCTGTGTGCATGGCCGTCTTGTGGAGGTCATCTTGTGGCGACTATCTTGTGACGACATTGCATGAGGGTGTGATTCCACCTAGGCTTTTATTATATAGGATATTGATCTGTAGTTTTCTTGTGATATTTCTGTCTAGTTTTGATATCAGTGTAATACTGACCTCGGAGAATGAGTTAAAATGTATTATTTTCTCTTCTATATTTTTAAAGAGTTTGTTTGGGCGGGGGGAAAAATGGACACATATGTAATATCCTTTGTAATAAATAATAAAATTAAAAAAAATGTAAAAAAAAAAAGAGTTTGTAAAGAATTGACATTAATTCATCTTTAAATGTTTGGTAGAATTCACCAAAGAAGCCATCTGTGTCTTTGCTTTTCTTCCCGGGTAGTTTTGATTACTAATTCAGTCTCTTCACTTATTACAGGTTCACCTGGAGTTTCTATTTTTTTCTTCAGTTATTTGCAGCAGTTTCTATCTTTCTAGGAATTTATGCAATTCATCTATGTCATATAATTTATTGTCATATAATTGTTCATAGTATTCCTTTTATACTCCTTTTTATTTCTGTAAGGGCAATTGTAATTTCTAATTTTAGTAATTGAGGTCTCTCTTTTATTCTTGGTCAATCTAGCTAACCAAAGTTTATTTGAATTCTCATTTGGTACTCAGTCTCCTTCAGCCTATACTTGGGAGCTTTTGTCAACCTAAGAAATACATGTGTTTATTTTATAGTCAAGAAAATAAGTTTTATTCACATTCTAGCATGTGGAGTTCTCAGTCTGAACCCCCAAAGCATACTGTTCTGTCCCCTAGACTAACTGAAGCAAATTCATTCAGCCTCTTTATTAGCCAATGGCAGTAGTTCATAAGGCTATTGCTGTCCCACCCTCTCACTTTGGGAATTGTAAACTGCAGGCTTTTTAGCAAAAGGCCATCAGGCAAATATTGATTATTTCTGAGTAAAAACTGGAGCTTATGGAAGAGCAGAAGGCAACGGATCCTGGCCAGCTAGGATCCCCAAGCAAGGCATTGTGAGTAGACCTGGGGCCTGGGGCAGTGCTCTTTTTGAGTACTGAATTGGAATGGAGACAACTTAGAAAAACAGAGGCCTACTGCTGTTCCAACCATTTGTCTCCTTAGTAGCGGCCTCCAGGATACGCTGCTCTAGCTGGCAGGGACTCAGCTGACAGGTGGCAAAGCCAAGAGGTCAGGAAAAAAACATTTGGTATTTTGGAAAAGTACCAATTCTGATGGTGTTCTGGGGTGCATGGCAGAGTTGATAATCTTGCCCCTTCTCTCTGGGAGCCTTAAGCCTGACTTGTGTGCTAGGGCAGATGCATCCATTACTCAGAAAATATATTAGAGGCAATAAAATGTCCACTAAAAGATTATTTTAAGATTAATTGGAAATCTGTGTGTGAACGATTTTTAAAATAAAGCCAAACCCACCAAGATTTTACTGGTAAGGAAGTGGCAACAAATCAACTCTTAGGGATGGGTGTATGGTGAGCTTGAAATTCAGACCAAGTGGGACAGTCAGTCCCGGCCCCACCCTGAGCTGCTGACTCAGGACCAAGAGGAAGAGGGATCTGCCAGACTTCAAGACTTTTGTAAACAGTTCTTGAAAGAGAAACCACACACTTGTCTTTCTGCCAGCTCCCCTCCCCCCTCCCACACCCTCCAGCTTCTCCTCAAAACTGACAGTGCAGCCCTTGTCTTTTCTCTGACATCCAAGGGCAAAGCTTGTTAACTTGAGCTCCATGAACCTCCAAGGGCTATGTGGAGAGAATTTAGGGGGGTCTATGAACTTGGATGAGAAAAACATTTGATCTTATTTCCACTAACCTCTAAGAGAAATTTAGCATTTCCTCAACTTAGGAATATAGGCAACAAGCCACAGTAGTATTAGCGGTATCTGTGACTTTATTCCTCAATAGAATCACACATATTTTCACATCATATTATAGTTATTGTATCTCAGAAAAGTTACTGATGCTCATCATTACTTCAATCTATATACTGGCCACTAAATTTTGTCCTTCGTTGCACTATTAAAGAAGCAATATAACAAGATCACAATTTCTTAAACATATTTTATAACTATTTCAATAGGATTGGTTTCCTTTGTAATTCTATATATTTTATTTTATGCATCTGAAAACATTATTCTGAGAAGGGGTTTAGAGGCTTCACCAAACTGCTAGAGGAATCTATAACCTAAAAGAGATTAAGACCCCTGCTCTGGATCTTGGCACTCTCCTGCTCCACTGGCCTTATTTCTGACCCACAGAACTTTCCCTATCTGTCCGGCAAGCTCAAAAGCACTTGCATACTAGTGTTGTGACACTGGGCAACTTAGACTTTCTGTGCCATTTCTTAATCTACAGAATGGAGAATAGCACTATCTACTTTATAAGGTTGTTGTGATGATTCAATAAATTAATAAATGTAAAGCACTTAGTGCCCAACAAATAGTAAGTACTAATAAGTACTTGCTATTTTTTTATTGTTGGTTCATATCAATTATCTTACTAATCTATCCTATTATTATCTCCATTTTTAGAAAAGGCAAACTGGGACTTAGAGAGAGAAAAATGACAAACCCAAGGGTACACAAAGAAGTGGCAGAGCCAGACTTCAAAAACAGGTCTGTGTGACTGACGCCAAGTGGAGGTCACTCTCCACCACACCACTAAGAGTGAGTGATGGCCCCTCAAAGAGGCAGAAGCCATCAACAGGGTGCTCAGTTGGGAATGAACAACCAGCTTTGCAAGCTCCTGCTTTCTCTTCCCCAATTTGTCCCTACTGTCCACATGTCCAACTTGATGGGGGTGGGGGTTCTCCCAGATCCCTCAGCCAAATCTGAAGAGCCCAGGGCTTCTCCAAAAGGCTACTGCCAATGCAGACCCACCTGAGAAAGGAATGAGTGCATGTTCTCACACTGAACAGGAGCCTCGCAGCAACAAACTCATTTGGAGTCATGAACCTGCCTCTGGTCTCCAGAGCTACTCAAGCCTCACAGAGCAATGGAATTGGAGGAGTAAGTAGGGATTCAGCATGGCAGGAGTTTGTCTGGGGAGTAAAGGCTGCCTCCTGGAGAAAGTGGTCTATGAGCTGAGGAGATTGCCAGTTCGAGTGGGACCAAGAGTGTTTATGAATTTTTAAGGCAGAGGGAATAGGATGTTCAAAGGCCCTGGTATGCAAGGAAGAAGGGAATAATTCAGAATGTCTGAGGTTTGGATTGAATGGAAGAGGGAAGTGGGATGACATGGGGAGATGAGACAGCATACATAGTTTATGAGCAGATAGTGAAGAATGCCAGAGTCAGGTCCACAAGTCTTTTACTAGAGGAAGGAGCACCACGAAAGGGTTTTTGTATAGGAACAACAGGACCTACACCCTTCCCCCTGCAAGCATGCAGAAGGTGGGCTGATTAGAAGGGGTAGAGACTAGAGGCTGGTTAGACCAGCAAGGAGGCTACTTCAGTAGTCCAGATGAGAGGTAAGGAGGGGCTGAACTTGGGAGTAGAAGCCTGGAACTTCTGGAAACTCTCTGGCTTATGTGTCCTCCATGGTGAGGAACTGGTAAGACTGTAATTGCTGGGGGACTTGCCCTCCTCAGGTTTGGTTGTGCATGAATCCTGTGAGGCAAGGTTTCCTCAGTTCAGAGGATAATTACCCTGAGTCCACACCTTCCGTTTTAGCCTCTTCCTCATATAAACAGTATATATACAGCAAGAGCAGAATAAAAAACCAGGACCCTACTTTCTGTCACCCTCACCCACCCCCAGTAGAATTGCTAAGGTAAGGGGCCCCAGCTCTATCCCAATGTGTGGCAGGCAGGAAGGGGTGTAGGGACTCAAAGAGCAGGTCAGAACCTGCCCTCTGTCAAAGGAAATATCCACCCTCTTAAGCCTTTCAGAGACTGTTTTCTTACAATTAGGTCCTGCTGTTACCAGGGCAACTAAGAATTCTGGGCTTTGTGTTTCTGTGTTTGTTGAATCCCTGAGGAGAAGTGGCCCACAGAGCTTTCCCCTAGTCTGGGCAGGATGCAGGAACTGCTAGTGGGAGGTGGAGACACCCCACCCCCAGTTTGGAGGTAATCTCTTGCCTTGGTAATGCCTATTCTTATTTTATGGGAGGGGCAAGGGCTCCATGTGAGTCAGTTCTGATACTCAAGGGTAAGGTTTAGGCTTCTCTGAACCTGGTATCCAAGGGCTAGACTTCTGCATCCATCCTATGTCACCTCACTCTCAGGGAGGTGCAATCTGAGCAGGTGTCTAGCAGGGGCAAGCTCACACCAGACCATGAGATATTCTGGGGTATTACACAAATGTTTTTTGATCACTTACTATGTGCTTAGTGTGGGATCTCCAGGCTGGTTTCTGCTCTGGAGAGCTCTAAGGGAAGACTCAGAACCAAATTAGCCATTAAATATGTCCCTGAGCTAGTTAGTCCCCGAGACTCTTTTCTGCACTGGGCTGGGCTGGGTATTAGACTTGCTTAGGGTGTTTTTTAGACATAGAAATTTCTAAAGACTCTGATTCCATCAGTGTGGGTGTGAGTGGAGGGTGCTGGTTACGAGTTCTAAATACCAAACTGCTGGAGTTCACAGTAGAATTGTGCAAATGAAGCAAGTGACCTTGAGCTGTCAGTTTCCTCACAGAATGAATGAGGGGAACAGTGGATTCACCAATATTTTCTCTTTCTTCCCCCATCCCTTGGGAACAGGATTTTTATGGCCCTCACCCTCCTTGTCATTCTTCTACTGCTCCTATTCTTTTCTTCCTTCTCCTTTTCCTTTATTCTAATATTTCCTTACTCCTGGCATGCAAAAAGGTTTCTTCTGTGAGGTGCAACCTGATCACCTTCCATTGGCTGCCCTGGACCACAAGCAAGGCCTACCCATCTCTTGGACACCCTCCCCCACCCATTCTGCTGCAGCAGCCCAAGAAGGCATTGGCATTTCTGGCACCCTGTCTGCTGATTCATCTTGAATCCCATCAGCTGAAGTTCTCAGATTTCTTTTTCCACAAGTTTCTTCCAAGACTCATCTTCCCCACTCAGTCTCCTGCAGTTGGTTTCTGAACCTGACTGCAAGATCTCACATGTGCACCTGGCAAAGGTCATATCAGCACATCCTTCCAGGCTATGGAGATTAGAATTGTGATTCCATTTTGGAGGGGAGCCTCCAGTCCTCCAGGCTTCATATGATCTGCAGATTCCCTTAGCAGGCAACCTCTAAGTCTTCATTCAGCAGCCAACTTATTCACTCACTTATTCGTTTATGTACCAAACTAGGGTTGAGAGCCTACTGTGTACACAGCCATGTGCTAGGCCCCAGGGATCCAGCAGTGACTGTTGGTCTGAGTAGGAATGGGAGTCAGTGGCAGGGCCAAACTAGAATCCAAGACCCTGTCCCCTATACTCATAGGGCTTCCAGCAGGGTTGGACAAGACTCACCCTACTCTTCTTACTTTCCCCCACCTGATCTGATGGGCCATGAGACAATCTGGGGTCACTGATCCCTGCCAGCAATGAACATGAGAAACTCCAGGGGTGCTGGAGACCTTATCTGATACCAGAAGCAGAACAGGAAGCCCCAGTGCTCACAATGCAGCTCAGGCCCCACAACCTTGTACCTCCCCAGAGGACAGTCAGCCACACACTCATGCAAACTCATCACCACAAACTTGGCACTACCACTGCTTACCCTTCTCTGCAGCACAGACCTGCCACCTGGCTGGTTCTCCCAGAGCCTTCAGACATCATGCACCTGATTCAGCTCTTGTTGCTTGGGAAAAGGCCCAGAATCTAATCAGGCTATGGCTTGAGCTCATCAGGGGCTTCCTGGGAAATAGCATGGTGGATTAGAGTTGAAAGACTGTGAGTTTGGAAGTCACACGGACCTGAGTCCACTGTGGAACCTAATATCTCTAAGATCCAAGTCCCTCAGCTCTAAAAGGAGACACCTGCCTAATTGAGTTGTTATGGGAATGAAATGAGATGATGTTGGTGAAAGTGGCACATGGTCAGAAACGCACTGGTTGCCTCCTTCTCTTCCTTCCTTCTGTCCTTTCTTCCTTACTTCCCCTGAAAGGAGCAAAGTCAATGTGCCTCTGAAACTGGGCTTTGCATTTTTCTGCAGTTCTTTCATCTGGAGGGAAGGTGGGCAGAATGGGGCAGACCCGGAAGACAGTAGAACCTGTGAGTGGAGGCAGAGAGGAGCTGACTACTGGGCAGCTGTGGGGCTGAGAAAGAGCCACTTACCAGCTATAAACCTTGGGACAGTGACTTCTCTTAAGCCTGTTTCCTCATCTCTAAAATGAGGGTAAATGAACTGGGATAATGGATAATCAAGTGTGTGGCTCAGCACTTGTACTTAGTAGGGGGCTCAATAAACCTTCCCACCCATTGTACCAGAAAATAAATTTCCAATTCATGGCTGGAAAACTTGAGCAAATCCCAGAATGGGGTTCAGTTTCTTCTGACCCACATGCTATGAGGGCAGTGAAATCTTGCTGGGAGGGTCTCTGTGTGTACTGTGAGGCTGTTTAAAAACTGCACCTGCTAGTTTACTGGTGTCACATAGCACCACCTAGTGCCCAAAAGTGGAAAGGCCCTCCTGCCTGCCTCACCCTGCTTGGCCTCCTTCCCCAGGGCCCGTGTGTGTGTGTGTGTGTGTGTGTGGAGGGGGTTGTGGCCCCACCCCCTGTCACACACAGAGCCGCAGGGCGATCAGGGGGTTTAGGTGCTGCCCCCTGTCACACTGATCCCGGTGCTGGGAGGCCTCTCAGCTCCGCTGATCCTGGTGCTGGGAGGCATATTGCCCTTTTACTATATAGGATAAGGCCT
>NW_006296537.1:359292-363551 GCF_000327345.1 Myotis davidii
CACTGTTATAGGATGGTACAGCTGGGCCACTCATAGCTTTATATCCCAGTTAGTGGAGAACTAATGCTGTTTTTCAAGATGCCTAGTCCCTCCACTTCTTCCGACACAAATGCAGAGGACTGTAGGAAGGTCCCTTGAGCTTCACTGGGCCATAGTTTCCTCATCTAAGGATTTCAAGGCTTTAGGATAGGGTTGTTTCAGGCAAGGTGTCTGGTAAGTGCCTGATGCTTCTGGGTACCCACCTATGCTTGCTCAATAACCCAGACAGTCACTGTCTTTACACACCGTTTATATTTTTATTGAGGAGAAAGCTTTAGCATATAGAATGATTTCTTATCTTCACAACACAGTAATGCAACAATAACACATTTATTTCCAACCCATTTTCTCCCCAGTCTCTGGGAATCCTTGGGCTGCTTTCATACCCCTGCATGTGTTTTCCCCACCCCGTTTTCAACCCAAGAAAGTGCCCATAAGCCATAGTTTCTCTTACAGTTCTTTGGCTATCACATCACAACAAATATTAAATACCTGGGAAAGGGGGGAAGAGGGTCAAAGGGTAACCCAGGTCCCCTTGCCTTCAGAGGCCCAGGAACCAGCTCACTGCTCACCCACTCTTTTCCCGGCTAAGGCTACAAGGTCTCAGGGTGAGAAGTACCATAGGAACAGTCAGAGCCTGTGCTGAGGAGTCACTGGAGGTGGGGGTGCAAGGCACCTGTCCTTTGCACTTCTCTGGCAGGGACATGAGCAGTAGGGCCATTGTGTTGACCATCAGCAAAAAGGGTCCACAGCCTCGAAGAACAGTAGTTCCCCTTCTGGAACTCTATCCTGAGGAAATAGCTGAAAAACAGACAAAATTTTCTTAACAGTGTTGTTTACTCCTGCACTGGTGGGGATGGGGAAAACCAGGTTACTGAAATATCCAATGAATTAGAACACCTCAATTATTCAGTGTGCATGACTGACTGCATAGGTGGCAGCCATTTTAAATCCTGCTGATCATGAGCTTGCAGGATGATCTCCGCTTTGAAAAGACATACTGAAAACACACTAGAAAGAAAGGCAGCAAATAGTACTTGCGTCTGTGTGGTGGGGTTCTGAATGTTTGGGATTTTTTTTGTCCTTATAGTTTTCTCTATTTTCTACATTTTCTATAATGATTATGCATTACTTTTCTCTTTGGAGGAGGAGGAAGCCTTTTTAAAAGGTAGCAACAGGCTATAAGAACCTGGCTCCCCTGGTCCCCAGGCTGAGAAATTTATGATAAACAAAACGGCTTCTTACCTTCTGCTGATGAGTAGAGACCTCACCAGCAACCAGCCAGCGAACTGGTCATCCTCCAGCTCCTTCCTCTTGCTTCCAGGCTCAAAATCCTAAGGCTGGGATGAGGCTATCTACCAGACTCCAGTGAGGAACAGAGGCTTGATTTACTCTGCTCTATTCCTTCTGACTACAGACACTTTGATTGCACTTGGCCAGCTCAGTGTCAAGGGCAGTTCAGGCCAACAGTGGATTTGCCTAGAATTCTGTGGCCAGTGACATAGTTTCTGGACCCATTGCAAGCAGCAGGACTCTTTATAAGGGTCCCTAGGTTTGTACCCAGAAGCCGCAGGAGTTACTAGGAGGCAGTCGGCACTCACCCTCTCCAGCCTTACCATCTAATTGAAGCCCAGCATCAGGCTATGGCTTGCCCCCCATGTGAGAGACGTGAGGATGGCCTGGCTGACAGGCTACAGTCTCTGTAGAGAGAAACTTCCTCTCTCTTCTGAGAACTACAGAATCCTTTAAGTTGAAGTTAAAAAGCAGGCCTTGGGCCCTCTCTGTCATTGGTAGTCCGGGAAGGAAAGGCCAGTTAGGCCTTCTATGAACCTCCAAAGATGGCAAGTCTCCTGCAAAGGCCTTTGGCTGGGGGTTGCAGTCCAAGACCTGGCCTGGGGAGGAGACCACCATCCCTAAGGAAAGAGTCACTCCTCACAATGTCAAACTGAGTTGTTGCTGCTTTTTTCTCCTCTTCTCCCTCCTCCCCCATTTTCCAGGCAACAGCAAGGAAAGGGGTAACACTGAGTTCTGTCCACCAGGGATGCCTGGGAGGGCAGTGGGGTAAGAAGAAAGGGCCCCAGATTTGGTGAGCTTGTCCAAAGACCCTGATACAGTAGTCTGTGGGAAGGTTGAACTAGCTTGCTCAGCCACCAAGGACAAACCTCAGTGAAATGTCCATTTGACAAGTAGCTTTGCCCACCCTCACTAGACTACATGTAGGGTCCTCTTTGGGCCCTTCTGCTGGAGGATGAACCAAGTGTAGGCTTCTAGGCACATTTATGGATCCCATCCTGCTCTCTGTCGATTATATCTAGTAAATGTCCTCAGGAGTTCAGTGTAGCCCATCCTTTCACTTATTGGGGCAAATTATTGAGGTATTAGGTAAAGCTCTGGTGAGCCAGTCAGAGTTGATAAAACCATAGAACACAGGGTTAGGAACAATTAGAGGGGAAATGCAAGGGGGTGACCAGTTCATTTACGGGAATAGGCCCAGAAACCTGCTCACTAGCTTGTGGTAGGACTGAGCAGAGTGCACAGTCAAGAGGACAGCTATTGCTGACCCCTCCTTTCCCAAGTGGTCATGGCTGCAAGATGGTCTGGAGTTCTACAGGCCTTCTTCAGGTTCTTCAGGTCTGGAACTCCCTTAAGTACTAGTCAGAAAAGGGGGCAAGGTGTGGCAGCAATAGCAAGGACAGGGGACGCAGTGGAAGGGTGTGTTCTGGGTGGCCATCTCCCCCAGCACTCACACGCGAATTCGGCCACGTGCAGCCCGATGGCCTCCCTGTCTTGGAGTGAGGCGGAATAGTACTGGGGGCCGTCTTCGAGTTTGGCGTTGCACCAACCGACCTGCCCTGCGAATCAGTGGTGGTGAACTGTGGAAGGGTGAATTGGTACCAGGAAGGCCCTCCAGCAGTGGGACTCGATTCTGGTTCCTCCGTCTGCTGGCCTGTATTATGGGAGGTGATGTATATAGGAAATTTTCATAATAGAAGCCAGAAGTCTGGGATGAAGCATTGGCATAGGTCGGCATCACGTCCATGAACTCATCTAGGTCATCATCCTGGGCCTCATCCTCTGTCTCTTCCTCGGGTTCTGGCTCCTGCTCTGGCTCCTGCCCTGGTTCCTGGCCCTTATCCTCATCCTTTTTCTCACCCTCATTATTCCTCATTTCTTCCTCTTTCTCATCTATATCATCCACCACGATCTCGTCTTCATTGTTGTTGTCCTCCTCCTGGTTCTGTTTTATCTCCTCCTCCTTCCACATCTCTTCCTCCTTTTTCCTCTTTTCCTCCTGCTCCCTCATCTCTTGCTGAATAGCTCTCACACACCTCGGCTGGTCCTTGTGAAGCCTGCGCCTGTGCACCTCTGCATCTTCATCCTCACTGTAGCGCTCTTCTCCACTGCCCTCGACATTAGGGTCTGCAGCAAAAGGGAAGAAGATATTGCGAATCCCAGGGAATGGGATTGGCTTAGGGACACACACTTTTCTTTCTATCTCCACACATTCAAGAATCAGCTCATCCAGATCAGCCATTTCAGTTGACCATAAGAGCTCCTTGCGGAAGAATTCTGAAAGGCCTTTGAGGAACTGGTTTTGAGGGCGGCAGTCATGCCAAGATAAGAATTGGGCCAGGAACTGAAAAGCATCTGCATAGCTGCCTAGGATACAGTTTCCCTGCGTAAGCTTGCGGATGGCCTTTTTCGCCACACTTGGGGGGATGGGGCCATAGAATTCCTTACGGATTTCATCCAGGAAGTGCGGGATGTTGGCATGCAGGGGGCTTCCTTCCTGGGTGACTGAGACGGCCCAGTCCTTGGCGTCACCAGCGAAAAAGGAAATCAGAAAGGCCACCTGCTCAGCACCCCCAGGGAAATGATCCTCGTGGTCGGCTATGAAGGTCTCTAGCCGCATCAGGAATTCAGGCAGGTAGACCGGGTCGCCTGAAAAGGGCTCTAGCTCAGGCCACTCCAGAGGTGGCATAGGAGGCTGCGGGGGCAGTTCCTTGGAGGCGGGCAGGGTCAGCGCCGGCGCCGGCTGGGGCGGGCTGGGCTGCGGGGGAGGGTCGACCTGGCCTTCTGAGGTGCCGCAGTCCTGGATGGCGTTGACCAACAGCTCCTCTGAGACGCGCTCGCGCTCCGTGCGTGGGGGAGGCCAGCACATGAAGGGCAGTTCGCCCTCGGGCACGGAATCTATCTCGCTGAGCGGGAACTCCAAGTTC
>NW_006296537.1:363930-373783 GCF_000327345.1 Myotis davidii
CCCAGTGGCAGCCTCGCCCACCCTGGGCTGTGCCTCTCACTGACTCTCTCCTTCCCTAGCTGCAGCTAACTCGAGTCGGGAAAATGCGACAGCGACTGCCCACTCGAGGTCGTCATGGCGACAGCCAGTGAACGTGTTCCTCTCCTCAGGCAGGCCCCCGAGTGTAGAGGAGCTGCTTCGAGAGGCGCAGCTTAATCTCCAGAGCCTGTTGCAAGGTACCGAGAGGGTGTGGGGCTTCGTCTGGACCCACAGGCCAGATACGCAGCCGCTGGAGGGAGGCATTGAAGAAAGAGTACAGGGACCATCGAGAGAGAAAAAAAGTTTAAAACCCATTGTAAAACAAAACACACATTTTCTATCTGTCACCTTCCAGACTCTAAATCACCACCACCACCACCACCTTTTTTTTTTTTTAGCTCAGTAGCCCATGGGGGAAATGAGGACAGAAACTGAGACAGGGCAAATGGTCAAACCATTTATTTCCAAAGACAGCTGGGTGAGAGACTCCCACAATGTGGCCCACATACCTCCCAGACATTCCCTTGCTACATCACCCATGCCTTTGGCATCCTGGCACCTGCAGAGTCTCCCTCTGGGCTTCACTCATTCTACTCTTACATTAACCTCGTCCACATATCTTCTGGGTAGCTACTGCTTCACCAAAGCAAGCCCAGTACACAGCACCCAGCGCTCACTTCACCCCGAATTCCCACTGTCTTTGAGCATATAGTGTGCAAAACTGGGTCCACAGACCCAGAGAAGCAGCCCAGTCAGGGTGCCTGAGCAGTCAGACTGCACCCACTAGGCAGATGGAGAAAACACAGACTTGGAAAACAGAGCTAGAATATAATTCCATTCACACACCTACCTAGCTGTGTGACCGTATGCAGATATCCACCCTTTCTGAGCTTCACATAAGTCATCTTTAAGATGGGAATTCCAATTCCCTACATGGCACAGTTTTGTGAGAACTAAAAATAGGGCTTAGCAAGAGTGTCTTGCTGCTGGAGAGACCCTGATGAGATGCAACATCAACTCCTGGTACATGTCCTTTGGAACATGGGCTGAGCTAAGCACAATATTAAAGTTGATATGAAAAAAAATAAGGTGGTCCCTGATAAGACCTTACAATATGAAAAAAATACACATTTACCAGACAGATTTATCCAATGTAAGTGGCAAAAGTATTAAAGCTCAGGTCTATGAGAGAGACTATTGGCGAGCTGCAAATACCTGGGTGGAGATTGCAAGGGGCATGCATATATCCAAGTTCACTGAACCATATACAAATCTGTACACTTTACTGTTGGTAAGTTATAACTCAATAAAATAATACAAATAAAAATTCAGTGCTAGGCTCCATACCCACTTTCAGCCCTCACATCCCATTCAGACCTCTTTTCTAAACCTAGAAGACTTCCTCCCTCTTCCTCACTCCAATCATTATACTTTCTTTAAAGTTCTATTCTTGCCTCCTCTAAGAAAACCTTTCACATGAGTTCTGCACTTTGCACCATTCCCTCCATAAGCACGCATATGAGGCACTTTGTACCATCCTGTTCAAGAGGATTTTTATAGTTCTGAACTGCTTTTCCTTGCATTTGTTCATTCATTTACTCTTTCATCTACTAGTCCTGGGTATATATTTTGTCCACCTGGCCAGACTGAGCTTGTAAGCATAAAGAATCATGTCTTTTGGGTTTCCAGAAGCACCTGGCACAGGGCTGGATCCCCAAGAGGTGCTCAATAGACATTTCTTGAGTGACCGTTAAATATGAAAAAATCATCTTATCAGCTCTGGTTTATTCATGCCAATGAAGATTAATGCTGGTGGAGAATAGAAAGTGGCACACAGCCACCCAACTGGACTACAGCCATAACCCCCACCTCCTTGCCAGGGCAGTGCTTACCTTAGAGAAGCAAGATACCAAGGGACACCATGAGCCTTGTGTTCAGATAAGAGAGGAGCTACCATGCAGGAAAAGAGTCAGTGTGTTCTGTGGTGCCTCCGTGGACAGTTAGGACTGGGGGAGGCACCCAGAGGGAAGCAGATTTCACCATAAGATAAGGAAAAACTTTCCTGACACCTGACAGCCCCAACTGTCCTTGGATGGAATTGGCGGCCTTGGGAAGAGGGCTGCTCCCTCCTCTGCAAGTGTATGCAGAGGCTGAAGAGACACGTTAAAGGGCTGCTGAGGAGGAAGTCTGAGCCCAGAATGGGATGTTGGACCAGAGAACTTTTGAGGACCCTCCTGACTCCAAGTTGTAATTCTTAAAGTCTTTGCTCAAATATGCATAGAGTCCTGCCTGTTGATTCCTTACTCTCATTTCCTTCATTTCGTTGGGTTCCTTCCCTTCCTTCGAATTCATCAGTTAAATGAAACCAATTCAAATCTTATGCATCCTTCTTATTCCCTGATCATGCCCCTGAAATTCTCCTTCTTTCTATGCCACTTCCTCCCTTTCCTCTCCTTCACCTACACTCCCCTGGACCTGTCACCACCTGCAGTGGGACTAAGATGCAGGAAGCCAGGCCCTTGGAGGTTTGAATAAGAGTTCTTGACATGCAAGGGAGCACCCCATGTTGGACTTCCTAATACAAATCTCCTTGTGCTTCACCCAGGTCTTTTCCCAGCTAGGGTTGCAGAAAACCTGAAGAACTGGAGGGCTTTAAAGAGAGGGTCTTGCAGCATAAAGTAGCAAAAGGTGTCTGCACCCTGAGCCTCCACTCCAAGTTGAGCACTTAAGGTGTGGACCACAGACACACGGGCTTAGTCCCAGAACCACCACAACTCAAATTTCTTGATTCTCTTTTCTCTTCGGCTCTCATAGTTCCAGGAAGTAGTCATTTTTCCATTTCTGAATCCAGAGGCTCAGAGGCCAGGAAATATCCAAAGAAATAGTGCAAGTCAGGCCTGGCAGTTAGAGCAGGAGCCCTGGCTCATGGTCCCTTCCCTGCCCGGCACTTGACCATGGCCCCCTAGAGTTTGTATCCACTGTGCTGTTTTTCAGAAGAATATGAGGAGCAGTACTCGGAGGCCAGACTGCTGGGGCAGACCTTCCGCTCTGCTGATGAGGCCCCTGAGCCCACTCCCAGCCCAAGGCCCCAGTCTGCCAGGCGTCTGGAGTTTGTATTGATGGTGAGTTGCATCTTCCCCTGCCTGGGAGAGCCAGTGCAGAGCTCGCCCTGCACCCATCGACAGGGTATCTTGAGCTGCTTACATTATCCACTGGATACCGCTGCTCACCTCTGCTCACCAGCAGAGCTACCCTGAGGTCCAGCCCAGATGGGTCTTGCACAGTAGGTGTCTGGCCTGGCAGCCTGTCCATGTTCTCCTGCTTCCCAGATGAAGCCTCCAACCAGCCTGCCTAGATAGCCATCTTGTGGGCATGGCTCATCTCTAGTCAGGAGTACACCCTTCCCACCACCTTCTTTCCCAACAGCCTACAAAACAGCAGCTGAGCGAGGATGAGACTACCACCCAGGGTGTGAGGGCCTCTGAGGCCTCCCTGAGCCTGTCTACCACAGCCGACAAGCAAGTTGCCTGGAATACCCCCTTCCCTCTGCCCATCCTAGAGGAGAAGCGGTGGCTTCAGCCTTGCTCCACGCACTCTGACATTGTGCCCATCAACATCTCTGGTAGAGTTGCTTAGCACCACCTCTGTTTGCTTCCCTCCATGCCAACTACAGACCATCCTCTCCAAATGCACTAGATGCTGGGGGAGGGAGCAAGACTTTCTCTGCTACTGGCTCAACCTGTACTGTCAAAGTCATGGCTCTTGCCAGGGAATGGAGGCATGCAGAAGATGGGGCTATGGCTGCTCTTTCTTCACTCTACTAGCACTTCCACACTAACTGAGACCATCTGATAGCAAACAAAATGTTCTTAAAGAAAACTCTGAAACTTTATGAACTTGTGTGCTCTTTGGAGCGTCCATGGATATTTAAAGTTTGTGAGTTATGTTTGGGTTGGGGAAAGGAAACTTCTTTGCCAGAAGCCATGTTTGGATAGGAGTCTGAGGGAAAGTGTGGGGTTCAGAGTGCTGATGATAAAAGGGAGGCTCATACCCAGGACGCAGACCATGGGCCTGATGGCACTTTAAGTGGACACTCGTCTTTTAGTGAGATGGGTCTCTTCAACTCGCGCGTGGTAAGTGTTTAGGAAGGGAAGTAACAGAAAGGGACCAAGGCCCAAAAAGCCAAAAGGGGGCCAGTACCATCTCAAAAGTGGAGAAAATAATGTATGTAGCTTAGTTGGACGTGGCTTTGGGAACATGTGACACCTTATTAATTTGTGCTCCACATTCCATTGGCTGTAAGTGCAAGAGAAGGAGGCTTGGTCATTTCAGAAGGAGATAGGGCCAGCAACCCAATGAAATCAAGACTTCATGACCCAAAGGGACCAGAGGCATCCTGTGAGCCAGCATTGGCTTGTGGTATGCTGGGAAAAGTTGATGAAGATGATGAGGACACCTCTGGCCACATGTGGTGATGCTCTCTGTATATGGGGCCATCCAGCACCATTGGTGTCATCTCAGGAAATTGGAGACAGAAAATAGAGCCCACAACCTAGGGAGATGTACTAAGAGGAGTGGGGGTGGAGAGAAGAGATTCACAAAGTGATGGTGGGCACTTTATTTCTAAACATATCTTACTCTCAATAAGGCTGGCCCTGAGCTTTGCCCATGGAGTCACTTATGGGAGGGGGGTGTCATATGCAGCTGTGAGGCTGAGAGGGGAGGGTTTGGTTAGCCAGCTGTTGAATGAGAGACAGTGAGTGGAGCAACATACTCACCCTCTGACTCACTCTGCCCCTGTCCCAGCAGTTCCACAGGAACAAAGACTGACCCGGTGCTTTAAGAGAAATAGATCTCAGTCACTGCCCATGGGTGAACTTTGACAAAATGTAATCAAAGGTGGCCGGAGGACAGACTATCAGGCTGCTTCCTAGATGAATGAGGGAGGCAAGGCAGCTTCTGGGAGACACTGTCCTCTGGCCCACGTTAAGGCTTCTTTTTAAAATATATTTTTATTGATTTTAGAGAGAGGAAGGGAGAGGGAGAGAGAGATAGAAACATCCATGAGAGAGAAACATCAATCTGCTGCCTCCTGCATGCCCCACACTGGGGATTGAGCCTGCAACCCGGGCATATGCCCTGACCAGGAATCAAACCATGACCTCCTTGTTCATGAGCTAACACTCAACTACTGAACCACACCAGCCAGGCTAAAGGCTTTCTTTAAGGAAAGATTACAATCAAGCAATATCTAATCTCAACCTGTCTCTCTAAATCAGTGGTTCCCACCCCAGGCTGTACATCTGAATAATCAACTGGGAAGTTTGAGAACTAGCTTCTACCTGGGCCCTCCTCCCAAAGACTTCAATATTCTGGGGTGGGGTTCAGGTATTAGAATTTCAAAAACTGCTCAGTTTATTTCGATATGTGGTCAGGATTGAAAATCATGGCCCTCAGCTACCTAAGACTCACAGGTGACCCTGGGTGCAGCCTATGTGTGCCTTGGGGCTCTGGGTGTCTGGGGCCATGTTGGGAGGGATATGGAAGAAGGGCCACCTGCCTGGATGCTATTCATGCTCATCGCTACTGCCATCATCCCTTCTCTCTACCTCAGGCCCATTTCCACTGTACTGTAAACAGAAACCAAGATGCACCCAAGTGTCTTTATTTTGGCTACAGGGCAGCAGTTCGATAAACATGCAAGTTTGCGACACTCCTTGTTTAACACAGAGACAGCCGTGAACCCCAAGTCCACCCTGAGGCGGAGGCGGACCATTATTGGATTCTCTAACTTTTCACAGCAAGACCAAGGTGACCTCAACACAGCTGATTCCCTGGGCCCTTCCCCTTGCTCTCTCCCACCAGTCGTGCCACCCAGGTGGTATTGCAGTTATGGGGAACAAGAATAATTTTGGGGATGGGGCTTTGGATATCCTGAAAAAAGCCAATGTAGTGATTAAAGATAGCCAAGGGCCTTTGGTCAAGGAGAGCAACCAAATATGAAGAACAGGTCTCCCAGGCTATAAATTCATTGTTTCTCATTATAATTGGAATATAACCATATAGGTTGTTTAGGCAAGTAGGTAAAGGGGGGAAGCATCACTAAAGAACCATCTTAGCAGAACCATTATGCTGTTAAATTAATGCTGTCCAAAATGCACAGGCCTTGGCCAGGTTATATAACCTCTCTGAGCCTCAGCTTCTTCATCTATAAATTGGGGATAATGATGCCACCTAGTGGAGTTGCCATGAGGATTAGAGTCATTGTATGTAATTTGCCTACCATGTGCCTGGTACATAGTATGTGTCAACAAAGGGTGACTGTTATTATAAATTATCGTAGCAGTAGAAGGCGCAATAATAATAATGATAGAGCAATAATAATTGTGTGTATGAGAAATCTTTGGGGATTCTGAACATCTGAATGGTTGCCTCACATCTGTAGGTTATCTTAAGTATCTCATGTTGCAAAGCTAAAAAGAGTCAGGTGCCAAAAATGCAACCAGACTCTGGCTTTCCAACGGTGGCTTACTCCAAATCCGGGCTGAAAGTCACACAGTGCTGTCCTTTATGTAGTTCAAAAACTTCTGCTTTCATCTCAGGAGAGGTGAACTCTGAGGTCTGTGATGACTTTATGAGCCTGGGGTGAGAGCCCCGAAAACCCAAGGTAGTCCCACCTGCCACTTCATCTCCAAAAGGAATAATCAAAGCTAGAAAGTCTTTGGCAGCCATCTGGATAATTCAAGGCCACCCTGTGACTCACCATGTCATGATGGGCAAGGACCCAACTTCCCCCGCATTCTTATTGATGGAAAGGAAGAACCAAGAATTCTGTCCAAGTTGTTGGCAAATGCTTCTTGGCAAAAATTTGGTGCTGCCGGGGGATCCCTGGCAGCACCACTAATGTTTTGTGTTTCCCTCCTCCAGGCCTCAGCAACAGCCCCACAAGCAGGTTTGCTTGCTCTACCAGCTCAGACATCAAGCCCAGTCATTCTGTTCCAGAAGGTGTTCATGGAAGAGTTGCCATTGGTGAGGAAGCTCATTTCCCAAATCTCACCTCACCAGTACTGAGAAAGCCTTCTAGTGATCCCGACGAACCTCTCCAGGTGCGTGGTGGCACCAAGCCTCCTGGCATGGAAAGCATGGGAATGGTGTATAGCGTCTCCAGTTCTTGCAATGGACCAACAGAATCTACATTCTCTGCTTTGTGGAAAGGAGATGCTTTCACCTATATGACTCCAAGTGCCACCAGTCAGAGCAATCAAGTCAATGAAAATGGAAAAAATCCTTCCTCTGGGAATTCATGGGTCTCTCTGCACACACTGCCACCTCTGGTTCCTAAGGAGGCTGCTGCACTCTTTGTCACTCGTGATAACCCAGCAGGATGCAGTGGATCAGCTGGCTACTCTGAACACCCTACACAACAAAGGCAAGTATCAGAGCGACCCTTCAAGATTGGCCTTATGACTGGTGGCACCTCAAGGCTGGATACAGGCCCAGGTGGGGCCAGCAGGTTCCGGGAGCGGTCACTGTCTGTACCTACAGATTCAGGCACCACAGATGTGGACTACGATGAGGAGCAGAAGTCCAATGAAGCCTGTGCCTTGCCTTATGCCAGTACAAGTTCTGAGGGCAGTAACAGTGCTGACAACATTGCCTCCATTAGTTCCCAGCAGGAGGCCCACCACAGAAGGCAGAGATCCAGGAGTATATCACTCAAGAAGGCCAAAAAGAAGCCTTCCCCACCAATGCGCAGTGTCTCACTGGTCAAAGATGAACCAGTCCTCTTACCAGAAGGTGGGTCAGCACTATCCAAGGACCAGAGGCCCAGGAGCCTTTGCCTCTCCTTGGAACACCAAGGACATCATTCATCCCAGGGTCACCCAGCTGTGCCCACCTTCAAAGACCCAGAAGATACACAATTCTCCCACCACTGGTATCTTACTGACTGGAAGTCTGGTGACACCTACCAGTCCTTGTCCAGCTCCAGCACTGCCACTGGCACCACAGTTATTGAGTGTACCCAAGTTCAGGGCAGCTCAGAGTCTCTTGCCTCCCCTTCCATCTCCAGAGCTACTACGCCTTCCCAACTCTCCATTGAGGTAGAGGCTAGGGAGGTACCCTCTCCCGGAAGGCCCACTGGGCTGATGTCACCCTCCAGTGGATACTCCAGCCAGTCAGAGACACCAACACCCACTGTCTCCATGTCCTTGACCCTGGGCCACTTGCCTCCTCCAAGTGGCAGTGTCCGGGTACGTCCAGTGGTACCTGAGAGGAAGTCATCACTGCCCCCAACATCGCCAATGGAGAAAATTTCAAAGTCACGATTATCGTTTGACCTACCATTGACCTCTTCTACTTACCTGGATCTGTCTGGGATGAGTATCTCCATACGAAGCAAAACCAAGGTGAGCCGGCATCACTCAGATACAAATTTTGGGGCCAAGTTGGTCCAGAAAACAGGCCCCAACCAGCCAATCATGCCCATGGTTACTCAGTCTGATCTACGTTCTGTCCGCCTCAGGTCAGTAAGCAAGTCTGAGCCAGAAGATGACATTGAGAGCCCTGACTATGCTGAGGAGTCGGGAGAAGTCTTCACCTTGCTAGAGAGAAAGATGAAACCTCCCATAGCTGAGAAACCCCCACTGGCTCGAAGGCCTCCAAGCTTGGTCCACAAACCACAATCTGTCCCCGAGGAGTACCCACTAACTTCTCCTACATTGGCTATGACCCCTAAGAGTTCAATTCAATACATGAGGCCATTCCCTCCAGACATCTACACGGTGGTGAGGAAACCAAAGTCCTCCAGCTTCCCTGAGGCCAGAAGCCGAGGGGAGTCAACAGCACCCTCAGCTCTTGTTTTTACACCTTTTGCCAGTTCCTCTGGTGCTTTCTGCTCAGAAAACCAGCAACCTCTCCAGGGAAGTACAGAGGATGAGGGCTCTAAGGTGAGAGCCCTGCCTGAAAGAATTAGCCTCCAGAGCCAGGAACAAGCTGAGAAGAAGAAAAGCAAGATTCCACCTCCTGTACCAAAAAAGCCCAGTGTGTTATACCTGCCTCTCACCTCACCCACAGCTCAAATGGAGGCTTATGTGGCTGAACCAAGGCTGCCTGTCAGCCCCATCATCACCCTGGAAGAAGATGCCAAGTGTCCCCCAACTGGCGACCACCTGCAATCACCTGGTACAACAAGGACGACTACCACCCCACAGGCTGATGATGGAAGGGAGGCAAGCCCTTCAGGTTAGTAAACTATCTGATGGCTTTTCCTTTCAATCCCAGGAGAGATGATGGTGAGAATGTAGTGCCAGAGACAGAAGCCAGTGCCCCATGATCCTGACCCTGGGATGACCAAGTTAGTAGGGGCACCTCTTGAGAGTTTGGGTTACTCTAACTAGGTCTCACTGCTCTTAGGATCAGGACTTACCCAGGGGTAGATCTCCAAAGCTCAGTTTGAGGCAACCTACTCTGGAACCCCCAGTGCAGAGATAATGAAATTAAACTAGGCCTTAGCACCCTAGGACCTTAAGAGCCCATTTACCTAATCAGGCATGTATCCCCTGCTCTAGGAACTCTCTACCTCACTGTACAATACTTTTCACTAGCCACACTGAATTTAGTTTCTGGCATGGGACTCATATTCTCCCAGGCTGAGGTCAAGTGCCATGATGGGCTTGCAGGCTTCTGAAGCAATGCACTGTATTACCACCAGCAGACTTTCTTAGTGCTTTTGAGAGGAAATGGAGCTCACTTTCTTGGATGGTTAGCTCTTTCTGGAACAAGAAGACTAGGCTAGATAATATTTCTCATCTTTTTTTTTGCGGGGGGGGGGGGG
>NW_006296537.1:373796-393238 GCF_000327345.1 Myotis davidii
TTCCTGTCTCTTTTTGTTTTCATTGTGGCAAAATACACATAACACAATTTACCACCTTAACCATTTTTAAGTGTACAGTTCAGTGATGTTAATTATATTGACAATGTTGAGCAACCATCACCACCATCCAGCTCCAGAACTCTTTTCATCTTGCAAAACTGAAGTTTACAACCATTAAACAGTAACTCTCCATCACCCTATCCCTCCAGCCCCTGGCAACCACCATTCTTCTTTCAGTCTATGAATTTGACTACTCTAGGGACCTCATATAAGTGGAATCATGAAGCATTTGCCCTTCTGTGACTGGTTTATTTCACCTAGCATAAGGTCCTCCAAATTCATCCATGTTTCTCACTCTTTTTTGAACTCTTTTTTAAAAAATATATATTTTATTGATTTTTTTTACAGAGAGGAAGGGAGAGAGAGAGTTAGGAACACTGATGAGAGAGAAACATTGATCAGCTGCCTCCTGCACATCTCCTACTGGGGATGTGCCCGCAACCCAGGCACATGCCCTTGACCGGAATCGAACCTGGGACCCTTCAGTCTGCAGGCCGACGCTCTGCGCCAAACCGGTTTCAGCCTTTTTTGAACTCTTAACACCAATTCTTTTGGTCTTCTTTAGGCTGATTTGGACTTTCAACATAAAGTAAGTCATTGTGACTAAAACATGCAAACAAATCAAAGCCAAAGGTAATTTTAGAATATTCGTCCTTAAACTCCAAAGGCTCCCTCTGAGATTCAGACAGGTCCCACTCCCACCATTGATTGAGTCATTGCTTAATTGCTCTCAGTTCCTTGATCTTTAAAAATGACACATTTAAAATAAGAAAATGCTCAATCAACCTATTGTAACGGAAGAGGCATGAGAGAATAAAGACCTAGGCTTGACCTTTAGCACTGAGTCCACCTTGGCCAGATCACTAACCTTCTGAACATCATGTTCTTGGCAAAATGGAGACCTTAAGAGTCTCTGTCCTGCGCCCATTAGTAAATGGGTGGACAGAGTTGCTTTGAACATCAAATGAAATACAGATGATAATGTGCTTGATCCTCACTATTGTGGTCAAAATAATTCCTTCTGGTTCTTATACCTAGGGAGTATTATGGAACCAAGTACTGAAGAAAAAAGTGTTATCAGTGATAAAACAGCTGAATGGATTGCAGAAGATGATGATGATGTGTTTGTGGCTTCACGTACAACTGAAGATTTATTTACTGTGATACACAGGTCTGGACCAATTTCCTTAATTCCTATTGTAATCACCTTCACTTTGTATACCAAAAGACAAACTGCTACCTCTAAGCAGTCATTAGAATTGAAACTAGAGACTTAACTCCAGATACCCACATATGTGAAAGCAGTCCAGGGCCTCACATCGTCAATTCACTGACATCTTTGGATGAAGTGGATGAAGGGTGGGGAGGGGAGGACCAGGTGCCAAGAGAGAGGACCCTCATCTCCTAGCAACTGAAGGGCTTATTGTAGCTCTCTCTGCTCTCTTACAGCTTTGTCTGCAATCAGACATTTAACCCTTCATAGAATTCCTTGTACCAAAAAATCTTTTCAAGAAGTGAATTGGGGCATCAGGCCAAGTATCAGAGCAAGAACTTAGGCAAAGGGAGACCGGATGGGGACCCAGTTATTGGACCAGAACACAAAGCAGGGGCTTGGGGGGAGGAAACTGGAAAGGACCCAGTTGTTGGAGCTAAAGCACCAGTTCAGAGCAGGATCAGCTCCCAGGCTGCCTTGATTCAGAGTCCCTGAGCTTCTAGCCTTGACTCCTTAAATTCTTGGGTCCCAGAACCTGGGCAGGGCTGAGCCTGCAGGCACAGGCCAGTGACTCTAGCTGTAGGCATTGGGAAGAGTGAAGAGTCGCCCAGCTGGCATGACTCAGTGGTTGCGTGTCAGCCTATGAACCGGGAGGTCACAGTTTGATTCCCGTCAGGCACATGCCCCAGTTGCAGGCTCAATCCCCAGTAGTAAAGGGCGTGCGGGAGACAGCCGATCAATGATTCTCTCTCATCATTGATGTTTCTCTCTCTCTCTCTCCATCTCCCTTCCTCTCTGAAATCAATAAAAATATATTTTTAAAAAAGAAAAAGAAAGTGAAGGGAGATGGAGCCAGACAAGGGAGCCCAAGGACTCAATGGCGAGAGAGAAAGCTGGTGAGTATGATTGCTTGCAAGGCTGCTGCGTAGAAGTTCCCAGATCATGTCACTGGCATTCATGAAGTTATATGAAGCATTAGGAAATGTCCACCACACGAATTCACTCAAAGCAAACCTTCTCTTATTCAGGTCCAAAAGAAAGCTGCTTGGCTGGAAGGAGCCTGGTGAGGCCTTTGCCGGAGGCAGCAGACCAAGCTCCCACTCACCAATAAGGAACACAGCTGATTCTCCAATTAGTGAGTCAACTGCCTCTGCAGGGTCAAGCGGCAGTATCAGCCTAGATGCTGGCAGAAACGATGATTTCAAGGCCTTGCTACAAAAGAAGGGCAGTAAGGCAACTCCAAGGTCCCGCCCCTCAGCAGCGGAACTGCTGAAGACCACTAATCCACTTGCTCGGAGAATTATTGCACAGTTTTCAAAAGACTATGACACCACCGATAGTCCCAGTACCTAAGCCCTGGGTTGAGCAAGTAGGGATCAGTTACTAAACTTGAGTATAAAAAGGGGAAGAGGAAGGGTTCTAAAAAGAAACCATGGAAATAACAAAAAAGCCTACATTTCTTTTACTTAAACTCATACTCCGGACAGCAGGAGAAAGACCACTTTATCTAGAAATCATCAGGCACTTTAATCATACGCAGACATTTTATGTTTTCATACTTAAAATCTTGCCATTATTGACTACAGATTTTCTTCTTATTTTCTGCCCGTGGTGTGCACCAAGAAGAAATTCTCAGATGCAAGGGCACACATGCATGTTTTCAATGAATGACCAGCTACTCCATCCCTGGCTCCTATTACTAAGGAGAACAGTGTAAGAGCAGATTGGAGGCTGTCAAACCTGGGGAAATAGGGAGCCGTTGCTGATTATTCACTTCCTTGGTGAGGCCTTAATGACTTGTGTGGAGAAACAGAAAGACTCTGATGCCTCTTCAACCACAGTTTAACTCTCTCCCACTGGGTTTGCAGGTGTGCACTTATTTCGGCATGAGTTGATTGGATGGCTTTTGTGCAAAAGATGAATGTTACTTGGCCCTGAACTTCATGCCTTTTTTAGTTTGATTGTCTCCACGGTGATCAGGGTGATGAGTTTCAATAACATACAAACCCTTCCCCCACACACACCCCTTAGCTAGAAGAGGTCAGAACCTGGTTACTTTGAATGAACCAAGCTCAGCCAACAAACAAGGCAGCCATTTGTCCACCCTGATCTATCTGAGGTAACTTGAACGCATGCTTTCAGACCTTTCTATGGGTCTGAAGCTAAGCAATTATAGCTAAAATCTGTGCCCAGCTTATGCTGCATTCAAAGAACTCTCATTTCATTGGCATATAAAATTCATTACAGTAAGTAATTAGCTGAACTAATGGCATCACCAAAGGCTCAAGGAGTAGAGAAAGTAAGTGTAACTTGCCCACCACTGTTCAATTCAGATTGTGGTTTGTGGTTGGTTGGTTTTGTTTAAAGGAAGTCTTACTATGGTCCAGAACTGAGAATGCATAAACTAAAAGGATATATCCAGAATCTAAAAGGCAGCCTTGCAAGTTGCTTTGGCCCATAATACAAAAAAGGCCTAATTAGTTAACCATGTGGGGAGAGAGGGTAAGAGCTGGGTAAATAAGATGCTGATGGAGCCCCAGAACAATCATTGTGACTCTTCCTGACCCCCCCCCCCCACCTCCCCGCAAAGCTAATATGCACTAACTCTTCTTGTTAGCTCAATTTTCTAAGCAAAACCAGAGCAGTGATTCATTTGATTTTCATATGTCTGGTTTCTGGGAGGTTGGGGGAAAAACAGACTAAGATTGAACAAAGAAAACTGGTTGAGCAATAATGGAGAGGTAACTGTCCACTGTCCAACGAGGGGAAAAGAAGTCAAATGAAATAGTAGTCTGTCTCACAAAGAGGGTTCCCTTACCCTTTACTTCTTCACGCCGCCCCCCCAAAAGATTCATTGGTCAACCTCCTAGAGGATGCAGAAACTGCCCCAGGGACAAGCAGATCTTGATTTTGTTAGATCGTGTTGCTCACCAATAAGAAGCAAACTCTTAGCACAACTGCCCACACTCCAGAGAACAGAGCAGCTGAAAAACCACACTGTGTGCTGAAAAGACAAGCCTCTCACACAGAAGCCCTGGGCCTAGGCACTTGGTTGGTACAGTTCTGAATTCTAGACTTCTGAGTACAGGCCAGACCCACCCACTCCCTTGAAATCAGCACTTTCCCCTGATTTATACCAAAGCCACTTACTATAATAAACAACAAAATCCCAGCTGCTTTGTAAAGAATTCAAACTATTTGGTTTGTAGTATGGATGTTGATGATAGAGAGCAAGTCATTCTCAGCATAACAGAAGGACCTGACTAAATTTCAGGGGTTTTACCTGAAATAAAATAGATTCATTACTAGCCTTAATTTATATATGATTGCCACAGTTGTCTGTCCCAGTCTCAGAATTCCAAAAGATGCAAACATTTTGCTCTGTAAGGAAATGAAGGAGAGTTTGTGCTTTTGCCTAACAAAGGTAAAGAACAGCCAGGGCCTTCTTAAGAACCATTATGAATAGCTGAACTCTAAAGCCAAGTATGAGACTCACATTGTTTAGGACTTGTTACTTCTGCTAATTTTTCTGGAAGCATCTTGTTTGCTACTTCTAGTGGGTTTTGCCTTTCCCCTCACCTTGCTATCTCTAGTGGATTCCCCAAAAGATTTTATGCTAAATGCCTGATACCTTTATATTTTCCAATTACATTGAGTCTTACTTTCCTCTACAATAATCTGTATGCCTGGATTTTTTAGAACATCTTCTACATCATCACTCTGGCACTCAGATGCTCAGTGGTGTTCCCATTAACACAAAAGCATTTGGGGCAAAGATTTTATGGTCAGAGATAACATTGAGGACTGGAAATATTTACTTAATGTTTTACAACAGGTGGACCTAGTTCCAAAAAACAACAACAAACTACTATTTCTACCAGTCATCGATGAACAGAACACTGAACATCTTTCTACTCCTAACACTCAACCTCTCTCTTCCCCCTTGATTATCATAACAGCAACTCTCTCTCCCACCTAGGCACATACCACAGTATTTGCTGCCTTCTGCACCTACTCTGCTGAAAGGGGAGAAGAGAGGCTGAAAGCCCCTCCAGAAAGGCTTTCAGAGAACCTACTACTGCCACTATTACTAGTGTGAAAAATAACAATTTTTGAAGGTGGAATACAGAAGCGGTGCAAGTGAAATGAAGTTGGCCCCAGGAGGTCAACTAACAATTCAAGTTGTTTCTGCCCCTTTGTTTCCTCTGATTCCAACTTATAGCAGCAAGTGGCTCTGCTAGACTGACTTCAGTCCCATCAGGAGAGCAGGAAGTCATCTCCAGGAGAAGTTAGTTGGTAGCTAAGAGTGCTTTGCACTTACTTGTGGTATGGATGTTGAGGATAGAGAGCAAGTCATTCTCAACATAACAGGCAACTTCACTGGTATCTCTTCAACTTTGTCTGCTTCAGTCTCTCTCCTGGGACTTCCACCTGGCCTCAATTTGTCCCTTAGCTGTAAGCCCTGTAAATCGCTTCCCTAGCTGACAGCTTGCCCTTAAAAAAAAAGAGCAAGACAGCAAATTAATTCATGTTAGCTTAATGAATTAATTGAGCAGTTGATCTGGAGACATTACATTGAATCTGCAAAGACAGATGAGATTCTACAAGCATTTTACCAGACATCCGTTCTAACTCTCTAGAGTCTAGACAACATGGATTGGGTTGCTATCTCACTGTATCATCAGTCTGAGCAGATCTGGCCAAGCACCTGCCCTCGTCCTCATAAATGATCTATTCCCTAAAAAGACGAGTTCATCGTCAGTGCTCTTTTCCTCGCCATTGCAGCCTTTCATTATCACCAGGTCTGTAACACAGTGGTGAACTTTCACTTTAATATGATTTGCCAGGGCCAGGACTAGAGTGAGGTGACTGAGGCGCCTGGGGCGCAAAATTTAAGGAGGCGCCCACTCTCAGGGCTGTGCAAGTGCCTTACCCTCGTCCTGGCCCTGCGATTTGCACTCCATAAAGTATTATCACTTTATCTTCTTCCAATGAACAAGCATGGTTCTTCTGATTTGCGGGGTAACTCGCTACAAGTTGTTGTATCAGATGTTTTTATTGCTATCTGTTTTTCACTGCTATAAATCTTCGTATGCTTATACATAAAAGAATCTTCATTATTATCAGGAAACATGGTTGCTTTCTAAGTAATTTTCTCCAAGTGGCAAGTCAGTGCCCACTTTAGTAAGGAATGCTGACAGGATAGCCCATCAGCAAAAGAGTGAATGAGTTGGAGGTCTGTCCTTGGAATCCTCGCTTTTTCTGTTCCATTCTCCCCAGACCTTGCTTCCCAGCACCAACTCTTCTGAGTGCCTCCTAGTTTGCTCTCTTCCTAGTTAAGAAAAGCATGCTCTCAGGAAAGGAATACATTTCTTTACTTTGGGGTTATAAGGCTTAATGCTACCTCTTTTGAAGGTCGTTTGCAGTTTAACAGGGGAAAAGCCTTATGCCAAAGGAATGAAATTCTACTGTAGAATTTTAGGCATCAATTAGTTGCAGAAGTGGTGTGGGGTTTTTTCACCATCAAAAGGCCAAATTACTTGACAGCTAACTCTAGAATATAGAAAATACCTTAATCTTCTGGAATTATTTTAGTAAATTACTGGTAATCGATTCAATCTTCCTGATACCTAATGCTGTTCAATATGGCTCCTACCAAGAGACTCTCAGAAATGCTACCAAATGCCACTGAAAAGGCCTAGATAATTCATATTGTACATTAACATTTTCTCACAAGTGGAATTAATACTATTTATCATTTGAGTAAAAACAACAAAGAAATCTAAATAGTTTGTGAAGGTGTGTCCTGTTTGTGAAAGGTGAAACTGTCCAATATTGTCTGATCAATATCAGTTGTCCAGTATTGGTGGTGATTATTAAACTTATTAGAGGTACAACTTTATTGATCACAAGCCTCTGCTTCCTGCCATCTGTTTTGTGCTATCACTTCAGCTTGGTGTGAGAATGAGACCAGATCTATACCACAGCACCCAGTCCCTCCAAAGCCTTTGTGTGTATTTCAGCTATAAGTGATTAAGGATTTAAAAGGACAAGAGAGGGGAAAAGTGGTACAAAGAGCTGCTTTTGTCAAAGGGCAGCAAAAAATATAATTACTTAAAACAATGATATTAAAGAAATAGTTTTAGAATACTTGGAAACATATTTATAGAGGAATACAGTAGTAAATTGTTATAGACACCCATTTGAGATGCTTTTCATATGTTTAGGAAAAAAGAACTTGCATAAGTAATGGTTTGTGTGAAATAGGTATATACTTTGTTCAGTAAAACCCCAAATTTAAACCAGTGGCTATCAAAGCGTAATCCCAGGACCAGCAGCAGCCCTGGGATATGTGTGTGTGCGTGTGTTTGTGACGAGCATCTATTCCAGTGATGTTACTTCTTCAAGCCCCTGAATCACTATAGCCACGACTCTCCAAATGATTCCAACCTCCCCATCATTTCTGCTATCATCAGAGTGTTCAGTCTCTGGCTAAGTGATATACTTTGTCATGTTGGTCAGGTATGTGTTGCTTAGTGTTAAGAAATTATCAGATCAAATCAACTACTTGCTCAACCTGCAAAAATACTTTATTTAACTTAGCCAGCATATCTGGCCTGTTTTTTACTTAAATTTTTTAAATTCACAAATAGGAAAAAGGAAAAGATGTTATATTTGTTTGGTATTGACAATGCTTAAATACCTGTCTTCACCATGCTGGTTGTTCTCTAGAAGGGCTCTGGCAGAAGTATAGTTGATTTTAAGATTTTGCCTAAATAGTGGAATTTTATATCAACAAATCCTCAAACAAAATATGAACTGAAGCAACCAGTTAACCCCTCAACCTCTCTTTAGTGCCAAGCTTTATAGAAATTTATTCCTTATGTGATGTTGAGCTTTTTTAATGTCCAATTTTATAAAATGTTATGCATGCAAACAAAGCATCGTGCTCATTATACAAGTCACCCCAAACTCATTTCCTCCTCTGTATGTATGATGGTGAAGAAATATCAATATGTATGTTCTTATCTCTCCTGATCAATTGTAAATTGCAAATCTTTTCATTAATTTTTAAATAAGATATATTTACTCTGGCTAGTAGTTAAAATTTTATTCTTTTTATTATATATTTCATTGCTACTTTTTTCTACTGACTCCAAAACTTACTTTGGGGAATATTTCTTATTTCTAGATTGTTGTATTTATCTTATGTCTATATTTATCTGTAATCATGGAATAATAGAGCTGAAAGGAACCAACTTCTCATTTTACAGATGAGGAACTGAGGCCCAGAACGGTTAAATAACTTAAATAAGGTCACACAGTGGTAGGGCCCAGCCTCAATCTCAGGTCTCCTGCCTATGGGTCCAATGCTTTTCCATTTAAAGTACGACATTTATAGAAGACCCACAGCTGGCTTCTACTTTTATGAAACGAATTTCCCAGATATTTCAGTGAAATAATTTATATGCTTTAATGAAAATGATCAAGAGTTCTTTAGTTCATGAATCCAAAGATAAATTTGATTTTCAATTTAGAAATAGTAATTCCTTCCAAATTCAGTATATGTGCTCTACTTTGTACAATGGATGTTTTCCTTCAAAGTTGTTTGAAAAATTATTGTTTTGGATAAAATTCCATATTTTAGAAGAGAAGCTTCCTATGTAAGGGAATCCTTCAGTGATTTCTTTTGAAAAACAAAGAACCCTCTTGTCAATGTCTCCTAAAAGCCTATACTTTTTAAAAAGTGTGAACTTTTGTAATTGGTGTTTATTTAAAGTAGGGCAAGCCAATATAGGCTTTCCTAGAATCTACTTTATCCTTCCCTTCTTAAACTTTGTGAAATTTTTCAGACTGTTAGATGCTCATGAGATACTTAGTTGTGCTCTAAAAACTTTACCTAACTTGATATTTTGTCAATCCCTGGGCTCAAACTGTCGCCATCTTATCAAACAATAACAGAATTCCCTAATCAACACTAAGTTCTGCATGCAGTCTCTTTTCCAGAACATTCTTTGCCTAGCGCTCATTAGTGTGACTGTCTCCTCAGCTATTCTTGGGTTTCCCTCCATAGTTCATGCATAACTCATTGTTCTGTGGAGTTTCAGGCAGTGGTCCGTTAGGCCTATTTTAGTCAGATGGAGTAGTATTTACGGATGTTTCCATTTACAGATGGTTCCCTTTTTTCTCTTGGATCTTTTCTGGTTTGTCTTTTCAAGAATGCTCAGAGGATGGTGGTACTTTCCCCATCATCCAGACCAGGGGTTGACAAACTTTTCTGTAAAGGGCCAGATACTAACTATTTTAAGCTCTGTGGGCCACATATGGCCTCAGTAACAAATTCTTCTTTGTTGTTGTTTGATCTTTCAAATGGTGTTTTTACACCTTAAAAATGTAAATACCAGTATTAGCTCTTGGGCCATACAAAGCCAGTGGCTGAATTTGGCCCACTTGTCATACTTTGCTGAGCCCTGACCCAGATCATCTTCTATGGCTCACCCCATGTGATCACTGGCTTGTGTACCAGATAATATGGCTCACAAGTCTACACAGAGGTGGGTGGAGAGGAGCTGCATATGACAACCATTACTATTCAATAGGGTGCCCTTTATGACTTCTCTGTCTCTCCCTCTACCTATCTATCTATCCATCCTCTATCTCTCATTTTCACTAACTACCTCAGCGTAGGAACCCTCATTACTTTCTCCAATCCTTCCTATCCTGATTATCCAATGTGCCTCTGCTTCCTCAAGTTTGGGGTAAGCTGGCAGGGAAGAAAGGATTTCTGAGATTTCTTATTTCTTTTGTCCCATCATTAACCCCAAACTGTGGTTCATCATTCCCACCCTGCCTCATACTGCCATCATGAGTTTAAGGCTGTCTCTGGAGAGTCCGGTGGCCCAGGCCTTGAGATTCCAGTCCAGTCTACAACTTTCTATGGAAATCACCAGCTCTTGATTTGGTTCCAGTAGCTGGTTTCAAAATTCAGAATGTCCACGTGTCCGTTTTCTAATGTGATTTGGACTTGTTCCAGACTCAGCCTCAGCAAGAAAATCAATGAATGATGGAGGTATTCTGTGCCCTCTAGTTTTTTCTGCCCAAACCTCCTGTCTCCTGGGCCCAGGCTTCAGGGGATAGGCTCATTGGGATGCCCTGGGCAGCGCCACAACCAGCAGGCATTCAACAGACTACCACCTCCTGTTTCCTGCACCTCTAAAAGGATTCCTTAAAGCTTATTCACATCTCTCTCCATCTTTCTCCATCTCTATCTCTAATTCTGTTACTTGGGGGTCTAAGATTCAGAGTCACATTTTAATATTTGCTTGTATAAACTTGGGGAGATGCAAGTGAATCGGAATGTGTGTGCCTCTGTGTACAAGCATGGTTTCTCCGCCTGAACTGTGAACTCACATTCCCTAATGTGTATCTCTTACACACATGCACATACACCCTATCCAGTACTCACAGCAGTTCTCTGGTCTAGATCCAGGTCTGATGGGGCTGGTGAAGGAGAAGGGGATTGTGGGAGCTCCTGAAGCATCTCCCTTTTCTCATTGTCTTTTTTCTACTGACTTGTGCTGGCCTCTCCCAAGAAATCATTTAAAGAAACTCCTCTGTGACAATTCTGGACAGGCCAACATTCAGAGAGTTATAACTATCATTCATTAAAGGCTCAGACATACCTCTCAGACTGCAGGTTTTCCTATCTAAGCACATTGTTTTATAGGACCTTTAGTTTGCTTTCTGTCATTTGAGCCCAGGGATCTACCACTTACTGATATCTAAATTTTAAAAAGTCAGACACAAGTTACTTTCAGGATTTCCTGATTTGAAAGCACCCATGAAACAGTTTCTTTCTGCCTTGTGTTTAGGATTTCCAGACTTAGGAAAGGAACGAGGCTTGCGCTTTGGAGTCTAAGGCAGCAAAAGTACCACACTTGCCAAAAACAAATTGAGGAAGGAGGATTGGCTAATCCTAATATGCATAGTCAAGAGATGGACTTTTGTGACGTTAGCTCTCATGGTTCAATGCTTATTGAGTGCCAACAATGCACTTAAGGAAAACAAGGGAGAGTGGAATTTACAGACCAATATTCTAAACTGGAAGGCAGTGATGAGAATGTGTCCATCGATAAAAATTTCAAGAAGCAACAGAAGCTAATAAAGATCGGAATCCCAGTCTTTCTAGAATTCCAACACAAAATGGAAGGGAGCCCTCTGTGGGTGTTATTACAAAGGGTTTTTATAGTCTTTCTTTTATCTTATTTTATTTTATTTTTAAACAAAAGCATTCCTCACTGGTTTGCTGCCAGGAATTGAATTGCATTCTTTATATAGCTAGAACTGTTTGTGTCTTCTTAAAATAAACAACTTCTGTTAAAAATCATTTTCTGTTTCACCCTCTGTTTTCATAGTAGCATAGTGTTATTCAGACACTACACCCAGCTCATGAGCATGTTTTGCTGACCACACAAATATGGGGCCCACACATGGAATCTGATTCTCATAAATCCCTGAGAGCCCAAAACAGATATGCGGGACATGGTGTCTTGCAGAAACATGGCACACTGAGCCAGGAACCTCAGCCAAATCTGTGTTCGAAGACTTCATCTTGAGGATTCGAGTTCAACTGCTCATGGAGGCAACAAGGGGTTCTGGTGATGTGGGAAGCAGTTACCAGGCTCCTGAGGGGAGGAGGTTGCCTTAGCAACTGTGCTCAGGACTGCACTCCCGCTTTGTTCTCTGGCTCAATGAAGCCACCCAGCGTGGCAATCCAGTGTGAGTTGGGGCTGGGAGCAAAAAACAGACCAGATGCAGCCCAGATCACTTCCATACCTTGAGTTGATCCTTGAATGTAGCTACAAGGGTCAACTTCCATCCAAAAGGAGATTTGTTTTTTGATCCCAACTGGTCCAGACCTATAAGGTCTTGCAGCCAGCATCCTTGTCTCCCTGAGCCCTGTGCTAGCTCATGTCTCCAGACACCATCAGGCTGCTCTTCCCAAAGGACACAACAGAGCTGTAAACAACCTAGAAAGCTTACAGGGGAATGGAGAGAGGCCAGAGCTACTCTCAGACGAGAACAGGTGTTAAGATTTAAGATAAGGGTCAGAGAAGGAGGCTGGCTCAAGGTTGGCCTTATGCAAGTAATACCTCTGTGAGAACCTGCAGGTCAAGGTCCAGTGTTCACAATGGCAGGGTCAGAGCCTCCTTCTGTCACCACAGTGTGAGCTGGAGAAGTGTTTAAGGTCAACTCACAGTGACCAAACTCAAAAATTTGTCAAGGGCTGGGGCTGGCATATTAATTAACCAAAGAGAGAGTACAGGTCATAAAGCACAGGTCATAAACATGAAACCTATGGGCTGAACTGAGCTTACACACGTTGTCTGTTGTACACAGTGTTGTTTTTTAATTCTTAAAAATCTAGATGTGGCACAACCTCTGCAATTCGTCTAGTTCTCCACCATGCCCTGCTATGTTAAACCCAACCAGCTTCATTCGTTTATATACCTGCCAGGCCCCTGAAAGCATTTTCGAGCCTATGAGCTATGTATCAAGGTATTGTTGCAGGTTGCGTTTCCAGGAGTCAGGCTCTGAGATGAAGTTCGGTGTGCAAAGTGTTTCTTAGGGAATGCCTTAAGGATCAAAGTCTGTGGGAGAGAAGGGAAGGAAACAGGCTTAGGTGGGAGAAAAGGACAGGAATGCAGACACAACAAAGCCTTGGCTGACTCAATGGCAAGCTCTGGCTTTAAAATGACCCGTCAGAATTGTCCTGCACTGGGCCAAAGGCAGGCCTTTGTACCGCTGTTTCAGTCAGTCACTGGCTGTGTGCCACTTCATTAGAGGGCCTAACCTTGGGTGAGGTGACTCTTTCCAGCCGAGGCACTCCCAGAAGGAGCTGATAGCTAAAGAAGGTTCTTTGCTGACAGCACTCCTGGCTGCTTGTCAACAAGTCCACCCTTGAAGTGGGCTCTGGGCAACAGAGTGCAGGGTCCATCACAGGTGTCTTATCTCCAGGAGCAGTTCAAGTTAAATACTTACAAATTCTTACTTTCTGATTCCCACTCCTTTTATAGTTGGTTTGATTAAGTTCATAACTTTCTTAAATTGTTGTCACCATCTCAGGGTACATGCCAGTAGCCTTAGTTGGATTTGGTGTTTCACAACCCTCATTAATGTCCATTAACAAACCCTTTCCAAGGGCATGTCGCATATGCAACTAGATAAATCAATCCATCATAAAATACCAGGAATAATACTAGCATCTATCAAACACTAGCAATCTATCAAGCACCAATAATGGACCAGATACTGAGAGCTCTTATAACCACTTCTTTTATTCATCCATTCAGTAAAAAAATAATGAGCTCCTTCTACATGCCTCACAGAGTTTAAGTGCTGAGGGTACAGTAGTGACAGATACAGACACTAGACTTATCCTCATGGAGTTCAGAGTCCATTGGGACTGCTGTTGAGGCTAGTTCACTTTGCAGCATTGGGGACCAGGACCAATACTAGTCTGTTATCTGGGAGTCACCATCCTGGATATGAACTCTCCTGGTCATTTCTTTTCTCTAAGTATTTAATTCATACTACTACAAGCTTCTGCTCTGCTACTCAACCTCCCACCACTCCTTTCCCTCCCATCTTTTTTAAATTGTGCCCATTAGAACCCAAATTTGGGGGATTAGTATATACCCCTACAACCCAAGCAGAAAGTTCCCCCTGCCAACACCTTCTTAATTGAAACCATACTTTGTTCTGAGAATCCCACTTCACCTGTAAGCCTCTCCTCAGAGATATTTGTTCCCTTATAACTACTTCTGCATCCACAGGTGGAGGGGGACACTTTTTGACTCCCCACTGCACTTTCCAGACAGTGATTGCTGAACCTCTCAGTCACCCCCCCTCATACAGTTTTTCTTTCCAACCCTAGACTGGTCAAATCCAAGGTCACTTCAAATTCATGGGAAAAAACTATTGTAAATCACTGGCTTGTTATTTCTTTGGCCTACTCACCTCTCATCACCTCCTTTTCTGATCTAGTCACCCACTATCAGGATCACAAATAGACATTATCCTCCAGAATTGCTATATTACTGAAATCTTAACTTCAATCCCCCACAACCTCAACTTCATTGAGACTTCCAACAACTTAACCCATTCATTCATTCAATATTTAGTAGGCATCTACCAGGCACCAGGTATGTGTTAAGTACTGAATATACAGTTTTGAATATGACGAGCACAATCTTTGCTCTCATGGATTTCAATCTACTTTTTCCTTATCTCTTCAAGCGGTTCTCAACCTGTGGGCCATGACCCTTTCGGTGGTCTAACAACCCTTTCACAGGGGTCGCCTAAGACCATCCTGCATATCAGATATTTACATTACGATTCATAACAGTAGCAACATTATAGTTATGAAGTAGCAATGAAAATAATTTTATGGTTGGGTCACAACATGAGGAACTGTATTTAAAGGGCCAGAAGGTTGATAGCCACTAGACCTTCTCTCTATTTCAACTTCTTCCCAATTAGTTCAGGTCTAGCATTTGACCACTATCTTGTAACATCCTCACATGGATCCATCATTTTAGATGATTAAAAGACCATCCTGCCTATCAGATATTTCCATTACGATTCATAACAGTAGCAACATTATAGTTATGAAGTAGCAATGAAAATAATTTTATGGTTGGGTCACAACATGAGGAACTGTATTTAAAGGGCCAGAAGGTTGATAGCCACTAGACCTTCTCTCTATTTCAACTTCTTCCCAATTAGTTCAGGTCTAGCATTTGACCACTATCTTGTAACATCCTCACATGGATCCATCATTTTAGATGATTAAGAAAACACAATTTTGTCCACATTCTCTGTTCCCACTACACAGGCTGCTGGAGAAGACATAGTCATGCAAACTGGTGATCTCTTACCAAAAGGGGGTCTTCATCTCTGCTTAAAAAAATTCTTCTCGAGTCCTGTAAGCACAGGGCAGGAAAGAAGATGGCAGCCAGCAAGACAGCAGTAAGGAAGAGAGTGTGAATGAGGGAGGGAGCAAAAGGGGAGTGCATGGACATGTGGGGTGTGTGTGCGTGTGCGTGTGAATGAGGGACAGTTAGATTCCACAGGACTTTTGGGGGCTGGCAGACCAGGTTCCCCTAGCCGGGGAGCCTCTGCTACCACTGCAATTTCTCTTGGGGCAACCAACTCTGCTGCAGAGTCCACACCATCTTAAAGGGGAGAGCTTCTATGACTGGGAGCCCAGACTCACCTCAACCCAGGGTGCCCCAGGATAACACCCGGGACCCTACAGCCACTCCAACTAGGGAACTGCTACCTTGGCTGCGGGCCCACAAACACTGAGACTCCAGCCTCCACAGTCATGGGCTCTTGTGAGTTCTGGAGCATACTCCCCACCTGCAGGCCAGATGCTTTAGCCCCAGTGCCTCGACCACATACAAACAGCCAAGCCTTACAGAGCAACCCCAGACCCCATGACCATGCTAGCCACCACCAAGTCTGACACAGCAATCCTGGGTGCCACAACCGAGTGTGAGCAGCCAAGCCCTACACAGCTACCCTGGGTGCCTCATGTAGCAACCCCAGATGCTAGCCACCACCAAGCCTGACACAGCAACCCTGTGCAATGCAAATGAGCGTGAGCAGCCAAGCCCTATGCAGCAATGCCAGATGCCTCATGCAGCAGCCCCAGCACTGTGACTGTGCAAATCGCCACCAAGCCCAATGCATCGACCCTGGGCCTGGTGACCATGAGACCTGCCACCAAGCCTGCCACTGCAGTCACAGGCCCAGTAGACTAGATACCTAGATCCTTTGGTGAAAGCAAAATGAGGAGACAAAGAAACATCCCCCAAAGGAAAGAAAAGGAGGAATCACCAGAAAAAGAACTAAATGAAACAGAGGGATGCAATTTGTCAGAAAAAGGATTCACACTAAGGGTCATACAGTTGATAAACTAGATGGATGAGAAAATCAACAACTTATGTAAGAATCAAAAGGAAATAGTGATATAGCCACAATAAAAAACACTATAAAAGGTTTCAACAGTAGACTAGGAGAAGCGGAGGACCAAATTAGTGAATTAGAAGACAGGGCAGCAAAACACATCCAATCTGAACTGCTACTGGAGAAAAAAATTAAAAGGCAGGAAGAGAACCAAAGGGTGCTTTAGAACAACATGAAACAAAGGAACATACGTAAAATAGGGATGCTAGAACAACAAGAAGAAGAGCAAGGATTAGAAAACCTATTTGAAAATGTCCCTGATTTGGGGAAGAGGAAATTCACACAAGCACAGAGAGTACCAAACAAGATGAACCCAAAAAGACCCACACCAAGACACATCATAATTACGATGGTAAACATTAATGACAAAGAAAGAATCTTAAAGGCTGCAAGAGAGAGACAGAAAGTTACCTACAAGGGATTTCCCATTAGATTATCAAATTATTTCTCAACAGAAATACATCAGGCTAGAAAGGAATGGAAGGAAGTATACAAAGTGATGCAGGGCAGGAGACTGAGTCCAAGAATACTCTACCCATCAAGCTTATCATTCAAAATTGAAGGGGAAATCGGGAGCTTCAGAGATGAAAAAATAAAAAAGCCTAAGGGAGTTTATCACTACCAAGCCAGCAAAGCAAGAAATGCTAAAGGACTGTTGTAAAAAGAAGAAATAAAAAGGGGAGAAAAAACACAGGCACAAAAAAATGGCTACAAACAAGTACCTATTAATAATAACATTGACTATAAATGGACTGAATGCTCCAATCAAAAGACATCGAGAGGCTGAATGGATAAGAAAGCATAACCTATATATATGCTGTCTGCAGGAGACCCACCTCAGAACAAGAGACACACACAGACTGAGACTGAAAGGATAGAAAAATATCTTTCAGGCAAATGGAAATGAAAAAAAAAGTTGGGGTAGCAATACTTATATGGGACAAAATAGTGCTCAAAGGGAAAGCCATAACAAAAGATGAGGAAGGCCACTTCATAATACTAAAGAGATCGATACAACAAGAGGCTATAACTCTGGTAAACATGTATGTACCCAATACAGGGGCACCCAAATACATAAAAAAAAAAAACTTCTATAAGAAATCAAGGGAGAGATCAACAACAGTACAATCATAGTAGGAGAATTTAATACCCCACTGGCATCACTGGATAAATCCTCTGGGGGAAAAGTCAGCAAAGAAACAGCAATCCTAAATGACTCATTAGATCAGATGGACTTAATAGACATCTTTCAACCCAAAGCTATGAAATATACATTCTTCGCAAGTGCACACAGAACATTTTCAAACATAGACTACATATTGGGTCACAAGAAAACTATCCCCAAATTCAAGAAGATTGAAATCACATCAAGCATCTTCTCAGACCACAGTGGCATAATATTAGAAATAAACTACAATGAAACTAATCAAAAAATTCAAACACTTGGAGGCTGAAAAGCATGCTATTAAACAATAATTGGGTTACCAAAGAGATCAAAGAAGAAATTAAAAACATCCTGAAAACAAATGACAATGAAAACAAAACATCCAGAATCTATGGGACACAGTGAAAGCAATCCTGAGAGGGAAGTTCATAGCTCTACAGGCCTACCTCAAAAAACAAGAAACAATGGCAATAAATTATCTAACCCTGCAACTTAAAGGATTACAAAGAGAGCAACAAGAAAAGCCCAGAGTAAGCAGAAGGAAGGAAGTAATAAAGATCAGAATAGAAATAAATGACATAGAGAACAACAACAACAAAATACAAAAGATCAATAAAACCAAGATCTGGTTATTTGAAAGGATAAGCAGAATTGATGAACCTCTATCCAGGCTCACCAAGAAACAAAGAGAGAGGACCCAAATAAACAAAATAAGAAATGAAAGAGGTGAAGTAACAACCAGCCCTACAGAATTGTAAAAAAAAAAATAAATAAATACTATGAACGACTTTACTCCAACAAACTGGACAACCTTGACGGAATGGACACATTCCTAAAAAAATGCAAGCTTCCAAACGCAATCAGGAAGATTCAAAAAACCTGAATAGGCCAGTAACTACTGGTGAACCAGCAATCAAAAAACCTCCAGTGAACAAAAGCCCTGGAGCGGATGGCTTCATATGAAAGTTTTAGCAAACATTCAAGGAAAAATAAAAACCTAACCTTCTCAGACTATTCCAAAAAATTCAAGAGGAAGGCACACTTCTAAGCTCTTTCTATGAAGCCATCATTACCCTAATTCTAAAACCAGATAAAGACACTACAAAGAAAGAGAATTACAGGTCAACATCCCTGATGAATATAGATGCTAATATCCTCAACAAAATTCTAGCAAATCAGATTCAGCATTACATTAGAAAGATCATACACCATGACTAAGTGGGATTTATTCCAGGGATGCAAGGATGGTACAATATCTGCAAATCAATAAACATGATACATCACATAAGTAAATTAAGAGACAAAAATCACATAATAATATCAACTGATGCAGAAAAGGCATTTGACAAAATCCCACATCCTTTCCTGATAAAAAAAAAAAAAACTCAGCAAAGTGGGAATTGAGGAATAATACCTCAACATAATAAAAGCCTTATATGACAAACTTCAAACTCATATGACAAACCTACAGCCAACATCATACTAGAGCAAAAACTAAAACCATTTCCCCTAAGAACAAGAACAAGACAGGGATGCCCACTTTTACCACTCCTGTTTGACATAGTACTGCAAGTGCTAGCCATAGTGATCAGACAATAGGAAGAAACAAAAGGCATCCAAATTGATAAAGAAGTAAAACTGTCATTATTTGCAGATGACATGATACTATACATAGAAAACTCCAAAGACTCCATCAAAAAATTACTAGACCTAATAAATGAGTTTGGCAATCTAGCAGGATACAAAATTAATACCCAGACATCTATGGCCATTTTATACAGCAATAATGAACTCACAGAAAGGGAAACTTTAAAAAAAATCTATTACACCAAAGAAATTAAGATACCTACCAATAAACTTAACAAAGGACATAAAAGACCTGTACATGGAAAACTTCCCACTCACAATCCAGGACTACTGGCTCCCAACTGATCGCCTGCCTGTCTGACTGATTGCCCCTAACCACTTATG
>NW_006296537.1:393420-394151 GCF_000327345.1 Myotis davidii
GATCGCCCCCAACTGCCCTTCCATGCAGGCCTGGTCACCCCCAACTGCCCTCCCCTGCAGGCCTGATCGCCCACAACTGCCCTCCCATGCTGGCCATCTTGTGGTGGCCACCTATGACCACATGGGGGTGGCCATGTTGTGTATTGGAGTGATGGTCAATTTGCATATTACCTCTTTATTAGATACGATGAATGAGTTACCAACAGGTCAAGAAAGAAATCAAAAACTTCCTGGAAACAAATAAAAAGGAACACACGACCACCCAAAATCTCAGAGACACAGCACTACAGGCATACCTCAAAAAACAAAACAAAACAAGAAAAACCAACATTAACTATTTAACCCTACAACTTAAAGAACTAGAAAGAGTACAATAAGAAAATCCCAGAGTAAGTAGAAGGAAGGAAATAATAAAGATTAGAACAGAAATAAATAACATCAAGATTTTTTAAAAAATACAAAAGATCAATGAAACCAAGAGATGGTTCTTTGACAGGATAGATAAAATTAATGAACCGTTAGACAGACTCATCAAGAAACAAAGAGAGAGGACCCAAAAAATCAGAAATGGAAGCAGAGAAGTAACCACTGACACCACAGAAATATAAAGGATTATAAGGAAATACTATGAACAGCCAAATGCCAATAAGCTGGACAATGTGGATGAACTGGAAACGTTCTTAGAAAAATATAAGCTACCAAAACTGAATCAGGAAGAATCAAAAAACCTG
>NW_006296538.1:0-575 GCF_000327345.1 Myotis davidii
CAGAGCTATGCAGGTGAGCAGGGGGCAGGTTGGGGGCAGGAGCTAAGTGGGGGCTGGCAGAGCTATGCAGGTGAGCAGGGGGCAGGTGGAAGGGCAGAAGCTGCCTGGGAGCTTGGTGGGGGCTGGCAGAGCTATGCAGGTGAGCAAGGGGCAGGCAGCAGGGAAGGGAGCTGGCAGAGCTATGTAGGTGTGCACGGGACAGCTGGGAAGGCAGAAGCTGCCCAGGAGTTGGGTGGGGGCTGGCAGAGCTATGCAGGTGAGCAGGGGGCAGGTGGGACTGAAGGGAGGTGCCCCGGATTCAGGGGACAAAAGGGCTGGGGTGAGCAGGTGAGTAGAGAGGGATCATAGGACAGTAGGCGGAGGGGGCATTCTTGGACAGGGGCTCAGTGAAAAGAAGCAGGTGCAGGTCAGGGGAGGACACAGCAGCCCTGGGCTGAGTGCAGGAAGCTGAGCTCCTGGCCGGCTTCAGGGCTGAGGCCCAGGGCAGGGGGCTGGGCCAGAGCTGGCAGAAATGGGATTCAGATGGGCAAAGGCAGAGACTGGAGGACAGAGGCCTGAGTTCCTCTGAATGTCCA
>NW_006296538.1:2522-3112 GCF_000327345.1 Myotis davidii
CTCCCCAGGCAAGGACTGCCGAGGGCTGACCCCTGGCCACTGTCTCCCCACAGCTTGTGAGAACCCAGGTGGGCCCTCGGTCTTCATCTTCCCCCCGAAACCCAAGGACACCCTCATGATATCCCGGACGCCTGAGGTCACGTGTATGGTGGTAGACGTGGCCCCAGATGACCTCGATGTCGAGTTCACCTGGTACGTAGACGACGAAGAGAAGAGCAAGAAGACAGTGAAGGCGCAGCAGCAGCTGTTCAACAGCACCTACCGCGTGGTCCATACCCTCCCCATCATGCACCAGGACTGGCTGAAGGCCAAAGTGTTCAAGTGCAAGGTCAACAACAAGGCCATACCCGCCCCCATCGAGAGGACCATCTCCAAGGCCATAGGTGGGGAGCAGACAGGTGGGCCCAGGCCTGGGGCTGGGGGGCCAGCCCTCCCCCTGGGAGTGACCATCTGTGCTGACCTCATCCCACAGGGCAAGACCGGGAGCCGCAGGTGTACATCCTGGGCCCACACTCGGACGAACTGGCCAGGGACAAGGTCAGCGTGACCTGCCTGGTCAAAGCCTTCTTCCCGCCCGACATCAGCGTGGC
>NW_006296538.1:5840-6361 GCF_000327345.1 Myotis davidii
AGTCCCTCCCTGCCCCATGACGCCCCCCGTTGGCCCCGCCTGGCCCCGGCCCGGCAGAGGCTGACCTGGCACGATGAGGATGACCTGGGCCGATCCCGCAGGTGAAGTGGATCTTCTCTTCGGTGGCCGACCTGAAGAGGACCGTCGTCCCCGACTACAGGAACATGATCGGACAAGGGGCCTAGCCTCCCTCCCAGCCAGCGGCCGGCTGCCCAGAGCGCCCGCCGGTCCACCTGCTCCACCTGCTGCAACACCTGCTCCTCCGCCCTCTGACCTCGCTGGCCTCTGACCTCTGCACCCTCGAAGCCCCGGCCCCCCTGAGCCAGCACCCCGCCCTCTGGCCTCACAGCCATCACAGGCTGCATCCCGCCCGGGACCTGCCCCTTTGGAGAACCGAGTGGACAGCAGGTTCTGCTCCCACCTGAGCTGACAGATGCCCGCCGGCCCCTCCACGCAGCCACCAAAACACTGCCCGGGTCATGTGGCCACCAAGGCCTCCAGGCGGCGTGTCCCTCCCCAGG
>NW_006296538.1:6890-12314 GCF_000327345.1 Myotis davidii
CCTCCGGCCAGCATGTAGCCCAGCGGGTGAGGAAGGCGGCCCAGAGGCCACGGGGCGCTGGGAGCCACATGGGCATCTGGGCCTGGGGGAGGACTGGCCGTGGCCAGAAACAAGACGCTGTGTGGGGTGTCAGTCAGCACCCACAGGAAGCGGGAACAGCACCCAGAGACTCTCCCCGTCCTGGAGCCTGAGTCCCAGGGCAGGTGCTGCGGGCTGGCTCCCCGAGGCCTCTCTCCTGGGCGTGTGGACGGCCACCTTCCCCTGGGTCCTCACGTGGCCGTCCCTCCGTGTATCCGTGTCCCATCTCCTCTTCTTTCTTTTTTCTTTAAGCTTTATTATTATTATTATTGATTTCAGAGAGAGAGATAGAAGCATCAATAACAAGAGAAAATCATTGATTGGCTGCCTCCTCACGCCCACACAGGTCCTCACACACATGTACACACACATAGGTCCTCACACACACAAACACACACAGGACCTCACACACATCCACACACACACACAGGCCTTTACACACACAGGTCCTCACACGCATGCATACACACAGGACCTCACACACAGGTCCTCACACACATGCACATACACACAGGATCTCACAAACACAGATCCTCACACACACACACGCACACACACAGGTTCTATACACACACACACACACACACACACACAGGTCCTCACACACATGCACATGCACACAGGACCTCACACAAATGCACATACACATAGGTCCTCACACACAGAGATCCTCACACACACAGGTTCTATACACACACATACACACAGGTCCTCACACACGTGTACACAGACATATAGGGCCTCACACACGTGCACACACAGGTCCTACACACACACAGGTCCTCACACACATTCACACACACACAGGACTTCACACACACAGGTCCTCACACACACACACAGGTCCTCGCACACACACAGGACCTCACACAGACACACAGGACCTCACACAGACACACAGGACCTCACACAGACACACAGGACCTCACACACACAGGTCCTCACACACACACACGCAGGTTCCATACACACACACATAGGTTCTCACACACACAGGTCCTCACACACACACACGCAGGTTCCATACACACACACATAGGTTCTCACACACACAGGTCCTCACACACACACAGAACCTCCACACACACACACGCAGGTTCCATACACACACACATAGGTTCTCACACACACAGGTCCTCACACACACACAAGCAGGTCCCATACACACACACATAGGTTCTCACACACACAGGTCCTCACGCACCTGCACATGCACACAGGACCTCACACACATGCACACACACACAGGACCTCACACACACAGGTTCTATACACACACACACAGGTCCTCACACACGTGTACACACAGGTCCTCACATACATGCACACACACACTCGGGCACTGCCCACTGGAACCTACCATACACCTTGTGCCTGAACCTTTCTCAGGCCCCTTTCTCCGGTGCCCGCCCTTCTCCAGTGCCCGCCCTTCTCCGGTGCCCGCCCTCCATGCATCCAGCAGCTCCCGCCCTCCTTCTGCTCGGTGCCTCTCCCCTGAGCACCCAGGGGAGCTCATGCGGCTCAGGAACCCATGCGACTGTCTCCCAGGAGCCCACAGCGACTCTGGCAGGGCCAGTCCCGCCCACACGGTGAAGGTGCTCAGGACCTGGCCTGAGACAATGCAGACAAGGCAGGGGGGAGAGGCGGGGGGAGGGGTGTCACAGCATCAGCATGACTGGTGGCTGCGTGACCTCCCACCTCCCTGTGTTCCTATCAAACTTCCAGCCGGGTTGGTTTTGTGTATCTGTCTGTTTTAGAGACAATTTCAAAGAGTAAGAGCAAGGGCTGCGAAGTGGTGGAAGACTCTGCCCTAAACACGAACACACACACCAAGGTCACTGAGGACACACCTTGCGCCCGGCGGGTGGCGCAGTTAGCTGGAGCGTCTTCCCAGGCACCAAAAAGATTGCGGGTTCCATTCCGCCAGGGCATGTACCCAGGTTTCAGGTTCAACCCTGGGCGGGGCGACCACGAGAGGCCAACTGCTCAATGTTTCTCTCTCACATCGATGTTTCTCTCCCTTGCTCCCTCCTCTTTCTCTAAAGTCAATGAAAACACACCCTCAGGTGAGGAGTAAAAGTAAAACGCATGTTGCTTGTGCTCAGACTACCAGCCCCACACACTCGGCGGCTAACGGGAACCTGGTGGGCAGCGCATGTGGCTTGTCAGGCGGTGGGAGCGCGTGGGGAAGCTTGGGAGGCCTGTGACCGGACGCCTAGCTCTCACCCCATGACAGTGAGCGGCGGGAGCCTGGCGGGACGACCTACTCACATCCTGGCCGATGCTGGAGGGAGATAGAGCACGGGAGCCGATGCACCGGCAGCCGTCTGCCTGGCTGACAAGTTTGGAAATAGGATCTTTGCCAATGGAATTCGGGTCAGGATCTTGAGATCACACTCGATGTGGGGTGGGTCCCAAGCCCAAGGACTGGTGGCCTCCAAAGACAGCCCTGGCTGGCTTGGCTCTGTGGATAGAGCGCCAGCCCATGGACTGAAAGGTCCCAGGTTGGATTCCAGTCGAGGGCAGGTTCCTTGGTTGCAGGCTCAATCCCTGGCCTGATCAGGGCGAGTGTGGGAAGCAACCATTCGATGTGTCTCTCTTACATTGATGTTTCCTCTCTCTCTGTCTCACCCCCTCCCTTCCACTCTCTCTAAAATTCAATGGAAAAAATATCGTCGGGTGAGGATTAACAGCAAACAAACAAACAAGAAGACATGGCACCAAGATGCCTGGGAGCAGGCTGCGCGCAGACAGAGGTGGAAGCTGGCGTGGTGTCCAGCCCCAGACGCCGGAGCCCCCACGGAGCGCTGCCCCCTCGCTCACACCCCGGCTGACTGCTGCTTCCAGATGTGTGCAAACTCACTCCTGTGGTTTTAAGGCACCACATTGTGACAGGAGCTGCAGGGCATTGGGACGGCTGGCAGCCGAGTTCTCCAACCTCCGAAGGCACAAGCCTGAGGGCGATAGCTCTTGGACTCAAGGAGGGGTGATCAACCGAAGACCTTGTGTGCATATATGCATGGCCCATGGACACAGACAGTGTGGAGTGAGGGCCGGTGGCGGGGGTGGGGGTGGCCTAGAAGGGGGTCAAGGGGGGAAAGGGGACATATGTAATACTTTCAACAATAAAGATTTTATAAATAAATAAATAAATAAATAAATTTATGTTAAATGAAGGACGTGATAAGCAACGCGAAGGGACGGGGACTAACGGGGAGGAGGTCGTCCCATGTTTAACGGTCACCAGGGATCAGCGTTCGGAATGACTGCCTTGCAGATTCCCAAGACCCTGCCAATGAGCTCGCGTGTCTCTTGTGTCACACCGTCTTCGAAGGCGGCCGGTCATTGGACTCGGGACCCATCCCAAATCAAGTGCGATCTCGAGATCCCGAACTGAATTTCACTGGCAAAGACCCTGTTTCCAAACGGTCAACAGGGCAGATGGCTGCCGGCGCCATTGGCTCCCCTGCTCCACCCGCCACCGGCACCATCAGCTCCCAGGCTCCATCTCCCACCGTGTTGGCGGCCTCAGGATGTAAAATGCCAAGAACACCTTTAGGAAATGAGGTGAGGACAAGCACAGGGAGGGACCAGGGTGCCTGAGTGCCTGCAGACACACAAGTTCATAGCAATGGGAGCGCATTAGCAATGGGAGCGCGTTGGCAATGGGAGCATTGATATCAGGACAGGAGGCGCGCTGCGGCCTCCAAGTGACGGTTTCCGGAGATCAGGACACAGTACCCTCCCAGGAAGGCAGGGCCCATGTTCAGGGCCACCCTGGGTGCAAAGGATGGCAGGAAGCCTGGGGTGGCTCCATCAGTGCCAGGAAGGAGGTGGGCCCAGGGAGACACATGCATATGTGCATGTCACACAGCTGCAGGCACCCACACATGTGTGTACACATGTATGAACACAGAAACACTCACATCATACAGACACATGCATCCACACATGTGCACAGAGAGATCTGTTCATGTCACACAGGTGCACACACATGCACACCTGTATGCACACAGCAAGGCACATGCATGTCATACAGATGCTTACACACGTGCACACTGAGAGACACATGCATGCGTGCCTCATAGACACACCCACATGTGGTTATATACATGCCCGCATACGGAAAGACACATGCATCACACACATGTGTGCATTGGAGACATGTGCATTGGGTGTGCCACACTGATTCACACACTCACATACATGTGCACAGCTGAGACAAAGCTCGTTTAGATGCAGGCTCTGTCCTGAGTCCTGAAGGACAGGAGCGATGGGGTGGGGCCACAGCAGGGGGGCCGAGGAGGCTGGGGCATGTGCCTGCTGGGTAGGGGGCATCTAGGCCCAGCCCTGGAGAGGGGGCTGCTCAAGGGCGATTCCTCAGGGCTGGACAGGGAGACAGCCCCAGGGAAGAAGGAGCAGCAGACCCGTGTACTCAGAGCAGAGTGGGAGACATTCTCCTCCAAGTCCAAGGGCCAGCAGGCAGCCCAGGCTGGAGATAGAGCCACCTCCATAGGCCCCTGCCCACCTCCACAGGCTTAACACTGTGGGCAACCTAATTTGAAACAAAAGGACCCCCTCCCCCCCAGCTCACCGACCTCCACAGGCCCCAGCCCAGGGAGAATGGACAGGGGTGCCGGGGACCAGGGCAGCTGTGCAGAGCCCTAGCCCCACACATCCCCACATGTAAAGACTGCAGGGTCGGGCACCACGATCCAAGCCCACCAAGCTGCCCAGCTGGGCTCTGCCGGCTCCAGGCCTGTGGTTTCTCTCAGAATCACGGGCTCTTCCAAGGAATTCCATATTCCCCACTGCCTCCCGCGCAGCACCCATCCCCGGAGCCAAGCGTGGGTGTGACAGGCCAGGGCGGTCTGCCCAGGGGCCGCGGCTCCTGCTGTGTCCTGCGCTGAGCACCTGTCAGCCCTCCCACCCCCTGCCCAGCCTTCAGTGCAGCAGCCCTTTTGGGGTCTCCCCAGGCCACGGGGCCTGACTGAGCCACCTGCACGCAGCCTCTTGCTTGGGGACAACTGGCCCAGGGGACAGGGTCCTGATGTGTCCTCTCTAAGCCTCTGAACCCCACACTGACCAGCTGGACTGCCAGGTTCCCTTGGGTGTGAGGGGGGCCTTCAGGGGGTTCGGAGGACACAGAGGCCTGTGGGACACGTCCACGGCATGAAGGCACACACCAGAGCATCGACGATGGGCCAGCCGCCCCAGCAAATCAGTCGATGCCGTGGGCACCTCCAGGCCATCCCTCTGCCCCACACCCTCGATGGCCATGCACAGCAGGGAGGTGGCACGGTGCCCCCAGGCTCCAGCGGCTGGGGGGGTCACCACCAGCCTCCC
>NW_006296538.1:12652-15559 GCF_000327345.1 Myotis davidii
GCCGCTCCCCTGCAGGCAGCCGGTGACCCCGCGTGTGCTGACAGCGCCCAGGGAGCAGGCCGCGAAGGCAGTGGAGGGGATGAGGCGCAGGCAGGAGAGCACCTGTGTGGGGGCCTGGCCGGCAGGTGCTCCATCCACTTCCCAAGAACAGAGAAGGGCTGCGGACAGGGGGTTCCCATTCCATTTTTAGCCCAGAGCGATGAGGCAGAGCTCCCCTCCCCCACCACATTGTCTGGACGTAAAAATACCAACAATGCTTTCTAAAGATTGAGCTCTCCGTCCTGGGAGCCTTTCCCGGGAGCCACAGGTGGTGGGGATGGGCCACGCCATCGCCACACCAGTCACCTCACCAGCCAGGCACCTGACCAAGGCCCCAGCGTTCGAGGTACCTCCGCTCCGGGACTAGTCCGGGCAGCAGTGAGGGACAGGCCGCCCAGGCTACTGCCCGGAAGAGGACACCTGGATGCCCACCCAGCCTGGCCCTGGCCTCCTGGTCACTGCTTACTGCTCAGCTGTCCCTCCCCTGAATGGGGACACAGGGAAGCAGGACCAAGACCAGAGCCAAACTAGAGGAGGCAGGGAGCCAAGAGCCTCCATGGAACAGGCTGGGCAGGGCCCAGGCCGAGGGCAGGGAACATGCAGAGGGTACGGGCAGTGGGCTGCACGGAGATCAGCCAGGAGGACAGCCCCCAGCCCAGGGCCGGGGGACACAGCAGGCCAGCCTGGGGCACAACCTCCAGCCTGGGCTGGGCTGAATGAGGGGTCTGCGCTGGGGTGGGCTGGGCTGAGCTGAGCTGAACTGGGTTGAGCTGGGCTGGACTAAGCTGGGCTGGGCTGGGCTGGGCTGTTCCCTGCTGAGCTTGAGCTTTAGCTGAGCCAAGCTGAACTGGGCTGACCTGGTCCCACCACCCTCATGGGATGGGATGGGATGGGCTGAGTGAACTGGGCTGATCTGGGCTAAGTGAACTGGGCTGAGCTGGGCTGAGCTGGGCTTGGATGGTCTGGGCTGGGCTGAGCTGAGTGAACTGGGCTGAGCTGGGCTTGGCTGGGCTTGGCTGGTCTGGGCTAGGCTGAGCTGAGTGAACTGGGCTGAGCTGGGCTAAACTGGGCTGAGCTGAGCTGGGCTGAGTGAACTGGACTGAGCTGAGCTGAGCTGGGCTGGGCTGGGCTGGGCTGAGCTGGGCTGAGCTGAGCTGAGCTGAGCTGGGCTGAGCTGAGCTGAGCTGAGCTGGGCTGAGCTGAGCTGAGCTGAGCTGGGCTGAGCTGAGCTGAGCTGAGCTGGGCTGAGCTGAGCTGAGCTGAGCTGGGCTGAGCTGAGCTGAGCTGAGCTGGGCTGAGCTGAGCTGAGCTGAGCTGGGCTGAGCTGAGCTGAGCTGAGCTGGGCTGAGCTGAGCTGAGCTGAGCTGGGCTGAGCTGAGCTGAGCTGAGCTGGGCTGAGCTGAGCTGAGCTGAGCTGGGCTGAGCTGAGCTGAGCTGAGCTGGGCTGAGCTGAGCTGAGCTGAGCTGGGCTGAGCTGAGCTGAGCTGAGCTGGGCTGAGCTGAGCTGAGCTGAGCTGGGCTGAGCTGAGCTGAGCTGAGCTGGGCTGAGCTGAGCTGAGCTGAGCTGGGCTGAGCTGAGCTGAGCTGAGCTGGGCTGAGCTGAGCTGAGCTGAGCTGGGCTGAGCTGAGCTGAGCTGAGCTGGGCTGAGCTGAGCTGAGCTGAGCTGGGCTGAGCTGAGCTGAGCTGAGCTGGGCTGAGCTGAGCTGAGCTGAGCTGGGCTGAGCTGAGCTGAGCTGAGCTGGGCTGAGCTGAGCTGAGCTGAGCTGGGCTGAGCTGAGCTGAGCTGAGCTGGGCTGAGCTGAGCTGAGCTGAGCTGGGCTGAGCTGAGCTGAGCTGAGCTGGGCTGAGCTGAGCTGAGCTGAGCTGGGCTGAGCTGAGCTGAGCTGAGCTGGGCTGAGCTGAGCTGAGCTGAGCTGGGCTGAGCTGAGCTGAGCTGAGCTGGGCTGAGCTGAGCTGAGCTGAGCTGGGCTGAGCTGAGCTGAGCTGAGCTGGGCTGAGCTGAGCTGAGCTGAGCTGGGCTGAGCTGAGCTGAGCTGAGCTGGGCTGAGCTGAGCTGAGCTGAGCTGGGCTGAGCTGAGCTGAGCTGAGCTGGGCTGAGCTGAGCTGAGCTGAGCTGGGCTGAGCTGAGCTGAGCTGAGCTGGGCTGAGCTGAGCTGAGCTGAGCTGGGCTGAGCTGAGCTGAGCTGAGCTGGGCTGAGCTGAGCTGAGCTGAGCTGGGCTGAGCTGAGCTGAGCTGAGCTGGGCTGAGCTGAGCTGAGCTGAGCTGGGCTGAGCTGAGCTGAGCTGAGCTGGGCTGAGCTGAGCTGAGCTGAGCTGGGCTGAGCTGAGCTGAGCTGAGCTGGGCTGAGCTGAGCTGAGCTGAGCTGGGCTGAGCTGAGCTGAGCTGAGCTGGGCTGAGCTGAGCTGAGCTGAGCTGGGCTGAGCTGAGCTGAGCTGAGCTGGGCTGAGCTGAGCTGAGCTGAGCTGGGCTGAGCTGAGCTGGACTGAGCTGAGCTGAGCTGAGCTGGACTGAGCTGGACTGGGCTGGGCCGAGCTGGGCTTGGCTGTGCTGGACTGGGCTGAGCTGAGCTGGGCTGGGCTGTGCTGGGCTGAGCTAGGCTGAGCTGCGCTCTGCCGGGCTCTTCCTGGTCCTGCAGGGTAATGCTGTTTTCTGAGATCCTCCTGACTTGGCTCAATTGTGCTAAACGTACCCCATCCGTGAGAAAGGTTGTCCTTGGCTGGCGGGTGATGGATGAGGTAGAATGCATTTGGTTTGACTTTGTAGACAGAGATAAGATGAGTTTCATGGCTTGAAATGTCTATTCTGGGCTTACTTGGGCCAAGATGGACCCAGGTGGGCTCTCTGGAGCTGAGCTGGACTGGGCTGA
>NW_006296539.1:0-1098 GCF_000327345.1 Myotis davidii
CCAGAGACAGAGAGGCATTGATCAGACCATCAAGCCTCAGAGGGAATGTAGAGGAGAGTGGGAGTAAGGGAGAGAGTTCAACCAAAGGACTTGTATGTATGCATATATGCCTAACCAATGGACACAGACAACAGGGGGGTGAGGGCATGAGTGGGGGTGGTTGTGGGGTGTGGTGGATAAGACACATATGGAATACCTTAATCAATAAAGAAAAAAAAGAATAAAAAGAAGATTTGCTTTATCTCTACTTATTAGAGAACTTTAAAAATAATGAGGCCCATCTGATATGCAAAAATTACATGGGAGGCTTTGTCAAATAAAGAAATAAGACTCTTCCCAGCCGCTCAGTTCATTAGGACATCTTCCCAATATGATATGCCAAGGCTGTGGGTCAGATACCCAGCCAGGACACATATAAGAATCAACCAATGAATGCAGAATGAATCCCACTTGATCGTAATGTATTCTTTTTTGGATGTACTGTTGTATTCGATTAGCTGCCATTTTGTTTAGGATTTTTGTGTTTATGTTCATCAGGATATTGGTCTGTGTTTTTTCTGTGTGTGTGTGTTATCAGGTATTGGTATCAAGGTTATATTAAGCGAAACAACAAATTGATGGGACTCATCTCTCTCTAAAATAAAAATTAATAATTATGCTGTATGTCCATGCATATATGCTCATTACTAAAATGAGTATTCTAGAGATTATGTAAAAATCTCCATGAGTCTACAACGTCCTGACCTAATACTATAATACTGGCATTTATATTTACCTATGTATTTACCTTTGCCAGTATTCTCTATTTTTTCATATGGCTTGAAATTACTGTTTAGTGCCCTTTTATTTCAGTAGAATTTCTTGTAGAACAGGTTGCATGGTATTGAATTCCATTAGTTTTTATTTATCTGGGAATATCTTAATTTCTCTTTCATTCTTGAAGGATAATTTTTCTGGATATAGAAATCTTATGACACTTGTTTAATACTTTTACTTTTTAAATCTTTATTACTGGGAGTATTACAGATGTTCCATTCCCCCACTCCCCCCACTACTCCCTCCCACTCTGCCCCATCTCAGGCCTTCACCAACATATTG
>NW_006296539.1:2484-3708 GCF_000327345.1 Myotis davidii
CAGGATATTGGTCTGTGTTTTTTCTGTGTGTGTGTGTTATCAGGTATTGGTATCAAGGTTATATTGGCCTCATAGAATGTGTTAGGAAGTATTGCCTCTTCATTTTTTTTTTTTTGGACGAGTTTAAAAAGGATAGGTTTTAATTCTTCTTTGAACATTTAGTAGAAATAACTGGTGAAACCATCTGGTCCTTTTTTGGGGAGGTTTTTGATGGTTGGTTTAATTTCCTCACTGCTAAGAACCAGCTCTACGTTTCATTGATTTTTTGTATAGTTTTTTTGTTCTCTATTTCATTCTACTCTAATTTTTATTATTTCCTTTCTTCTGCTGACTTTGGGTTGCTTGTGTTCCTCCTTTTCCAGTATTTTAAGATGTGATGTTCAGTTGGGATTTCTCTAGTTTCTTGAGATAGGCCTGTAATGATATAAATTCCCCTCTTACTACTGCTTTTGCTGCATCCCAGAGGTTTTGATATGTTGTTATCATTCTCACCTTTTATTTCTTCTTTGACCCAGTCATTGTTCATTTATTTTTATTTTTAGAATCAATTGTTGATAAATATGTATTTATTGGCATTTTATTGTTTATATTATTTTATCTTTCTTTTTGTTCTTCTTCTTCTCTTCTTAAAGAATACCCTTCAACATCCTATATAATAAAACCCTAATATAATTTTAAGGCATCGTGGTGAGAAAATATGCCTGGTATAATTTCAATCTTTTTGAATTTGTTGATGCTAGTTCTGTGACCCAATATATGGTCTATCCTTGAGAAAGTTCCATATGCAGTGGAGAATGTATAACCTGATGTTCTGGGATGAAATGTTCTGTAAATGTCAATTATATCCATTTGGTCTACTGTTTCATTTAAGGCCGATATTTATTGACTTTTTTATTTGGTTGATCTGTCTAGAGCTGTCAATGAAGTATTAAGGTATCCAACTATAATTGTGTTTTGATTTGTTTTTCCTTTTAGTTCCGTGAGTTGTTTAATATATTTTGATGTTCCCTGGTTGGAGTGCATATGTATTATGAAGTGTTACGGTTTTTTTCTTAATATATTTTTATTGATTTCAGACCAGTGCATGTAATTTCATGCACCAGGCCTCTAGTTTCATATAATATAGGTTTGGTGGTGTTAAACTCCTTTAGCTTCTTCTTATCTGTGAAGCTCTTTATCTGACCTTCAATTCTGAATGATATCTTTGCTGGATAAATTAATCTT
>NW_006296539.1:3778-4143 GCF_000327345.1 Myotis davidii
AAAGTTTCTGTTGGGAAATCAACTATCAGAGAGAAATATTGATGTGAGAGAAACACATCGATTGGTTGCTTCCTTCACACGCCCTGACCAGGGCCTTGGCCAAGCAGGAACCTGCAACAAAGGTATGTGCCCTTGACCGGAATCAAACCAAGGACCCTTTGGTCCTCAGACTGACACTCTATCCACTGAGCCAAATTGGCTAGGGCTAAAAAATATTTAAAACAATAGGGAGCCTAGCCCTAGCCAGTTAGTTCATTGCTAGCAAAATCAAGTATAAAATAAAGACTAAGAACAAGGTGGTGAACATGTTACTGGGAGAGAAAACCTAAGTTCTTGTTTTCTTGAGGGAAACATTTCAATCAAGT
>NW_006296539.1:4242-7471 GCF_000327345.1 Myotis davidii
GATGAGGATTTCCTATAGCTATTTTATTTTTTGTTTTTTTGGTAGCTCTGTGACTCCATTGGTTCTTTTCCTTTATGCTTCTGTCTGTTGTTTTGTTTGGTGGGATTCCATACATCTTTCCTGTTTCCTCTCTTTAAGCTCTATGTCCTGTTTTGGGGATTTTTTGTGTGTAGTTACCATTAGGTTTATAAAAAGTGAAGTTGCATATTTATTGTAGTTTTTTCCCTTTTAAATGCATCTGATCTTCATCTTCCTTTGCCAGTTCATACCTTTCCCCCTTCCTCTTGTATGTTTTTGTTGTCAAATTATCCCTGTTTATGCTGCAAGTTTTTTGGCGATCTTACTCGTAGTGTTGTGATCTTGTGTTCTTTGTTTCAGGTAGAATAACTCCCTTGAGTATTTCCTGCAATGGGGGTTTTCTGGTAATAAAAATCCTTCAGCTTCTGTATGTCTGGGAATGTTCTTATTTCTCCTTCATATTTAAAGGATAATTTTGCTGGCTATATTATGTGTGGCTGGTAATTTCTCTTTTCCAGAAGTTTGACTATTTGGTTCCACTCTCTTCTGGCTTATAGAGTTCTTCCTGAGAAGTCAGATGAAATTCTGAGGAATTTTCCTTTGTAGTTCACTTCCTTATTTTCCCTAGCTGCTTTGCGAATTTTTTTGTCATTGATTTTTGACAGCTTCATTACCAAGTCTCTTGGAGAAGGCCTCTTTGGATTGATGTAACTAGGTGTTCTTTTTGCTGTAGCTTTTCTTGCATTGCTGGTCTGGTGGTAATAAACTCTGTTAGCCCTCTTTTGTCTGTGAAACTCTTTATTTCATCTTCAGTTTTGAATGATAGCCTTCATGATAGAGTAGTCTTGGATACAGTTTCATTATTTGGTATACTTCATGCCACTCCCTTCTGGCCTGAAGTGTTTCTATTGAGAAATCAGCTGATAGACTAATGGAAGTTCCCTTCTATATAACTTTCTCTCTCTCTTGCAGCCTTTAAGGTTCTTTCTTTGTCTTTAATATTTTCCATTTTAATTATGATGTGTCTAGGTGTGGCTCTTTTGAGGTTCATCTTGATTGGGACTCTGTTTCCTGAACTGAAGTGATTTTTTCCTTCACCAGGTTAGGGAAATTTTTTGCCATTATTTCTCAAACAGGTTCTCCATTCCTTGCTCAGATTCTTCTTCTGGTACCTCTAGGATATGATTGTTTTCACATTTCATGTTGTCCCAAAGCTCCCTTAGACTCTCCTCCTGCTTTTTTTTTTTTCTAACTGCTACTCCGAATGAGCGTTTTTTTCTACCTTGTCTTCTAATTTGCTAATTCGGTCCTCTGCTTCTATTAATCTACTGTTTATCCTTTCCAGGAAGCAAAAGCTATGTCATTTTTCACATATGCTTGATTGTTGTTGATGGTTGGTATCTCTTTTTTTATGCTGCTGTAGTTTGCATTAAGTTCCATAATGTTCTCATTAAGCTGCTTGTAGTTCTCACTAAGTTGCTTGAGCACCCTTATAGGGTTCATCTTGATTGGGACTCCGTGTTTCCTGAAGTGGAGTGACTTTTTCCTTCACCAGGTTAAGGAAATTTTCTGCCATTATTTCTTCAAACAGGTTCTCCATTCCTTGCTCAGATTCTTCTTCTGGTACCTCTAGGATGTGATTGTTTTCACATTTCATGTTGTCCCAAAGCTCCCTTAGACTCTCCTCCTGCTTTGTTTTCTAAATGCCACTCTGAATGAGCGTTTTTTTCTACCTTGTCTTCTAATTGTAGTAGGTGTTTTATGGGTAATAGGTGTTTTGTGGGACCCAGTTGTGCAGTCTCTTAGATCTCCTGAGCTGGGTGCTCTCCTCTGCTTCTATTAGTCTACTGTTTATCCTTTCCAGGAAGCAATAGCTATGTCATTTTTCATATATGCTTGATTGTTGTTGGTGGTTGGTATCTCTTTTTTTATGCTGCTGTAGTTTGCATTAAGTTCCATAATGTTCTCATTAAGCTGCTTGTAGTTCTCACTAAGTTGCTTGAGCACCCTTATAACCATTACTTTGAATTCTTTATCTGAAAAATTGCTTGACTCCATTTCATTTAGTTCCTTTTATGGCAATTCCTCCTTTTCTTTCATTTGGGGGTTGTTTTCTTGTCTCCCTATTTTTACTGTCCCTTTGTATTTGTTTCTATGTATTAGATCAAACTGCTATGCCTCCAGACTTTATAGAGTGGTCTGGGATTAGTAGGTGTTTTATGGGTAGTAGGTGTTTTGTGGGACCCAGTTATGCAGTCTCTTAGATCTCATGAGCTGGGTGCTCTAGGAATGCCACTTGTGTTATTTGGGTTCTCCTGTTGAAATTGGGTCTTGAATGTTGTTGTCACATTCTTGGATGTAATCTCCTCTCAGGTAGGCTGACTATAAGGCTCACTCCTGACTACATCATGCAAGCAGTTATGGAGGTGCTGACAGAACATAAAAAATACAACAAAACAAGAAACAAAACAAAAACATACACAAGACACCTACAATAACAACAAAAGCCACCATCAGAGAAGAGAGAATTATGAAAGAGAACAGAGAGTAAGAATAATAGAAGGAAAGAAAGAAAAAATATGAGAAAACAAAACAAAAAGGGGGAAGAAAAAGGAATATGAAGGGGCAGACATGAAATAAAGAAAATAAGAATAAAGAATAGGGGAAGGAAAATAGTATAAAATAAAAACTTGGGTCTTGAATGTTGTTGTCACACTCTTGGATGGAACCTCCTCTCCGGCAGGCTGACTATAAGGCTCACTCCTGCCCACATCATGCAAGCAGTTATGGAGGTGCTGACAGAACAGAAAAAATACAACAAAACAAGAAACAAAACAAAAACATACATAAGACACCTACAATAACAAAAGTCACCATCAGAGAAGAGAGAATTAAGAAAGAGAACAGAGAGTAAGAATAATAGAAGGAAAGAAAGAAAAAATATGAGAAAACAAAACAAAAAGGGGGAAGAAAAAGGAATATGAAGGGGCAGACATGAAATAAAGAAAATAAGAATAAAGAACAGGGGAAGGAAAATAGTATAAAATAAAAACGGAAGAAACAAAATTTTGAAAAGGAAAACTGAGGAGAAAGCAGATAGACCCAAAATAAGAAAAGGAAAAAAAAGATGAGAAAGTAGGAGAAAAAGAAAAAAGGGGAAAAATTGAGTAGGAAAAGGGAAAAGTTAGATATATGAATGAAACAATAGAGA
>NW_006296539.1:7569-10612 GCF_000327345.1 Myotis davidii
GGCCTCCTGCACATCTCCCACTGGGGATGTGCCCGCAACCAAGGTACATGCCCTTGACCGGAATCGAACCTGGGACCCCTCAGTCCGCAGGCCGACGCTCTATCCACTGAGCCAAACCGGTTTCGGCAATAAAAAAATATTTTAAAAAGAGAAAAAAAGTGGTTTGGTGTTCACCTCAGCAGAGTTTAGGGCCTCCTGAGAGCTCCTTTGGATCCTGCTCTTCTGATAACTGCAGCGACTGTTTTGGGTTTCCCAGGAGGTACTTAGGTGCTAACTACTGTCAGAAACCGTCCTCCTTTGGCTTTCAGCAACCTGCTTGAAGCTCCATGAGATCCACGGTTTGTGTCTGTCTCCACAGGACTTGGCTGTGCACAGAAGGGGCCAAGTTGCTCTCTAAAGCAAGTTAGCAGCATGGGGCACAAGGCTGGGTGGGTAAACTTCCCCAGGATCCCTGGGCTCCACCTCAGTCCGCCTTTGCCTGCCAGCTGTCAATCTTAATCACTGAAAAGTTGGTTTCTGAAAGGGCTTCAGGCGGAATCAGGAGTCTAGACCCCTGGGAGGGGGGGTGCTGTTCAGATTTCAGGGAGAGTGGTGGGTGAGTGTCCCAGTACAGAGCTACTCCTCTGTGAGTGGCCCAGAATATGACTGCCCTTGGCTGGGCAGACATCCTCGTATGTAATCAAGTGGGATCAGCTGGAACCCTGGAGTTTCTATCAACTCTCCCTTGCTGGGGAAGCACCAGTCAGGTTCCCAAACAGTCCGACCCCCAATCCAGTCACTGATGCTAAGACTGTTGAACCCCACAGGTTTGGCCTCTACTGCTATCTCCTCTGCTAAGGTCAAGATACAGTGTATTGCAGGCAGGACCTCTGAGGGTGGGGCAGGCCGTATCACCAGGGTGGGTTTATTTCCTTTTTCTGGGCTGTGCCATCTGTGAGTGGCTAGTTCCTCTCAGGAAAAAATAGCCACTTTGGTTTGGCGGATATGACCAAATGCAGGGCTCCCAGGTGCTGCTTTTCCGTGTCTCCCCCCAGTGCTTCCCACCCCAGCCTCTCCTTAGAGTCCACACTGCCCTCCCTCAACCAAAGCCTCAGGTAAGTAACTGCAAATGAAATCCTGTGCTCTGGGTTAAAAACAAAACAAAACAAAACACATAAAAATAGAAACAGAGGCTTTCTCTCGGAGCAGCTCTGGTCTCCCGGACAAACAGCAGCCCTGCTGCCTTTCAGGGCTGGATGCTATGTGGGCCGCTGGTGTTGGCTCTGGTGCTCCAGGCTGTGCAGCCTCACCTGCGTTCCAGGCCTTGGTCTTCTGAGGGAAAAGACCCTCCTGTAGCCGAGAGATCCCTCCTCACGCTTGGCCTGCTACCCATGAGCGCTGGGTCAGCCCCTTTTGTGACCTTGCCCTTGCTTCCAATCTCCAGGTGTTTCCTGTTCTTCCTTGATATAAGTCTCAGCTGGACCTCAGTTGGTAATCCTGGGTATATATGTTCCCCATTTTAGTTTTATTTCCAGTCTGGACCTGGGAGGAGGTACAAGAAAGGTCTGTCTATTTGGCCACCATTGTTTTCCTTGGTGGACATTCCTCATAACTATATTTGTTCTGATATATTTCCTTGGGCAAGGGAAAAATAAGAAAAAAAAATATACAAACAGGACTACATCAAACTAAACAGTTTTTGCACAACAAAGGAAACCATCAACAAAATGAAAAGACAGCCCACTTAACAAGAGAACATAGTCATCAATGATACATCTGGCAAAGGGTTAATATCCAAAATTTATAGAGAACTCATTATAACTCAACACCAAAAAATAAATAATTTAATTTTAAAAATGGGCAGAGGACCAGAATTGGCAGTTATTTAATGAAACCATTCAGATGGCCAATCTATACTAATAATAGCCTAGGGCCGTCAGGAGGGATGACCAAATGTGGAGGGGGGAGGGGCAGGTGCTGCAGGTCACCTCTGCCTCCGAGGTTGACTCCAGCAGGACCTGGGCCCTCCCCTCTGTGGACCAGAGGCCCCTTTCCTGATACCATGTTCCGGGATCTCTCAGACCCTTTTGTGGAAGTCAGAAAACACTGAGTGTGGTCATCCCATCCTAGGGACTCCCAGGGCTTACAGCAGGGGAGGGCCTTGTGGGGTCCCCTCTGTTGTGGTGTCCAGAGTCCCATTAGTGTTTCATCGGGGTCCTCACCTTGACTCTGGCAGGACTTGGGCCGGTCCTCTACGTATCTGAGGTCCCGCTCCCTGTACCAAAGCCCCCGAGTCTCTGAGACCCAGATGCAGAAATCGCCTGCTGTCGATTCCCTCCTCCCCAGCACCCACCTCACCTCTCTGCTGCTCAGGAGGCTGAAGCCATGGAAGCGCATCCATCCACCTTGGAAGACCCCGCTTGGATGCGGTGTGTGTGCCTGGAGCCCACCCTGCCCCGGGCCTGAACCGCCAACACGCCTGGGCCTGGGCCATGGACAACTTCCCTGCGCTGAGCCGCCCGCCTCTGATAGGAGTCGCGGTCACCTCAAGGGGAGGCCCAGGCACCAGACCGCACAGCCCTGTGGCTCCTGAACCAGCAAGGAGGTGCCAGTCCCAGAGGGGACAGAGGGATTCGGACTGAGCCGCCTCTCCTGAGACGCCCGCCTCTGATAGGAGCCATAGTCACCTCAAGGGGAGGCCCAGGCACCAGACCGCACAGCCCTGTGGCTCCTGAACCAGCAAGGAGGTGCCAGTCCCAGAGGGGACAGAGGGATTCGGGCTCCTAGTGCCGTGCTGAGCCCAAGCCACCCGCACCAGTGCCGAACACCCAGGCTGCACCCCAGGAAGCGGACAGAAGGCAGCCAGCCTGCTCCAGGAGCTCGCACCCCTGAGGAGCCTGAGACTGCCCTGTAGGCAACCCTGCTGCTTCTCTCTCTTGAGGGATGCACAGACTTTCCTGGGACAAATCCCTGAGACCCATCTTGGATGCGGTGTGTGTGCCCGGAGCCCACCCTGCCCTGGGCCTGAACAGCCAACAGGCCTGGGCCTGGGCCATGGACAACT
>NW_006296539.1:10741-11536 GCF_000327345.1 Myotis davidii
GCAGCCCTGCTGCTTCTCTCTCTCTTGAGGGACGCACAGACTTTCCTGGGACAAATCCCTCCACGAGTGCACTCAATAACATGCTAAGGTACTGATCTGGCTTTTGCATCTACTTCTCATCTCTCTGTTCTCTTCTGGAGCCCATGGACCACGATTAGACCATGGAGCCCTAAAAAAAAAGAAAGAAATCGCCTGTTGTCATCATCCCGCCCTGGATGGGATGATTCTGTTCTAGGGTCCAGGGTCCCTCCCTCATCCCTCATGTTCCTCACCTTGAGCCCTAGCAGGTCCCAGGATCCTCCCCCTGTTGACCCAAGGCCAGCTCCTCAGATCAGGACCTCACTGCCCTGAGTCCTCTGCAGTAGGTCAGTGTACCTCACATCTGGTACCAATCCCAGCAATTCTGAAGCCTGATGGCAGGGGCTGAGATGGATGCCATAAGGTCCTCTAGCCCTGCCTCTGATCCATACTTTGACAGGGCCTGGGCCTCCTGTCTTCTATGAACCTGAGTCTGCAATCCTCAGACCAGGGGTCCTCAAACTATGACCCGCAGGCCACATGTGGCCCACCGAAAACATTTATCCGGCCTGCCAGGTGTTTTTGCCGCCACTGCCTGTCCTGCTTAGCAGCCGACTCATCCCGGGCCCGCAGTGTGCATGTGTGGAATGTCTGAGGGACAGTGAACTGGACCCCTGTTTTAAAAGTTTGAGGACCTCTGCCTTAGACCAAGGGTCTGACTATTGGAGTTCCCTGAGGAGCTGGGGGGTGGGGGGAGGTGCAGTTTTCAACATACAA
>NW_006296539.1:11663-16692 GCF_000327345.1 Myotis davidii
AGGTCAATAATTTTGAGAAGGCTTAGGAGTGCTAATGAAATGCCCACTTTCTCTTACCAAAGCATCTCGGCCTCCTCACCCCTCCCCATGGAAATGTCAGGATGGTGCATTATGATGTCTAAGTTTCTCTCCCAGAGCTACCATTAGCTAGAGCGGAGGCTTCCTGATTAATTAAACCCTAGAGGCGGCGGGGGCGGGGTGGGGGGGGACCCCTCATTGTCCTAGAGAAAAGCATATGTTCAAGAAGCCTGAGGTAGGGCCCTGGGAAATTTTGACATGGTGAAGATGACCAGGAAACCACAAACTCCTAGCACAGTTATGTAACAACAAACCCCATTCACCAAAAGAAGGTAAAAAAGGAAGAAGCCCTGTTAACCCAGGTCCAATGTCAAGGACGAAAGGACCACACCCAGACTTCTCCTCTTCTTTAGTGGCATCTCCCCAAGACTCCCTGGTCTTGCCGGGCAGATTCCATACTCAACCCATGCTTTTTCTCATAAAGACATTTTTCCCTTTCATCCCAGCCATTTCCCCACAAACCAATGTCCTCCTGCACTCACTTTGTTGTCCTTCCAGGTACTAAAGACATCCATGGGGGTGAAAAGATGTCTTTAAGGGAGTTCAAGGAAAGGAGCCTTTCCAAAAATTCCTACCCCTTCAAGAAAACCTACAAACGCTATAAAGCCAACAATATGTGGCCATTATCACAGGCCAAATGAGGAACTGAATAAGAATGATCCAGAAAAAGACCAAAACAATGTAGAAAAATTCACCACCTCAAGTGATAACTTGGGCAGCCAGTGACTTCAGAGCAAGGCCAAATTCCTCAGAACTATCTATGAAGTTTCTGAAGTCTAGCCCCCAAGAAATGTTGACAATGTGGAAGCCAAATTTTACACCTACAGGGTACACCAATAGTGATGATTAAAATAAAATTGGTGTTTCACTTCCAGTGTAAGCATAATTTGAAGACTATTTTTATTAAATTTTTTGGGATAACATCTACATTATAAAAGACCAAGGGCTGTCACATCCTAAACGACCAGACAGACGACCAGTCAACAGGCGTGGCGGAGGGGGGATTGGAGGGAGTGGGCGAGGCGGGTGAGGTGAAGTTGTTAGCCTCTGGCCCAGGCCGGGCGGAAGCCTAACAAACTTGCCGCTGCCTCGGTGGCTGTGGATCAGGCCTGGAGAGAGGCCTTTAGAGATTGGTAGGGCCTAATCAGCAGTCACCACAACTGCTGGCAAGGCCTGGAGAGAGAGAGAGAAAGAGGTGGGGACTGATCAGCAGCTGCCACAGAGGCTGCAGTTCAGGCCCAGAGAGAGGCCCAGAGGCAGAGGCAGGCAGTGGGGTTAGGGGCAATCAAGCAGGCAGGAAGAGGCAGTTAGGGGTGATCAGGCAGGCAGGCAGGTGAGTGGTTAGGAGTCAGTGGCCCCAGATTTCGAGAAGGATGTCCAACTGCCGGTTTAGGCCCGATCCCACAAAACCGGCAGTCAGACATCCCCAAGTGGTCCCCGATTGGAGAAGATGCAGGCTGGGCTGAGAGAAATCCCCTCCATGCACGAATTTCGTGCACCGGGCATCTAGTATATATATATGAAAAGATTCTCAGAGTCACTAATTACCAGAGAAATGAAAATTAAAGCCAGAATGTGGTATCACCTCACTCCTGTCAAAAGGGTTGTCAGCAATAAATCAACTGGTGTGGCTCATCTGGTTGGAGTGTCCTTGCAACACAGGATTTGTGGGTTTAAGTCCAGGTCAGGGTATATACCCAGGTTGTGGGTTCAATCCCTAGTCATAGTGTGCATGGGGGCAGCCTATCAATGTTTTACTCTCACTTAGATATCTCTCTCTCTCGGTCTCTCTCCCTCTCCTTTCCTCTCTCTAAAATCAATAAAAACATATCCTCAGGTGAGGATTATATAAATAAAGAAAGAAACAAATGTTTGCAAGGTGTGGAGAAAAGGGAACCCTTATGCATTTTTGGTGGAACTATAGATTGGTGCAACCACTGTGGAAAACAGTATGGAGTTTCCTGAAAAAAATTAAAAATGGAGCTGCCTTATGATCCAGCAATTCCACTTTAGGGAATATATCTGAAGAAACCCATTTAATTTGTTTAATAGATACATGCCTATTCAGAGTCTCTATTTTATTTTATTTTTATGTAAGTTTTGGTAAGTTGGTTCCCACCTCACCCCCCAAGGAATTGGTCCATTTTATCTAGGTTTTCTGATTATGGACATATAGTTTTTCATAGTAGACACTTATTAGCCTTTTAATATCCATGGGATCTATAGTGATATCCCTTCTTTAATTCCTGACATCAGTTTGTGTCTTCTCATTTTCTTTGTTAACTTGGGTAGAAGTTTATTCATTTTATTTACTTTTTCAAAAAACCGGCTTTTAGTTTTCTTGATATCTTCTTTTCTTGATATCTTCTTTTTTAAAAATTTTCTGAAAACTTTTATTTTTAATTCTTTTCTTTATTAAGGTATTACATATGTGTCCTTATCCCTCCATATCTTATTTTCAAAATCATTGTTTTCTGCTCTATTTTTTTTTCTTCTGCTTACTTTGGATTTAACTTGCTCTTCTTTTTCTAGTTTTCTAAGATAATTGATTTTAAGTCTTTCTTTTCTAATATATGCATTTCATGGTATAAATTTCCCATAATGCACTACTTTTGCTCCATTCCACCAATTTTGGTAAGTTATTTTTATCATTTTCATTTAGTTCAAATGTTTTAAATTTTATCTTGAGATTTCTTCTTTGATTCATGTATTATTTAGAAGTGTGTTGTTGATCTCTATGTAGTCTGGGATTTTTCAGATACCTTTCTGTTATAGATCCCTATTTTAATTCCATTGTGGTCTGAGAGCAGATATTGTTTTTTGTTTTGTTTTTTTTTTGGGGGGGGGGAGGAAGGGGAAGAAACATCGATGTGAGAGCAAAATATGGATATGCTGCTTCCTGCACACCCCCTACCAGGGATTGAGCCCACAAACCAGGCATGTACCCTGACCAAGAATCGAACCGGCAACTTTTTGGTGTATGAGATGACTTCCAACCAACTGAGCCACACTAGCCAAGGCTCTACTGCATTTCTTTTTTATTCTTTCCTACACTATCAATCTCTCTGCTTATGTTATTTATCTCTTTCTGTGTGTTGTCTGCTTTTTTCCCTAGAATCCTTAGCATATTTATCAGTTATTTTAAATTTCTGGTCCAGTAATTCCAACATTCCTGTCATTTCTGATTCTGCCTCTGGATGCGTGCTCTGTCTCCATAAACTGTGTGAGTTTTCATTGTTGCTTTTGCCTTTTAGTATGCCCTTGTAGTTTTTGTTGAAAGTTGGACATAATGTATTGGGTAAAAGGCACTATAGTGATCAGGCCTTAGTGATGTGGCGGTACGATGGAGGGGTGGGGATGCTGTTCTATAGACCTATGATTAGGCCTCAGTCTTATAATAAGCCTGTGCCCCCAGGTTGCAAGCTTCACCAGTGCTTCTCAGTGCCCCTTCCCCACCACGCTGGAACAGGATGGCTAAAAAGGGGTGAAGTTGAGTATTTTCCTTCATTGTATCAGTTAGATACTGATAAAAACCCAATAGATTAGGTGCTGGTAAAACAATTTCTTTAACCCATGGGAAGGTTCTGAGGGTTGAGAGTTTGGAGAGATTTGAAAAGGCACAAGGCAGAAGGGGAGTGGCCTAAGTACAAGGTGTGCTCTGACTGAGTGGAGTGCTATCCATTTTTCTTAGCCTGGACCAGAGGACATACATCCCTGGTCTGGTGCTGCACGAATGCTATGTCATGGTGACATCATTTCACTGTCTCTTATTTTAATTTCTGGCTGTTGGAATCCTGTAGTCCTATGTTTTTGGTCCTAGCCTGTGGTATATAAGAATCATGACCTTAAAAAATCAAAAAGGGAGGTAGAATTTTTCATGACCTCTGGCAGTAAATATTATAACATCCTTAAAAAATCAAAAAGGGAGGTAGAATTTTTCATGACCTATGGCAGTAAATATTATAACCTAAAACATATAGGTTCATTAAACTAATGAATTTTTCCACTGTGGGAAAAGAAGCTTAAACCCCAGGAACTATAGGAGGTCAGCATTATTGATTAATATTAGCTTGGGTATTTTGACATAGACAAAATCGGGGGCTTTCTTTGCCAGTGAATAGTGTAGAATACACTGCCAATCTCTTGTCTCTGTCCCCCATGACTACTTCTGATATTCAGGTGAAATTACTGAAGAAATGTGCTTTAAGCCAAGCTTTTGAGAAGGTTCTCAGCCCTCAATCAAAAGAATTTACCCCAGCCTGGCCAGTGTGGCTTAATGATTGAACATCAACCCATGAACCAAGAGTCACAGTTGATTCTAGGTCAAGCACATACCCAGGTTGCAGGCTCGATCCCCATTAGGGGCAGTGCAAGAGGCAGCTGACCAATGATTCTCTCTTCCTCTTCCTTCCTCTTTTTGAAATCAATAAAAACATATATTAAAAAAATTTTTTAAAGAATTTATTCCAGAACTTTCCCTTTTTCCTCTAAAGAGCAAGAATCTTCTCCTGGAGGAAATTCAAAAGAATTTAGAAGCAACAGAAGAAAGACACAAATCTCATGAAACAGGTATTGAAGTAGCTTGCTAAGAAAGGAGAGCATACGAAAGAAGTGCTTTAGAAAGCAACAGAAGAAAAGAACTACAGAAAAATTTCGTACTTTGGTACTGGTTCTCACGAAGGTTTCTGCATGTGGGTTCCTGCTCCAGTAAGTTGGATTCTGTGGATCTGCCTGTCTGTCTCTCCAATTTTTTGTAGAGCAATTTTTCCCTTTGATCTAAATCAGAAGTTCTTAACCTGTGGGTCACAACCCCTTTGGCGGTTTAGCTACCCTTTCACAGGGGTCGCCTAAGACCATCCTGCATATCAGATATTTACATTACAATTCATAACAGTAGCAACATTACAGTTATGAAGTAGCAACGAAAATAATTTCATGGTTGGGTCACAAC
>NW_006296539.1:16974-23666 GCF_000327345.1 Myotis davidii
TTCCTCTCCCCCTTTCTCTGCCTTGTCAGACTGTCTTCTTTCTTCCCTCTCTTAAAACCTTTCTGACTAAGGAACATCTGGGAATATGGTGGGACTTGGGCTGCCTTTTAAAAAAGGTCTTTTAAATTGATGTTATTTCATTTTATTTTTAAGTAATATATAATTGATTTCAGAGAGGAAGGGAGAGGGAAAGCGAGATAGAAACATCAATAATGAGAGAGAATCATCGATTGGCTGCCTCCTGCATGCTTCCTAACTGGGGATCAAGCCCAAAACCTGGGCATGTGCTCTGACCAGGAATCAAAGAGTGATGTTCAATTAGTTGACGCTTAACCACTGAACCACACTGGTGGGGCAAAAGTTATTGAATTTTAGTTTGTTCAACTTTTTACTGGTTAGGACAGAGTGACAACTTCCAAGTTACTCACATGCTGGACTGGAAATAAAGAGCAAAAAGTAAAGAGTGGAAGAGAAGACAGTAAAATTAAAGAAGGGAAAATTCTTTGGGGTGAAATTGGACAATTTCACAAATGGTCACTGACTGGGTAATTCTAAAAGATTGTGGTCGTGAATGGATAGACAGCAACAGCTTCCTGTGTTTTAAATGCTTTGGAAAAATAAGCAAGAGAACTTCCCACATCTGTGATTGCTCTAACCACTCAGTAGGCAATTAAATTTAGAGGCATTTCATCTCAAAACAGCTAAAATAAAATAAATCATTCAAATAAGTAAAAGTTTCAACTATTTTATTAGTATATTATATTTAGACTAGAGAACCGGTGCATGAATTCGTGCACCAGTGGGGTCCCTTGACCTGGCCTGCAGGATCGGGACAAAACCGGCTCTCTGACCTCCCCAGATTGCGAGAGGGAGCAGACCAGGCCAAGGGACCCACCAGTGCATGATTGGGGCCAGGAGGAATGCGGGAGGTTGGCCAGCCTGGGAGGGGCCGTGGGAGGGCTCGTGGGCGTGTCTGTCCCATCTCACGTCTCACTTCATCAGGATCCCTGATTAGCCAGACCCCAGCAGCAAGCTAACCTTCCCATCGCACTTTGTCCTGGTCCTGACCTCAGCAGCAAGCTAACCTACTGGTTGGAGCGTCTGCCCCCTGGTGCTCAGTGCACGTCATAGGGAGCAGTTGAGCAGACTTAGCATATCACTAGCAATTGCACTTTGATTGGTTGAACAGCTGACCGGAAGACCGGACATTTAGCATATTAGGCTTTTATTATACAGGATAAGTGTTCTTAGGAAAAAGGATAGGCCTTGATGAAATTACTTCTTCATTCATAGTTTGATTAATTAAATTCATTCATTCATTCAACAAACTGAATCCCTAGGATGTACCAGGCACTGTGCTAGACACAAAATTAAGAACACTGTTTCTTCTAACAAGTCTCTTAAGCTAGTCAGAGAGACAGGTTCATAAATGGAAACAGAAAATAATGTGGCACATAAAATAACAGAGAGGTATACAAGGTGATAGAAAGAAAAGGAAGAACATCGAATCCAGCCTGAAGCAGTAGGAGGAAAGGCTTCCAGAACACAGTGGTGCCTGAATATTAACAAGCCCGGCTTCTCCTCTATATCTCATAGATTATGTACAATGTATGTTTTGTCTCATTCCTCCTTTAGCCACGCCCTGAGGCTGTAACTCCTAGAGATAAGAACTGGAAATAACTGGATAATGTGACAGGGCCTGCATATTTCTGTAAATGCATGATGATGATGAGGCATCCCCAGCAAGCAGGAGAGAGGACACGGAGCATCGTGCAGCCTTACAGAAGTGCTGCGGTATTTGAACCCTCAGGCAAGTTTGTGCATGAGGCTGTGTAGGTGTCTGACCACAAACACGTTGGGGCATCAGCAAATAAATATCACTGCCACGATACGGTGATGTGTAGGTGACATTTTGTTCTTTGAACGCTCCAGAGCTCCTGCAGTCTACACATCTACAGTACGTCTTAATTTGGAATTAGAGAGTGGGTGAAAAAAAGATATATGTTTTTATTGATTGCAGAGAGAGGGAGAGACAGAAACATCAATGATGAGAGAGAATCATCGATTGGCTCCCTCCAATATGCCCCCTACTGGGGATTGACCCCGAAACTCAGGCTTGTGCCCTGACCAGGAATTGAACCTATGCCCCCTACTGGGGAATTGACCCCGAAACTGGGCTTATGCCCCGACCAGGAATTGAACCATGACCTCCTGGTTCATGGGTCAATGCTCAACCACTGAGCCACACTGGCTGGGCAAGGTCATTTATTTATTCATTAAAACAACTGAATGATATCTAGTGCTGAGTGCTGAGTACAGAGTATGAAATTTATATTCACTGATATTTCCCTACGGTCTTGCTGATTGCAATCTCAGGTTTCATTTAACATATTCCTCTACCTTCTGGTTTATTGATTTATTTTATCTCTAGGGTCACACAGCCAGTGAGCGGCAGAGGCCAGATTCATATTCAACTCTGGTGGCTGTTACATGGTTCCATAAAACAAATCCCTTTCACCTGTTAAATAGTTCAGTGAAAAAGAAAATCAATTTATTCTTCACACACTGGACACACGTTCATTGCTCATATGTTGTTTGTGAGAATCTTATATATATGAGCTCTCATTCTAACATAGTTCTAAGATAGTAGAAGGGCGAGGTTGAAGTTATGCACTTTTCAGTTTATGGCATTATTTCTTCAGCACGACTATATGTCATAGCAAGATACTATATGTCATTGCACCTTCCCTCGGGGAATAGGGAACAGGACACAGAATAGTAAGTGCTAAACTGTACAGCCCAGGAAAAAGACCAACAGTGCGTCAGGACTGTCCAAGAAGGTTTCAAGGAGGATTAGAACTGAGCTCCAGCCTAGGGGAGCAGAAAATTGACACTGAGAAGGAAACACATGCAGTAGGGAGTGTGGACAATATTAACCTGGCAAACTCAGGGAGGCATGCCTGGCAGCCTTACAAACTCAGAGGCTGAAAGTAAGCATATGGGACGGTCTGAAATTAAAACTTAACTAAAAGCGAGTCATGGTGAGTACTTACACCTAGGCTGGTGTCTCCCTTGACAGAGGTCAGTCTTTATCCTAACTGGGCCTCTTGGCTTTTTGCATATGTCTTACCACACCTTTGGGAAGTCAGAGTAACCCCTTTTCCCAGACTTTCGGGGCGCAATCTCCCACCAGAGCATGAGACCACCGAGCCCCTCATCAATATCTTGTTGCCAAAATACCGTCTGTATGTGCTGTAAATATCAATTGTTAACCATCCTGTATCCGCCAATGTAATAGAAGTATTTGTCTCTTCATTTTATCCCAGTGGTTCTCAACCTTCTGGCCCTTTAAATACAGTTCCTCATGTTGTGACCCAACCATGAAATTATTTTCGTTGCTACTTCATAACTGTAATGTTGCTACTGTTATGAATCGTAATGTAAATGTCTGATATGCAGGATGGTCTTAGGCGACCCCTGTGAAAGGGTCGTTCGACCGCCAAAGGGATCGCGACCCACAGGTTGAGAACCGCTGTGGTATCCACTCTGAGATTTCCCTGCTTTGCTTTCTCCCGCCTCCCTGACCTACCACCATGTAACCCTCCTGTGCCTCCTCCTTTGATAAAACAAACTGCAAAACTGCGTTCTCTGAAGCACTTTCTCATTCCGTTATGATTTGGCTTCCAGGTAACTGTCAGTTTGGCTCAAATAAACTCGGAAAGATTCTCTGTATGTTTGGACGTTTCTTACACCGCCCGCAGTAAGAGCAGCCGACGCTAACATACCTCTCAGTCAGCGCACGCACTGTCACGGCGCGGGTGGGCCGCTGACAGCTGACATCGGGAAAAGAAGTGCAGTAGCGTGGAAATTTAAACATCTGAACGTAGGTGGTCGAGCCGCGGTAAACGGCGATCCAACGGGGCCATCCGAGCGCCTCTGGCGCCCCTAGCGGGGCTGCGGTTCCACTATCCGAAACCACAAGGTGGAGGCATTATCATTTTCCTCCATAAAATGCTCCCACAAACCACGACTCGAGGGTGCGCGCTACGCACCTGCACGCTACGCAGGCGCAGCAAATAGAATCATCATTCCGCTTCTAGTCGCAGAGGGGGCGGGGCCACGCATGCGCCGTGAGGACATGTGAGCCTTATTTCACGCGGGGGAGACGGTGACGTAATGACAGAGGAGGCGGTGGTCAAAGAACGGAAGCCGGGAGGGAACGAGGGCGAAAGGGGACCCGGGCCAGGCTGGTGTTCGGAGTCTTGGCGGGGCTGGGGTTCCGATGTGGTCCCCGGAGCGGGAGGCCGAAGTCCCGGCCGGGGGAGACCCGGCGGGCCTACTGCCCCCCGAGTGGGAGGAGGACGAGGAGCGCATGTCCTTCCTGTTCTCCGCCTTCAAAAGGAGTCGCGAGGTGAACAGCACCGACTGGGACAGCAAGATGGGCTTCTGGGCGCCGTTGGTGCTGAGCCACAGCCGCCGCCAGGGGGTGGTGCGCCTGCGACTGCGGGACTTGCAGGAGGCCTTCCAGCGCAAGGGTAGCGTCCCGCTGGGGCTGGCCACGGTGCTGCAGGACCTGCTGCGGTGAGGGCGGGCCGGGGCCGGGGCCTGGGCTGGGGGCGGCTCCCGAGGGCAGGGGTCCGCGGTTTCCCCGACGGCGCACGCACCGCGCCCAGCCGGGTCTGCCTCAGAGCAGCCTCCGTGTTGGTTCATAGGCGGAGGAAGAGGACGACCAGGCGCCCGGGGTAGGGGCGTCCGCGGGGAGATGGAGACGGGTCTGGGGATGGTCCGATTAGAGGCGATCCAGAGGGTAAGAGGAGGAGCCTTCCTGGCGGAGGTGGCGGGGATCTGTCTGGACTGGAACCCGGTTCTGGGGTTATTTCCTAGGGCCTCCCACATGTCATCACCCCGGAACAGGTCAGGAAGGTTTACTGAAGGAAGGAAGGTCAGAGGTAAGAAGGGGGCCGTGCTGGGGAAGAGGCCAGGTTGTAGGGATCTTGCCAACAGCCCCAAGCACAAGCCGTGCGCCTGGCCTATCTTGGCCTGTCCTTGGCGCAGGCTGTTTGGAGCAGAGTACCTGCCGGATGCTGAGGGCCTTGCTGAATGTCCCGGCGCCCTGAGGAGGTCCTGTAGGTCTGCCTGTGCACAGGTGCAGGGTTTGGGGTACCCGAGGCCATAACATGGGTACCTAACAGATGAATAGCGCTTCACAGTGTGCAGATACTTCGCATAGGCCGTTTCCTCTGACCTCCTCGGCAATCCTGTGGACAAGATGATGGACTTACCCTCAGCAGTCAGAAAAAACAGCCTCAGACAGACCGAACGACATACTGGGGGTTCCTCAGCGGCTTAGAGATAATGCCAGGACCGGACCGTCGCCTTCTGATTCTCAACCATTTTCACGTCACATTGTATGTATCATCCTGAGAGCAGCCTCGCCAGCCCCGTGCCTGCCTCCCTCAGTGAATGAAGAAGCCCGTCAACTTTGCAATGCTTTTAGCTTGCTGTTCTTCCTGATTCCAGAGTCTCCCTTCTCCCCAGCACCTTCCCATTGGCTGACGTGGATGGAACAAGCTATTCTGAAACTTCTTTTTTCTGAGCAAGTGTGCTGTGGGCAGAGCTTCAGTTCATGCCCGAAGTGGGGTGCAGGGGAGACGGTAGCTGAAGAGGTCACTGAGGGACAGGACCGGTCTGGGCTTCCTTATTGCAGCTGGACCAACTCCTACCACTGCCAATCCAGAGTCCTTTCATTCCTCCGTTTCTCCTTTCCTGACTGCTGGCACTCTGCTGGCACTTGCTGGTGTGTGACGGCATCTGGAACCTGAAGAATTTCGGAGGAAGACACGCTCCGCGGAAGCAGCATAGCACAGTAGTTTAACAGCTTTGCTTGAGGGCCGGTGGCCTGGGCTCAAATCCTAGTTCTGCCACTTGCTAAATTATGCAACAATGGGTAAATTCTCTGACCTCGGACACATTGTGTGCTTAGTTTGACCCTCAGACACATTTAAGGCTGTTTGACCATTTGACCAATTATAAAATGGTGATGATTATTGTGCCTAGGTTTATTTGAGGATTTAAAGAGATAGTCCTTGCATAGCCCTTAGCATGGTGACTAGCCCATGGTAAGCATCAGTAAATGTAGCTACTGCTACCAGTACCATGAAATACTTGTCTTCTCTCCTCTCTACCCTGGGAACAGCAGAAAACCCTTTCTCTGAATTCTTTGTATTCTTATGACTTGCATTTCATAGTGATCCATTATTGTTGTTTTCATTTTTATTGTTTTTGAGCTCCATTTGTAAGTTTCATCATAGGCCCTGCAGCCCCTGTGCCTCTGCACTCTTAGTGGAGAGCTTCTGTTTTGGAGCCAAATTATAGTCTAGATTTGGCCTCTCCACTTTCTCAGCCCCTCCGTTTTCTCATTAGCTAAAATGAGTTGTGAGGCTGCGAGCCGGAGCATAAACATAGTAGCTGCTCGTCGTAGCTGGCACAGGGTAGCTGACTACTAAATGGTGTTGATGGTCATGACAGATTCCTCCTTTGGGGTCAGGGGCACGTGGGGACTGGAATGGGACATTGCGTTACGCCTACTACATGCCCTTTTCTTTCTTTGTAGTCGCGGGGAGCTGCAGCGGGAGTCAGACTTCATGGCTAGTGTAGACAGCAGCTGGATCTCCTGGGGGGTCGGAGTCTTC
>NW_006296539.1:25227-38717 GCF_000327345.1 Myotis davidii
GTTCCTGCCGAGGAGGTGCTCGTGGCTGTGGAGCTGCTTAAGGTGGGTGCTCGGGAGGGAGGGCCTGGTGTCTGCTGTGCTGATGGCTCCTCCACACCCCGTCAGGCATCACTAGAAGAAGAACATAGTTTTTACATGGTGATGGGCAGTAACTGAGTTCACCTAACCTCCCTTATTCCGTACTTTATTCTGTAGCATTGTTTAGTTGTTAGTTGGACTGCTACATCTCAAAGGAGATTCTCTGTCTAGGAATTGTCAGTAACATACAGTTGATTATTTTCTGTATTTGTACAGATTCGTGATAAGCTAAACATTTAGAAAATGCTTTGCCTTCTGTTGTTTACTGACAAGCATTTCGCAGGATTCCTGAGGACCTTGTGACTGTCAGCTTTGGCGCAGCCCCCGCCCCTCCAAATCAAACTAGGTTCAGATTTTCTCTTCTCTGGCTATAGCCTTCCTCATTCGAGCTTACTACAGGCCTTACAGGCCTCCAGGCCCTGATCCCGTCCTGCTCTCCTGGTCAGTCGGCCTCCTGGCCTGTTTCCCTCCTCAGCCTAGAGCAGTGATGGCGAACCTATGACATGCGTGTCAGAGGTGACACGCAAACTCATTTTTTTGGTTGATTTTTCTTTGTTCAATGGCATTTAAATATATAAAATAATATCAAAAATACAAATCTTTGTTTTACTATGGTTGCAAAAATCAAAAAATTTCTATATGTGACAGGGCACCAGAGTTAAATTAGGGTTTTTCAAAATGCTGACCCGCCGAGCTCAAAAGGTTCGCATCACTGGCCTAGAGCATGCAGCTATGCCTGCTTCCCTCCTTGTACCCTCAGCTCCTTTGCCGCTCTCCCGTCCACAACAGAGGCACCAGCAAATCCACCACCTTAGATCAACCCCACAGTCTCTATCCCTGCCGGAGAAAGTCACCCTATCACCAAAGTTGAGTCCCCTTTCACAGTCCTGGGCCATCTCCCTCTCTTTGGTGCTCACCACCTTCAGCCTCTAAACCCACTCGACTCCTGTGTGGGACCTGGGCCGCTGCCTAGTTCCTGCTCTGTCTCCTTGTCCAAGCTTTGTCATCACCACTTCCTCGCCTCCCACACTCTCTTTGACCTAGCGCCCACCTGCTTCATCCCTACCACTCCACCAAAACTGCTGCGGACAAGATTAGAGTAACCTTTGAGAGACAGAGAGAAGTGGGGAGGGGGAGGAAGAGAGAGAGAATACAAGGTGCCTGAACTGTGTACTTTGCAGAAGTATACTGCAGACAGTAGCTATATTTGAAACTGCAGACCAAACCCAAACATCAGGGTCCTTGCATAGCCCTGGAGGCTTCCACACAGCTGGAGGCAGCTCAGAGCCCCCTTCCCCTGCCCCAAGAGAAGCTCGTTTCTCCTCCTCTCAGCAGACCTCCAACCTCTCTGCCTCAAACTGAGAAGGAAGCCTCCAAAATCTACCACCTCCCCCAGTCCCCCAGGATTGTTGACTGAGCAGTACTTATTTTCTTCAGGGGGACACCTCTCTGCCCCACGGCACTCCACTCCTCCCTCATGGTTATCCCCCGACCCACTGCTTAGCCAAGGCCCCAGAGAAGCTATAGGGTGGTTTGGGGGGTTCCGTGCCAAGCCCCATTCCTCTGTGCAGTCTTACCTCAATGTCTCCAACCTGGAGCAAAGGGAGACAGATCCATTTATCCCCACACGAGCCCAAAAACAAAGTTTGGACTCAGTCTTTTGAGAGCAAAGGCAGAGATGGAGGTGGAAGTGGAATTACATAGATCTTCCAAGAACCACCTAATATTTGGCAGCAATGCAGTTTAATCCTATTTAGGTAGAAAAATAAATCTTCTAGCTCTGTAGGGGCATGGTCCTGTTATATATGTACCCAGTGTATGTCACTAAACAGAACATGTACTATTTAATCTCATTCTGCTTTCTAATATTTGGTGACTTCACTGTTTTCTCCTGGGATGAAGACTTATTTATCTCCTTGAAACTAAAGGGTCTTATCTGGATATTTTCTGAAAGAAAGAAAACCTACTTCTGAGGTAAATTGATTTTCTCAAGTCTAGTTATAGAAAGCAACCAGTCATTTTTTATTTGAAAAAAGTATAAAACAAAAAATTTGCCCATTGATTTTGCTATTTTAAAAAAGTAGACAAAGAAATGAAAATCTCCTTTCTGTTCATCCTGTTTCTGTCTCTTTGGGTATGTTCCCTTCTCAGGTGTGTGTGTGTGTGTGCGTGCGTGTGTGTGTGTGTGTGTGCACGCGCGCTAACAGACATTTGTCATTGACCCTGTCTCACACTATTATATTACTTTACATTCTGTTTTCTTGTTAGCATTCAGTACTTCCTGAACATTTTTATCTACTTGTTTATTTATTTATTGTCCTCTACCAGGAGGGAGCAGTTGCTGGGACCCTGGGAACAGAGTCAATGAATATTTGTTGAATAAATAAATGAATATGCACATACATACATACATATGAATGCACATATACTCCATTTTTTCCCAGAAGTGGAATTTTATTTTATCTGTTGGTCTGCAACCTGCTTTTTGCTCTTTTCACTCTAATGTATCATGAGCATCTTTCCAGGTCCCTCCACAATATAGATTTACTGCATTCTTTTGGATGGCTGCATGATAACCTATAAATATGCCACAATTTATGCAGTACTTACCACACGGATGGACAGTTAAGTCACTCCAATTTCTCTGTTACAAAAAAAATATGTATTTGACAGCTTTGTCTGTACATCTATGTACTTCTTTTATTTTTATGAAATTGACTTCTGGAAATGTATATGTACATTTTACATTATAACAAATTGTCAAATTACTTTTCAGAAATTTGTACTAATTTGCACTTTCTTTAAGACTGCATTAAGTGTCCAGTCTCCCCACATCCTCCGTCAGTACTGGATAATATCAGTCTTATAAAATTTGCCAATTTGATGAACAAAAATGATACTTCATCAAATCAAAGGGTTTGAGCATCTTTTCAACTATCTATTAGCCATTTACATATCCCCTTCTGTGAATTGCCTATTTATATCCAGTTTTTATATTGGATTGTTAATCTTTTATATTAATTTATAGGAATTGTCTATGTGTGTATGTGTATTTAGGTTTAGGGCTATAAATACTGTTTCTCAGTCTCTTGTTTGCTTTTTATTTTTATGTGTGATGTCTTTAACACATAGAAATTTTCCTATTTCTGTAGTCAGATGTTCCCATTTTTTAAAAAATATATTTTTATTGATTTCACAGAGGAAGGGAGAAGGAGAGAGAAATAGAAACATCAATAATGAGAGAGAATCATTGATTGGCTGCCTCCTGCACGCCCCACACTGGGGATCGAGCCTGCAACCCAGGCATGTGCCCTGACTGGGAATGGAGCCATGGCCTCATCATTCATAGGTCGACACTCAACCACCGAGCCACGCCAGCCAGGCTCAAATTTTTCTTTCTGGCTACTGAGTTTCTGGTCTTGCTTAGGAAAGCATCTTCTACTTTAAAATTTTTAAAATAGTTTCTTCAAATTATTTTACACTTTCATTTTCTCCATTGAAAGTTCAATAATTCGGTATTTATTTTTGTATATGTGGTGAGGAAAAACTATTTTCTTCCAAATGGATAGCCCGTTGTTTTAACATCACTTATTTAAAATGTTGTGTGCCATTAATCTATGTGTGTATTGATACCATCCTGTGACTTTATACTAAGTGTTGTTATCTGCTGGGGCAGTCAATCCGAGGAAAACTTTAGGTTGTATCTTAGTAGACTCTTCTGCTGCCTTTGACACTGTTGACCAGTCCTTAACATTTTCCATTTCCTTGACTTTGTTGTCATTATGCCGTGGGTTCTCCTTGGTTCTTCCTGACCAGTGTTTCTGGATCTCAGTTGTGAGCTCCTTCATCTCTTAAACGTTGGTCTTCCTTCAGTCTATTACTTCACTCTACGAATTTCCTTGTGATTTTAATTACCTTCTATCTCCTATTCGGGTGTCTCCTTGAGCTTCAGGTTTGTATATCCATTTACCTGCTGTATAGGTTTTCTTGGATGTACCTCAGGCATCCTAAACTAACATATCCAACATAGAATGTTTTGTCTTTCATTTAAAATATGTTTTCTACTCCTGTATTCTTGCTATTAACTGATAGGATCACATTGACCCAGTCACTCAAGCCAGAACCCAGGAGTCCTGCTAGACTTCACACCCAGTTACCATGGCCTGCCAGCTTTATCTTCTGAATGTTGTTTGAATCCATCCTTTCTCTGTCTCTGTTCAGTCCCTCATATCCTCTTGCTTAAATGTTTCCCCTCCCTTTAAGCCTAACTCCTACAACCTATCCTTTCCCAGTTGTCAGCTAGATCTCTGTTAATCTAACCATGTCATTTCCCTTCACTGACTCCCCACCATCTGCCAGATGAAGGACAGCATAGGAGATACCACACTTGTACAAGATGGAAGAGCCTCTAGTCTTTCCCCTTCCATTGGACCTATAAATGCCATGTTGACTCAGACTTCCTGCATTGCTCCTGATCACCCTTCTTCCTGAAATGCCCCGTCCATTTGCTTCCCCTAGGAACTCAGTCACCCTGCAGCACCATTTGTTGCCAAACAACCTCCTATATCAACCTCATCTGTATCAGAACTCTCCTCTCTCCTCCCAGACTCCTGGCTATTCCCTCCCTATATTTTCACAGTGTTCTGTGAATACCTCAGTAAATATTTCTGGTGTGCAGAAGACTGAGAGAGTAATTTGCATGTGGGAGGAACACGGGCATTCTTTCTTGAAATCTTTATTTCTTAGACTTCTCTCAAAAACCCTGTCCTACCTCTTTGTCTCATACTGCTCTCTTGAGAACAATAACGTTCTCATTTGCAGTTTTGCCAGTTGGCATACACAAGGACAGACCAAGATTGGAAGGGAATTTAGAGGTCTTCAGTTTGTGAGCGGGATGCTGAGCACTGGGGAGACTGACTGGTTTGGGGTTGCACAGGCTGGGCTGACACCAGGCATCAGCTGTCGTTCCTGGCCGTTCCACCACACCGCACCGCTCATTCTTCCCTTTGGGAACCATGCGCCAGGAGACACCTAAATATAAAGTCCCAGATGAGGTGCAAGCATAGCGCTGGCTTCCAGTGTATCATGTACCTCATTTCATCCGTATTCACCCAACTCCTCCAGCGTTTAAAAAACACAAATCCTGTTTCTTTTCCAAAGCTGCCACTTTAGGGGAGACAGTATGGCACCCTCTGCTTTTGCCCTAAGTGAGTGTTGTTCAGAAGCAGGGGGTCAGGGCTCACTGGCTTCTCTGGGTGGTGGTCAGGCCGGTGAGCATGTTTCGCCTTCCCTGCAGGAGAAGGCTGAGGAGGTGTATCGTCTGTATCAGAACTCCCCTCTCTCCTCCCACCCTGTGGTGGCCCTGTCGGAGCTGAGCACCCTCTGTGTGGGCCCCTGTCCCGACGAGAGGACCTTCTACTTGGTGTTGCTGCAGCTACAGAAAGAGAAGAGAGTCACCGTCCTGGAGCAGAATGGGGAGAAGGTATGGAGTTCAGCTGTTCATTCGCTGACTCGCCGATGACTCGTTGAGGGTGTGCAGACATGCCACCAGCATTACTGCCTGGGGATGTCTCAGCATTTGTGGGAGGGGCGGCAGTAATTTGTCCCTGTCCCTTAGATTGTAAAGTTTGCCCGGGGGCCACATGCCAAGGTCTCTCCTGTCAACGACGTAGATGTTGGGGTGTACCAGCTGATGCAGAGTGAACAGCTGCTCTCGCGCAAAGTGGAGTCCTTATCCCAGGAAGCAGAGAGGTAACTACCCCTGAGGCGAGTGCCCCAACCCACCCTGCTGCCCACAGCCAGCAAAGAATTGGTGTCTGTGGGCTCTTGAAAATAAAAGGGTTATCTTTTTGTTGTTGTTAATTATAAAACTACTCACTGCACAGAATATCACAAAGGAGAAAAAATGAATTTTAAGTCTTCCTCCAAAGATTATGACCAATCACATTATGTTTCTGCTCTCCCACACCAGTACCCATTTACCCAGTATTTTTTGAGCGAGGCCTTGTCTTGAGGACTTGGCTACAATAGTGAGTGAGACAAGTCTCTGCCTTTGAGAGGTGTCTGAGGGACTCCTGCTCTTCCCCTCGCAGGACCATGACCGTACAAGGCAGCTGTGCCACAGAACACTTCTCTAAAAAGTAGGATTTATAGACACTGGATTAAGATGTACTTGTTCACTCCATCTTACCTGGGAGACACCCACGGGATGTGTCCGAAGTCGTCGTTGGTGTTAGATACCTGTTTCCGACTCCTGGCTCTCAGAGGCCTTGTTGGCATGCTCTCTCCCCCTGTGGGTTCTCGAGCTTATCTCTCAACTTGCAAGAGTTTGGCAGTGAGCTGTCGGGCACCATTTTTCTGGCCATTGGGTGGAATGTGTGGGTCTTCAGGTCTGGAGGTACCTCCACCCCGTCCTGTGCATTGTCATCCGCTCTGTCCCTTTGCTTCACAGGTGTAAGGAAGAAGCCCGCCGAGCATGCCGAGCAGGAAAGAAGCAGCTGGTAAGTTTTCTTCCCCCCCAGCTGTGGACCTGCGCCCTGGGCTGGCAGTGACAGGTGCCTCAGCAGTCAGAGAGGGTGGCCCAGGCACCATAGCTTATTTTACAAATGGGAGGGAAGGAGGCCTGAGATGATCTTAGCATCTGGGAACGGCTGTCTTCCTCTGGCCCTTCGTTCTGCCCAGTCTGACCCTGACCAAGTCTCCATGCTCCCCTAGGCACTGAGGTCTCTCAAAGCCAAACAGCGGACGGAGAAGCGCATTGAGGCCCTGCATGCCAAGCTGGACACTGTTCAAGGCATCCTGGACCGGATCTATGCCTCCCAGACGGATCAGATGGTAGCCACTGCCCCGCTGCCCCAGCACTTGTCTGGTCCATCCAGCACCCTCTCATCCCCTTTGCTGTTTGGAGGAGGCCTGGGTTCTTTAAGGATATGGCTGCCTGAGCCTCTTTTGTTGGGAAGCTTTGGCCCCGGGGGACGTGGGGTGAATCAAACGTGGGTAGCAAAAAAACACCCAAGCTGTTCTTCGGAGATGAAACAATGTTAATCAGCTTAACAATAACCCACAACCTTCAGACCCCAAAGCTCTCCTTTGGAGAGAAACAACATTGTATGAATTTGTCCAGTGTTCTTCATTTGCAATAATAACTGCTTTCTCCTTAGGTTTTCAATGCTTATCAGGCTGGGGTAGGAGCCCTAAAACTCTCCATGAAGGATGTCACAGTGGAGAAGGCGGAGAGCCTCGTGGACCAGATTCAGGAGGTGCGGGAAGGCTCTGGGAGGGACTCTGCAGAAGGAAGTCCTGAGGGCAGATGGGACTCTCGGGTTTCCTCTTTCCCCAGGCTGGCCTCTCTCTTGTGAACTTGAGGAAGCTTTCCCTGATTTTCAGATGGGGTAGCATTACTTTGCAACCCTGAACACTGAGACCCAAAGAGATATCACTCAGTTCAAGGCCTGTGCTTTTCCCTTACAGCTGTGTGACACCCAGGATGAAGTTTCTCAGACTCTGGCTGGTGGGGTAACCAATGGCTTAGGTGAGTTGACACTGGTTCGTTCATTCTTCCTTCCTAAGAGGACTTCATTCCCTTGTACTTGGGTAGGTTTGGTCATGGATCTGCCTTCCTGGTGCAGGCAGGGCTCTCCTTCCCTGCCCTCTCCCTGGGGCTCATTCACAGGCTACTTGGGAGGAGTTGTCAGTTCCTCCCGCTGTGCTCCAGCGCCCCTTACTGACTAGGCTTCTGACTGGAAGATGCTTCTCCCCAGGCAGGAGGAAGCAGGGTCAGTTCTGTGGGGTTAGCAAAATAGACCTTCTTTTTTAAAAATATGTTTTATTGATTTTAGAGAGAGAGAGAGGAAGGGAGAGGGAGAGAGAGAAACGTTGATTGGCTGCCTCCTGCATGCCCCTACTGGGGATCGAGCCCACAATCGACATGTGCCCCGCCTGACAGGGAATTTAACGAACAGCCTCTTGATGCATGGGATGACACTCGGCCCATGGAGCCACACCGGCCAGCCACATGACTTTTTCTTTTACCTGCAAGGAGGCCTGGACTTTTTTTTAAAGCCTGACCCCAAGAATATATTTAGAAGAAGGAAGAGAGAGAGAGAGAGAGAGAGAGAGAGAGAGAGACATCGATGTAAGAGAGAAATACCAATCGGTTGCCTCTTGCATGCGCCTCAACCAGGGACTGAACCCACAGCCTTTTGGTATACGGGACGATGCTCCAACCAACTGAGCCTCCCATCCAGAGCAGGCTTGGACTTCCTTTGTAAAGCTGAGCTGAGTTGTGCTGTCCTCAGTCCTAGAATCCTAAATGCATTTTCTCCCTGAGCAGCTGGGCAGTATATGTCCTCATATTGTCTTTTCTTTCCAGATTTTGACAATGAGGAACTAGAGAAGGAATTGGACATCCTTCTTCAGGATACCACCAAAGAACCTTTGGATCTGCCCAACAACCCCCATGAGTTGTTTTATACCAACAGTGTGCCTGTCCCTAGGATCTCGGACGCTGAACTTGAAGCTGAACTTGAGAAACTGTCCTTATCAGATGGAGGTATGGAGCTGTATTCCCAGGGTTGCTGGTGGGCCTGGGGCCCTCTGGCTGACCAGAGCCACACAGGGTTGATGAGTCCCAGCCCAGTTACTTAGTTGCCAGGGTCCCAGAGCCCGGTAAGGGAGCTGCGGGTTTCTTGTGTGTATTAGGACTCAGTGCCTTCACACTGGGATGCTTCCCTCTTAAAGGTCTTCCTGGTGTCATGTTCATTTTTTCTCCTTGCAGGTTTGGTCCCAAGCAGGAAATCTCCAAAAAGGCAATTGGAACCGACTGTCTAAAGCCATTGTATGACCCTCTAATGAAGGACCTTCCTATAAAAGAGAGACCGGCTTGTATGTGTGTACATAGTTATTTAAATGGGAAACCCTCGGAGGAAGGAGAGCCGCTCTGATTGATCTGGATGCTGCCACGTACTACAGGACAGATCGTTTCTGGACGCGTGCTCCAGAGGCCTGCTCCCAGCTGGCTGTGGACCTGCCTTGTCATCTTTATAGTGCCACAATTTATACAGTTCTGTGTTTGCCCTGTCGTCTCTCATAGCCTGCAGTTCTTGCCATTGGCTCCGTTAGGTTTGTCTTTACCCACCAATGGAGGTGAAAGTTTTGCAGCTTTGCTAAATCAAAATCAGTCTTCTCCCCCCACCCCCACTGTTTCTTAGAGGAATGTATTCTGTCTGTAAGGTCAGTTAAGGAACTTGATCCAGTCCCACGCTTCTTTCATTGGTAATGAGAAGAATGAGAAGCAAACAGCTGCCACTTTATGCAGAAACATACAGTGTGAAAGGTTCTTTTCTAGGGTCATTTGTCAAATTCTCCAGGTGTTCAGAAAAAGAGGTCACCCTGAGTGGCTCTCAGCATGACATGTGGAGGGAGCTTGTGTGGTGGTGGTCGCTGTTGCCTCTTCTAAGCAGGAGAAGATCTGACTGGAGAAAGGGTTATTCTTGGACTTTTCAACTTGAAAGGGAGAAACCCAGGTGACTGCAGGGCCCCAAGTATCCAAATCCCATATGCTTTTTGAAAGAGGCATAATCTGCCTTGCCCCATCATGGAGTAACTTAAAGGAGACACATATATCAGAACAAGCCACACAACAACACACCTCCCCTCCTTGAGCCCGGCACAACAACAGGTTCTTTGAATTTCAGAAGCATTTTGCTCTGCCCACTGATGAGGGCAGGGGACCTAAGCCAGGCTGTGCAATAGAAGCAGAAGATCAGGGCCTTCTGTTGGATCTGCTACGTGCCTCCCAGTCCTGCTCTCCACCTGGCCCTGCCTCCTCAGGCCCCATCTTCCTACTCCTTTGATGAATGGGGGAGGATGGCGTAGTGGGACAGACAGGAGGGAGTCTGAATGCTGTGGCAACAGGGAGAAGAGGAGGACAGCCACACTGCCACTTTGCTGCCACCATGCAAGTCCTGCCTGGAGCCGCTCCTCGCCCCCCACCTGAGGTGGTGCGGGCGAAGGGAAGAGTTTGCTCCAGGCCAGGGGCTCAAATCACCTTTCAACAAATGTCTCTCCCACTGGACCTGGGTCAACTGAAATGTAGGGAGGGAAGAGATACAATCACTATTTTTTCTTTTTTATCTGGTAAATAATTAAAAGAAAAAACCGGCGTGCTTGTCCTTGTCCCTTCTTTAGGTTGCATAAAGTTCCATGCTCTTTCATGCCTCTCACCCCCACCTCCAGCATTCCTACCCACATGGCTTTCACGTGGGGCTACAGGAGAAGTGAGCAGCTTCATAGCGTGAGGGCTGAGCTTTGAAAGCCGGCCAGTCTCACTGGTGGTTCTCACATGCTGTTCTGGGGGAGGCTACATCCACTGAATAGCCTTGGTTACAGGAGTGTGCCATCATTTAGTTTTTCTTTTCCTTTGCCTGTTTGTTTAAATGACCCAGTTACCTTTGACCATGGGATCCTACCATATTGTAGTCTGGCACCAATGTTTACTCAGTGCCTGCTACATGCCTGGGGTGAGGAGGAGGAATGGGCTTTGAGACTGAGTGCAGAGCTAGGGACAGGCTAGTCGCTAGAAGGTCTACCACAACACTAGGTTCACAGCTCTAGATAAGTCAGCAGCTGAACCAAGCAGGAAAAGGCATTGGGAGAAGCCCAGAGCACAAATAGTTTGAACAGAGAAAGGTGAAGATAGTCCAGGCTCTCACAGAGGCTCTGGGAAATAGGGACACTACCCCCCAACACAGTACCCCTACCCCCAGCTACCGCCTTCCCCACTGAAAGTCAGGGACTTGGACTTTATGAGCCTCTACCTGGTCTCATGTTATTCACCCCCGCCGACCTAAGCTGCTGAGGGGCCCTGTTTAAATGCCTTGGCCTGGTTCTTTGCTGAACTACAGGAAATTGGAATATGTTGTGTCTGGGTTGGATCAGTTGAGAATAAGGAGCCACTGTTTGGGAGTGGCTGTGTTTTCAGCATTGATCCCCACGGGGGGAGGTAGGGGAAGTGTCAGTCTAATCAGGATTCTCCTCTTGAAGGAATGGACCTGGTTTATTAAGGGAGCAGACAAGTTCTCTTACATACAGAGAGAGATCAGACTCAGATGGACCAGGTTCAGATACTGCCTTTTTGAAACGGAAGTATCCTGTCGGGGGTAGAGACAGAGGTAAAGAAATTTGGAGAATAAACACCTCAGGTTGGGGGCCCCAGGGACATTGGAAGATGACATCCAAGGTGTCATCTCCCTTGACTATTTCCTTGGGTATTCAAAGCCTTATAACGCAATCTACAAGTCTTAAAATCTATGCATGATTCCACTGAGAGCAAGGAGGGAGATAATGTAATGAATCAGGTGGGGCTGGTGCCGACTGGGAATCAAGAAACCTTCCAGTTTCATCTCGGCCACCTGCTGATTGTATGGCTTCAGAGATACCAGCCCCTCGCTTCCCAGCTGCAATGTGAAGCAGACCGCCAAGATGACTCCAGAAGTTCTGATGGTCTTAGTGTCCCCACTTCTCCCTTCTCCCAAATCCCTGCTGCCTTGTGACATAGTCAGTGCAGTGCTATGGCAATGACATGCTTGGAAAGGCAGCTGGAGAGTCCCCGGTCACTGCTGGCTGGGGGATGGTAGAGAGAGCAGGTGCTGGAGGAGGGGAAGTGTGCATTTGGGGAGGTTGGGGGAAGGGCAAAGCCTCAGGCCCTACTGGGCCTCCCTGAAAGGGGCTCTTAGCCACAGGCCTGGGACCTGGGTGGACTCTGAGTCAGGTGGCCTGCTGTGAGGCAGAGAGTAAAGGTTAGTTAAACTGCAGCTATTGATTATTGCTTGCCTGCAGCGCTGAGTTCAAGGTTGAGCAGATGCCCCACCCCTCCCCGCAAGGTCAAGGTATTCTGGTTCAATCTGCTGGAAATGTAATCAAGGCAAAACGGAAAAAATCAAGAAAACCCCCAAAGCTGTTCAGAAGGATGAGGCTCCCTGCAGCTCTGCTGACTCACAAGGAACCAACGAAGCTTGGCTTTGAGGTTCGTGGCTGAGCTTGGCAACCCTCTGCTTTTGAAGTATTTTACTGTTTCCTCACCAGCCTCTCATTTTTACTCAAGTTGCAGCTACTCTTTGGAGGAAAGTGTGTTCCTTATCTCCTCCTGCACATAAACAATACCTGAACCTGAGAGCCGTAGGGAGCCCAGCAAGTTCGTGGAAAGCCTCCATTTTACAGTGGGGACACGGAAACCTAGGTGACTTGCCCAAGGTCACAGAGCTCGCAGGAGAACTTGGGTTTGTTGGTTTCCAGTTTGGTATTCTATTACCCCAGGCTTATGTCTCCCTCACTCTTTTATTTTTCAATTACAGTTGACATACTAGTACAATATTACACTAGTTTCAGGTGTACTTGCCAGTGATTAGACATTGTACAACTTACTAAGCGATCATCCCAATAAACCTGTACCCATCTGCCGCCATACATAGTTATTAGAATATTACTGACTACATTCCCTATGCTGTACTTTCCATCCCATGACTAGTTAGTGACTACCAATTTTTATTTCTTAATCCCTTTGCTTTTTTCACCGAGTCCCCCAACCCCCCTCCCATCTAACAACCATCAAAATGTTCTATTCTTCTTATTTGTTTATTTTTTTTTAGGTTCAATTGTTGGTAAATGTGTATTTATTGCCTTTTTATTATTCATATTTTAATAGTTTTCTTCTCTTTTTTTGTTAATCCTCACCCAAGAATATTTTTCCATTGATTTTAAGAGAGTGGAAGGGAGGAGGAGAGATGGAGACAGAGAAACACTGATGTGAGAGAGACACTTCGATTGTCTGCCTCCCACACCCACCCTAACCAGGACTGCGAACCAAGTCTGCAACCAAGGTATGTGCCCTTGACCAAGAATCTAACCTGGGACCCTTCAGTCCATGGGCTGACACTCTCTCCATTGAGCCAAACCAGCCAGGGCTCAACTGTGTCTTAAGTGGTACACAGATGTGAACCAGTCTCCTCTTGCTCTGGACAGATTTTTATCTGTCCTTCAATACTAAATGATAGCTTTGCTAGGTAAAATAGTCTTGGTTGTAGGTCTTTGCTTTTCATGACTTTGAATATTTCTTGCCAATCCCTTTGGCCTACAAAGTTTCTGTTGAGAAATCAGCTGACAGTGTTATAGAAACTCCCGTGTAGGTAACTGTTTTTCTCTTGCTGCTTTTGAGATTCTCTCTTTGTCTTTAACTTTTCGAATTTTAATTATAACATGTCCTAGTGTGGGCCTCTTTGGTTTCATCTTGTTTGAGACTCTGTGTCTACTGGACTTGTATGTCTATTTCCTTCACCAGGTTAGGGGACTTTTCTGTCATTATTTTTTCAAACAGGTCTCCAATTTCTCTCTCTCTCTCTCTCTCTTTCTTCTTC
>NW_006296539.1:38844-41863 GCF_000327345.1 Myotis davidii
CGCATTTAAAAAAAATTCTTCTTTGTTTTTGCTGTTCTGATTGGGTGTTTTTTTGCTTCCTTATATTCCAAATTGCTGATATGATTCTTGGCTTCATCGATTCCACTGTTGAGTCCCTGTAAATTATTATTCATTTCAATTAGTGTATCCTTCATTTCTGACTGGTTCTTTTTTATGGTTTCCATGTCTTTTTTAATGCCACTGAGGTTTGCTCTTCCTTCATTACTCTTCCCCAAGTTTATTGAGTGTCCTTGTAACCAGTGTTTAGAACTCTGCATTTAGTGGATTGCTTGATTCCATTTTTTTTTTTAGTTCTTTTCCTCAAGTTTTGTTCTGTTCCTTCATTTTGGACATGTTTCCTTATCTCCTCCTTTTGGAAGCTTCCCTGTATTCACTTCTATGTGTTAAGTAGAGCTGCTATGTCTCCCAGGCTTGGTAGAATGGCCTTATGTAGTAGGTGTCCTGTAGATCCAATGGCACAACCTCCCCATTCACCCAAACTGTGCACTCCAGGTGCCCCCATATCCCTCACCCTGTATAGGCCATGTACACCCTCCTGTTGTAGTTGAGCACTGATTGCTGTTGGCAGTCAATGGGAGGGATTTACCCCCAGGCCAGTCAACTGCAAGGACTGGCTGCGACTACTGTGGAGGATATCTGCCCACTCAAAGGAACAGGACTCACTTCAGCAGAGCGCTGGTGCCCTCAGATTCCCCCCTTCTCCCGCTTGAGTGTGTTACTTGTGGGGAAGATTGGGTGGTGCTTCAATATGGTTTGAAGCTGTGCACAGGGTGTGCTGGCTCTGGGACCTCTAGGAAGGTGCAGACCAAGATCAGCCACTGCCTATGTTTTGCCCAGGCCACCCTACATGAGCCACAAGGAGATCTGCAGATGACTGTTACTTGTGCTGGGCTTGGAGATGCCCAGGAGGGGCCAAGCTTCGAACTAAGTCTGGCTGCCACTGATGCCAGGCCTAGGGCTAGTTAATGAGAGTTATGGGGCACACCAAAGCCAAATGCTGCTTGTTTGAGAGATTTTAGAAATGTCTGAAGCATGAGCCAAGACAGGCCATTCGTATGGAAAAGCCACTGGAAACATCTTGAGTATGTCCAAAAGTTTGGTGGGGCAGGGTCTCAGGGAATCACCAAGGTAGGGTGAACAATGATAGCCAGGTTGATGAAGACTCAGATATGGTGCCCACCTGCAGACTCTGCAGGGGACGGGCTCAGGGAAGGAATAATGGCCTCTGCCAGCATTTCTGTCTGGCCAAGGTCAGCCATTGCCTATGTTTTGCCCAGGCCACCTTACATTAGCTACAAAGAGATCTGCAGATGACTGCTACTTGTGCTGGGCTTGGAGATGCCCAGGAGGGGCCAAGCTTCGAACTAAGTCTGGCTGCCACTGATGCCAGGCCTGGGGCTGGGTGCTGAGGCTGAATGCTACATGTTTGGGGTTTGTGAACATTTGAGAGATTTGGCATGAGCCAAGTTAGTCTGTTTGTATGGAAAAGCCACTGGAAACATCTTGAGTATGTCCAAAAGTTGGGTGGGGCAGGGTCTCAGGGAATCACCAGGGTGGGGTGAACAATGATAGCCAGGTTGATGAAGACTCAGATATGGTGCCCACCTGCAGACTCTGCAGGGGACGGGCTCAGGGAAGGAATAATGGCCTCTGCCAGCATTTCTGTCTGGGAGAAAGCTGCCCCTCCAGTTCTTCCCCTGATGCTGGACACTTCATTTCCTCCCCATATATTCCTGGTGCCTTTCAAGCTGCTGCTCCAGTGCTGGAACTCAAAGGGAGGGAGTCTGAGTAAGTCTGTGCTGGGCCCTTTAAGATAAACTGCCACCCCAGGCTTCTCTTTACACAGATTCTCAAAAAACACATAACTCCAAAAGCACTCTTGTGGTCAGTTATGGTGGTCAGTGGTCAGTAGTTGGTGTGTGTCACTGCTTTGAGTTGGCAGATAGCTTCCTCTGGCCAGTGTGGCTCAGTTGGTTGGAGCATCATCCCTTACATGGAAAGATTACAGGTTCAATTCCCAGACATGGCACATACCTAGGTTATGGGCTCAATCCCTGGTAGAGGCACATATGGGAAGACAACCAATTGATGTTTCTCACATCTATGTTTCTCTCTCCCCCACCCCTCTTTCCTTTCCCCTCTCTCTAAAAAAATCAATAAGCATGTCATCAGGTGCAGATTAAAAATAGAGAGAGAGAGAGCAGCCAAGACAACCGTCCAGCCCTATCCTATATAATAAAAGCCTACTATGCTAAGTGTCCGGTTGACCAGTTGGCCATTCAACCAAAGAATAATATGCTAATGATATGCTAAGGCCGCTCAACCGCTCACTATGACGTGCAATGACCACCAGGGGGCAGACAGACTACCGGTCGACCAGTCACTATGACGCACACTGACCACCGTGGGACAGATGCTCAATGCAGGAGCTGCCCCCTGGTGTGCAATCACAGTGGGAGCACCACTTGGCTGTGACTGGGATACAGCTGCTCCCACTGCGATCCCTGGGCCAACGGGCAGGAACCCAGGCTGCGATTGTCACCTCCTCACCCCAAGCTCCTCCTCCTCACTCTCTGCTGCCAATAGGCTGTGCAGCGCCACCACCAGGCTCACAGAGCTGACCCCATTTCTAAACCATCCTAAATAATAAAAGCCCAGCAACCGAACGACCAGAACTACTGGCTGACCAGTCGCTATGATGCACACTGACCACCAGGGGGCAGGCGCTCAATGCAGGAGCTGCCTCCTGGTGGTCAGTGCGCTCCCACAAGGGGAGTGCCACTCAGCCAGAAGCTGGGCTCATAGCTGGCGAGTGCAGCAGCAGTGGCAGAAGCCTTTCCTGCCTCTGCGGCAGCACTAAAGATGTTCAACTGATGGCTTAGGCCCACTCGCTGTTGAGGAGCGGGCCTAAGCCGTCAGTTGGACATCCCCCAAGGGCTCTCAGACTGTGAGAGGGTGCAGGCCGGGCTGAGGGACCCCAGCCTCTGAGTGTGTCACT
>NW_006296539.1:42026-42477 GCF_000327345.1 Myotis davidii
ATAAAAGCCCAGCAACCGAACGACCAGAACTACTGGCTGACCAGTCGCTATGATGCACACTGACCACCAGGGGGCAGGCGCTCAATGCAGGAGCTGCCTCCTGGTGGTCAGTGTGCTATCACGGTGGGAGCACCACTTGGCTGACTGGGATGAGCAGCTGCTCCCACTGTGATCCCTGGGCTGACGGGCAGGAACCCAGGCTGCGATTGTCACCTCCTCACCCCAGGGTCCTCCTCCTCACTCCCTGCTGCCAATAGACCATGCAGTGCCACCGCCAGGCTCACCCCGGAGGCTGGGAGGTGGGTTCATGACTGCTGCGGGACTGAGACCTACTCTGCTGCCTCTCAGTGCTACTGTCCCTGGGCCCAGCCCCAACTGGGTCCCCTAGAGAGGCAAGTGCTTCAGCTCCATGGCAGATGCCGGACCAGGGAGCAGCCACTCAGATGGTGGG
>NW_006296539.1:42871-43384 GCF_000327345.1 Myotis davidii
AGACTGAGAAAGCCCTAGGCTGCAAGAGGGATGTCTGACTGCCAGCTTAGGCCCGATCCCAAGCTGGAAGGTGAACATCTTCCAAGGGGTTCCAGACTGTGAGAGGGTGCAGGCCGGGCTGAGGGACACCCCCTCCAGTGCATGGATTTCATGCACTGGGCCTCTAGTTAGAGTATAAAGAGCAATAAGGAAAATTTAATCCAGTAGGAAAATATAAAAACAAAAACACAAAAAATCTTGGTTAATAGAAAGTACAAAATTAGATGGTAAAAATCAATGAAAATATGTCAATAATCAACAATAATAGTAAATTAATTGTATCTGCCAGATAAAAGACAGATATTGTCAAAATTTTAAAAAAGAATAAAATCTGAGCTGCTTGCAAGAGATATATACTTAAAATATAAGGTCACACAAAAATGTAAAATTAATATGAAAAGTTGGTTTATCTATTTTCCTAAGAAACAAAATAGACTTTAGAGCAAAAAACATATCATTTAGATTAAAGATAGT
>NW_006296539.1:43427-43919 GCF_000327345.1 Myotis davidii
AGCGCTCCCACACCAGGCTAACCCCCACACGCCATGCCCCCCACCAGTGCACAAATTCCATGCACTGGGCCTCTAGTCCCCACCCCTCTTTCCTTTCCCCTCTCTCTAAAAAAATCAATAAGCATGTCATCAGGTGCAGATTAAAAATAGAGAGAGAGAGCAGCCAAGACAACCTTAAAGAATGATAAAGCTGGAGGACACACTTTTCTATGTCTATGTTATAGTTCAATTTTTTTAAGTGGATAAAATAATAGATATGGAATAAATAACTTCTAAGCCATATAAAAACTTTCTAAACCATCCTATATAATAAAAGCCCAGCAACTGAATGACCAGAACTACTGGTCGACCAGTCACTATGACGCACACTGATCAGCAGGGGGCAGATGCTCAATGCAGGACAGTGGTTCTCAACCTTCCTAATGCAGCGACCCTTTAATATAGTTCCTCATGTTGTGGTGACCCCCAACCATAAAATTATTTTCGTTGATA
>NW_006296539.1:44801-45827 GCF_000327345.1 Myotis davidii
CAAGCTGAAATGTGAACATCTTCCAAGGGGTTCCAGACTGTGAGAGGGTGCAGGCCGGGCTGAGGGACACCCCCTCCAGTGCATGGATTTCATGCACTGGGCCTCTAGTTAGAGTATAAAGAGCAATAAGGAAAATTTAATCCAGTAGGAAAATATAAAAACAAAAACACAAAAAATCTTGGTTAATAGAAAGTACAAAATTAGATGGTAAAAATCAATGAAAATATGTCAATAATCAACAATAATAGTAAATTAATTGTATCTGCCAGATAAAAGACAGATATTGTCAAAATTTTAAAAAAGAATAAAATCTGAGCTGCTTGCAAGAGATATATACTTAAAATATAAGGTCACACAAAAATGTAAAATTAATATGAAAAGTTGGTTTATCTATTTTCCTAAGAAACAAAATAGACTTTAGAGCAAAAAGCATATCATTTAGATTAAAGATAGTCATTACCCAATGATAAAAGAAACAATTTACCAAGAAGATATATCTTTTCTACATTTATATACACCAAATAATATAGTTTCACAACATATCAATTAAAGATGGAATTACAAGGGGAAATTGACAAATAACAGTTACAGTAATAAATTTTAATCCATTTTATTCTAATAGTATAAGATTGACTCATAGGTCAAGTAGACCAAAATCAGAAGGATATGGAAGATTTGAAGCACACAATTAATATGTTGATCTAATGGAAATAGCTTTAACTCTAGATCTAATGATGAGAGAGTATTCATTTTTTAAAGTATCCATAGAAAATTCCAAAAGTTGGCCATGTACTAGGATACAAAGTAAGTCTCAATAAATACTAAATGACCATATGACATTGCCCATATTCTCTGATCATGATGCAATTAAGCTTAGAAACCTATAGCCGTGGGGTAATTTAAACAAAACATATATTTTGGTGTTATAAAAACAATTCTAAATAATTCATGGGTGAGAGAATAAATGATATTAGAAATTAGAAACCAGGTAGCTACATAAGCTCCTTGCTGACTCTGAATTCCCAG
>NW_006296539.1:45885-47761 GCF_000327345.1 Myotis davidii
CTTTCTCTACATATTGAAATTCATACGATGGAACTAGAGATACTTTGAGGGAATTTATATCCTTACATGCTGTGATTGAAAAATGTAGAGAAGAATAAAAAGACTGAAAATCAAGCAGCCTTTAAAAATCTTAGCAAAGTACCTTCAAAACATTTCTGCATTTCCAAGTTTGGCTTGTTTTTTTTCCAGTGGTAGCTTCATATAAAAAAATCTCCCATCATAACCAGATATGGTTACGCAGGTGTCACAGAGCTGAGCTGCCAGGTGTCAAGGCACTCCATTACCACAAGGAGCCAAACTTACGGCAACAGTATAAGCAAGAGGCTACACAAGAAAGGATCCTGGCTCCCCAACGTTCCATTTCTAATAGAATGGCACTAGGTGAGGCTCAGATGAATCAGTGAAGTGAGAGAATTGTCACAGTTCTCAGGGAGCCCTGAACAAAGGGCTCTTGCTGGTTTATGGGCCTGGCAGCCAGGAGGGAGAAGGGAGAAGGGCTAGATGCAGAGGATCTGAGCAGTGTCTCAGCTGACCCCCTCCTCCCCAGTGAAGGCGCCTAGGCTGGGAATGCAGAAATTGGAGATATGTGTAAGAGTATGGCCAGCGGAGGGGGCAGGGGTCCTTGACTGCAATAGGCGGCTGTGCACTCCTGTGGGAGTGACAGCTTTCCCTGTGAGCGCTGCCAGGTGAAGCCTTTGTGATGGGGCCTGAAAGATCGCACATAGGATTCTGGCCTGCAGTCAGGCTCCTACGGGGTGTAACCAACATGTGGACATCTTGCTGAAGGGTTGAATGGGGCTGACATTCCGTTTAAGCTGGGCTGCATGGAGCTGTGTCCACCTCCAGGAAGGAGCACCTTTTTCTCATTCACACAAAGTATTACATGGGTTACGGAAGGCCCTGCCCACATTATCAGATTAAACTACAATATTTTACAAAGTATTCAATAAGTGCAGAAGATGTGTGTGATAAAATTCAACACTCATTTATGAGTTAATAAAACTAATAAACTAAGAAAATACTAGAAGAAAATGTCCTCAACCTAATAAAGTATGTATCTGTGTCCAAATTTTCCCTTTTGATAAGGACAGCAGCCATATTGGATTGGGGCCCACCCTACAGACCTCATTTTAAGTTAATCACCACTTTAAAGGCTCTATATCCAACAATAGCCTCATTCTCAGGTCCTGGGAGTTAGGGGTTCAACCTGTGAATTTGAAGGTATAACTCAGCCCAAAACAAAGGGTTTGACTACACACAGGAATAGGAGGGGGTGTCAGAAGAGGCCAGTTTACAGATATACATTGGAGAGGGAACCCACAAGTTCCCAAAAGCTTAGGATAAGGTTGGGTGAAAAGGGAAGAATAGAAGATGACCGATATATTGTGGCCTTGAACAAGTAGGTGGATGCTACTGCCATTTTCCAAGATGGAGAAAACCAGAGGAGAGTGAACTTGAAGTGTGACCTAGGATGGAGCCCTGAGACCTTTCTGGCTTTAGAGATTAAAGAGGAGCAATGGAACCCAAAAGAGAACTGAAAGTGGCCAGCGAGGAAACAGGAAGCCAGAATCCCGTAGTATCTTGGAATGTGAAGGAGAGCCAGCATCAAGTTTTGTTGATTCTACCATTTCGTATTTCTCAAACTCATTCTGGTTTCCAATCTGAACTTGACCTTCACTTTGATCCCACTCCAGTGAGAACCAGCCGAGGGAGCCCTCTTTTACAGGTGCATTTATGAGTTAATAAAACTAATAAACTAAGAAAACTAATAAAATACTATTATTATTGGCACAAAGGGGTGCTTTATCTGCAGATAATGTAAAAACAACTATAAAACATAATCTGCTTTTTGTTATCACCATGTGCTGGTCATTTT
>NW_006296539.1:48061-68155 GCF_000327345.1 Myotis davidii
TTCATAAGTGCAAATTTAGTTCATGAGTGCAATAATTTACTGAATTTGAATGAATCATTTTACATTTTTCTTGATGTTTAGGGAGAAAGGAAGAGAAAGGGAGAGACACCAATGTGATAGCGAAACATCAATCAGCTGCCTCCTGCACACCCTCTACCCTGGCATGTGCCCTGGGAATAGAACCAGCAAAGTTTTGGTACATGGGATGATGCCCAACCAACTGAGCCACACTGGCCAGGGCTAAAATTTATTTTTTTAGTAGTGTAAATTATTAAGCTAAAGGAAAAATCAAGTGAGTAATAATGATTATTACTCACTACTTTTTTTTACCAAAAATAATTTTGTTGTATAGAGAAGGAAGATGTTGAAAAATAATCCAGGTGCCAAATATGCTAGTTATGACACAAATACTCAATATGTCACCTTTGAATATAAATATATAAGGACAGAGATTACTACCTTGTGGGGTGATTTCTAGCCTTTCAATGTGAGAACTTAATAAGGGGAAAAAAATCAGTTTCTTCTGCCCACACAGAGGAACTTGAATGCCAGGCTGAGGACTATATCAGGTGAAATGTGACAGTCTCATATTAAATTCACTCATGGCTCTATCTTATTGTCACAGAAATGACCTCATTTGTGGTGTTTTATTATACTATTTTCTTAAGTATTTTCTCTTTTTAAAAATATATTTCTATTGACTTCAGAGAGGAAGGGAGAGGGAGATAGAAACATCAATGATGAGAGAGAATCATTGATTGGCTGACTCCTGCATGCTGTACTGGGGATCAAGCCCACAACCCGGGCATATACCCTTGACTGGAATCAAACCTGGGACCCTTCAGTCTACAGACTAATGCTCTATCCACTGAGCCAAACCAGCTAGGGCAGTACCTCAGTATTTAGATATGGGGACTTTAAAGTAGCGATTACTTAAACTGAGGTCATTACTATGGACCCTAACCCAACATGGCTGTTGTTCTTTTAAGAAAAGGAAATCTAGACATACAAAGAGACACGAGGTGTGCACGTGCAGAGAGGGACAACCATGTGAAGAGTCAGCAAGAAGGTGACCACCTGAAAGCCAAGCGGAGAAGCCTCAAAAGAAACCAATCCGGCCACCACCTTGATCTTGGACTTCCAGCCTCTAGAGTTGTGAGACTAAATTTCTGTTGTTTAAGCTGCCCGGTCTGCCTACTTTGTGATGGCATTCCTAGTGTTATAGGAGCCAGAAACACCAGAAAAAGGTGTTATTGGACAGCCCCTTTAGTCTGAGGGAGAGGGCTTCCCCCTCCTCAGTTCTTGTCAGTTTCATGAAAAGGAATTCAAATGAATGACAGACAGCAGCATTGTAAAGTGAGTTTACTAAAGAAATAAAGCAAGTAAATTTATTAAAGGGGCAAGGCAAGAAAATATATCAAAATACATCTGGCTAATGAAGCACAGACTCTGAGGAGCATTGCTCAGTAGAGGTTTAACCTTTTATACTTGTCTGCTTGTAGGGTTTTGTTTGTTTGTTTGTTTTTAATATATTTTATTGATTTTTTACAGAGAGGAAGGGAGAGGGATAGAGAGTTAGAAACATCGATGAGAGAGAAACATCGATCAGCTGCCTCCTGCACATCTCCTACTGGGGATGTGCCTGCAACCCAGGTACATGCCCTTGACCGGAATCGAACCTGGGACCTTTCAGTCCCCAGGCTGACGCTCTATCCACTGAGCCAAACCGGTTTCGGCTGCTTGTAGGTTTTAAAGTTCCTTTGCCAGATAACTTGGTACAGACTAGATCTCAAGGTCTCCCTTTTACTGTGTGTGTGTGTGGCTTTCCAGAATTTATGAGAAGCATCTGGCAATTTCATTTTGACAAGCCCCAAGACTGCTGGCTTCTCTGCTTAAGCAGCGAGATAAAAACTTCCTCTTCACTCCCCCTTTCCAAAAAACGGCTGACTTCTTTGTTTAGTTGGTGAGACAAACTCTCCCTTCTTTCCTTTCTCCCCCCTCCCCACACTCTACATTTATTAGTTAAGATTCTATGAACTTCCAGCAAAGATGGTAGAAGTTTAAGCTATGTAGTCTTTGGTTAGGGAGGACGGACATTAGCCTTTCGTTCTAAAGTGTCCTTATATGGGGAAAATTAGATCTTGCTGCAAACTGGCTGCAAGCTGGCCAAACTGTGGCCTTGTTTAATTTTCTTGTCTCCGTTTCCCTATTCCTCCTGCCCTGAAATTTTCCTGGCTTCTTCCTATCCTACTACATGAGCAAACTATACATCAGGGGGCCATTTGTTTGAACCAAGGGTTTCACAGCTTAAGATCTGTTGGGAAATTACTGGAATAGAGGACAGAGCACATGATTTGAGATCATCCCCCTGAATTTGAAAGTAGCAGATGAACCTACCATCTATTGAATGCAGGGAGCCCAATTTTATGTTTGTAAAATGGGGGTGAAAACCACTAGTTCCAGGGATTGCCATAGGAACAACATGGAAATGTATGGAAAGGTCTAGGCCCAATAAATGAGGGTGCTGAGCCCAGAATTCCCCAGGACCTCCTGCTGGGTAAACGCTGCCTTAACTCATGTAAATGAAACCCAGCTCCACTGGGAAGGGCTGGAAGTCTGTGGAGTTTGCAATTAAGGGGCTATCATTTTTAAAATATTTGCTGAACTGTTAATTTTAAAAGGTTTTGCTGAATTTGCCCAACCAAATTGAATGATTACACTTTGAATGATTTGGGAAAACAAAAATAGGTGTATTATCTCTGCTTATAAAAATAACATACATTTATACATATACTAGAGGTCTGGTGCACAAAATTCATGCATGGGGTGTGTGTGTCCCTCAGCCCAGTCTGTACCCTCTCCAATCTGGGGACCCCTTGGAGGGATCAGGCCTAAACCAGCAGTAGGACATCCCTCTTACAATCCAGGACCGCTGGCTCCTAACCGCTCACCTGCCCGCCTGTCTGATTGCCCCTAACCACCTCTGCCTCCCTGCCTGATTGCTCCCAGCTGCCCTCCCCTGCTGGCCTGATATCACCCCCAACTGCTTGCTCCCCCTTGTCGGCCTGATCTCACCCCTAACTGCTTGCTCCCCTGCCAGCCTGATTGCCTGACTGCCTCTGCCTCAGCCCCTGCCACTGTGGCTTTGTCTGGAAGGAAGTCAGATGTCCAGAAGATGTCAGTCGACCTAATTAGCATATTACCCTTTTATTAGCATAGATTATAGAACTAGAGGCCCGATGCATGAAATTTGTTTAAGGGTAGACTTTCACAGCCCCAGCTGCCTCAGCCCTCACAGTCCCGGCTTTGTCCGGAAGGTTGTCCCGATGATCGTTCCACTGTTTGGCTGTTCGGTCAATTTGCATATTACCCTTTTATTATTATAGATTACACATATTCTATACATATATTATAGAAAATTTGTGTGAGAAGTCCAGAAGTCTAAAGGAAAGAACTACTTATAATAAAACCCAGAGACAACCACTGCCCACAATGTAGTGTGTTTTCTTCCAATATTTTTTTCTGTTGTCTTTCTTTTTTTTTGAATAAACCAGAGGTCTTTACTGCAAGAATCTACCTCAAAAATGTTTTTACTTATGGTTTTTAAAAACCACATTATTTTTTTTTTTTAATATATTTTATTGATTTTGTACAGAGAGGAAGGGAGAGAAATAGAGAGTTAGAAACATCGATGAGAGAGAAACATCGATCAGCTGCCTCCTGCACACTCCCCACTAGGGATGTGCCAACAACCAAGGTACATGCCCTTGACCTGAATTGAACCTGGGACCCTTCAGTCTGCAGGCTGATGCTCTATCCACTGAGCCAAACTGGCTAGGGCCTGTTGTCTTTCTTTAGAGGAGATCGTTGTTGTTCCTCTGAACTTTTTAACACAGGCATGTCCTATTCCATTACAAAGTCTTAATTTCTATCTTTCTTTCCTCATGCCCCTTAGAGCCACTGCAACAGAATCTGAGATGGCACTTGAACTGGGCATCTGGGTTTGCAGGTGAGTATGCAAACATCTACAAAGTCATATCACCATGGAGTCCCTGCAAGGCACTGTAAGGAGTTGCAGGAGTTTGGAGGCTGAGATGAGGACAAGCCTGAGCCCAGCAGTCCATCTTCCAGACCGATACTACATCTGGGTTCCCTTACTCTGGCCCTTTAAGGAAGCTGGAACTCTGGGCAAGCCTGATGCAGTGGTCTCCTGGGAACAACAAACACAATAGAGACTGGCGGGTGGAGTTGGGGAGGGAGACCCATCTCAGCAGCTCTTGGACACCAGAAGCCAATCAGGTAGAGCAGGGACTGGGGGTGGATTTCTCATTCCTTTCTTCCTCTGGCCTCTTCACCTCATCAAATTTCCAAACATTTTTTTATTTCTACTTCTTTTTTCTCTCTTCCTTTCTCTTATTTATTTTTATTTTTTGTTTAATTGCTTTTCCTAGTGCCTCTAAGACAAAAAAAAAGGTGAATAATAGAGGTGTTAGCAGATATCTCAGTCTTGTCCTGAAAGTAATGTGGTACCTCTAGTTTTTCTCTGTTAAGTTTGATGTAATGTTTTGAGTATTTTATTTAGATCCTTAAATGAATTTTCATAGAGTTGTTCCAAATGTGAGTTTGGTAAAATGACATTTTGCTTTTTGAATCAATTTTAATGGTTGTAACATATTAGAATTTATCCCATTTATGGTTTTGCCACAAAAGTTTATTTTTCTTTTTAAATATATTTTTTATTGTTGATAGTACTACAGATATCTCATGCCCCCCCAACATTTGCACACAAGTTTTTTTTAGTGTTACTTATTTTGTTTGTTTGTTTTTAAGCTCTTCTTTTTTCTTTTGTAATATTTTGTTATGTGGTACGTGTTTATAAACCAACTACAGGCCCTGTGCATGAAATTCGTGCACTTGGGAGGGTGCCTCAGCCCAGCCTGCATCCCTCTCACAGCCCGGGAGCCCTCAGCAGGGGAGTTGGCCTAAGCTGTCAGTTGGATATACTTAGCGCTGCCACAGAGGCGGAAGAGGCTCCTGCCACCGCCGCTACGCTCACCAGCTGAGAGCCCGGCTTCTGGCTGAGTGGTGCTCTGCCTGTGGGAGCACACTGACCACCCGGGGGCAGCTCCTGTGCTGAGCATCTGCCCCTGGGTGGTCAGTGCGCGTCATAGTGGTTGTTCTGCAGTTCAGTCAATTTGCATATTAGCCTTTTATTGTATGGGATGTCCCACAGTTCTGTCAGTTACTTGGAGAAAAGAATGCTTGCTGACATTGTCACAATTTTATGCCCCTTTTTTTGTCTCCCACACTTTAGGATGCATTCTGGTTTCTGTCCTAATCTGTTATGATTTTTTAAAATGCTTTTGTTTTTGCGTTCTGTAGCCCTGCTTTCAAGAAATATATTTGTATGCCATTTTGTTGCTGTGGTTGTTTCAGTTAATTAAACGTGTAAGCAAAGTGAATGCTCATCATGAAGCTTTTTCTCTCATGACATCCCAGTTTGTGAGTCGTTTAGTTTGAGTCATCTTTTGGTTGTCTGGATTATGCTTTCTCGTAACTTCCCAGGAAGGAAATGAATGTCAAAACATAACTTAGAAACATTTAGGGAGTTATATAACTAACTCTCAAGTGCACCAAGGAGACAGTCATTAGAGTCTTATCAATGAACAAAGTTAAGAAAGGGGGGCGGGGTGTGGAGGGAAGGATTTATATAAGAAAGTGGGAAGCGGGAAGAGGGGGAAAAGGCACCAGTGCAGGAAGAGTGAATTTTGGTTTGTGATTAGCTGGAAGCTGTCCAAGAGAAAACCATTAAGTCATTAGAGAAAACAATTTCAGTTAATTGTGGATTTCCCAAAAAGTCTTGAGATTGAAGCTGTGCCAGACTGGACCGGCTGCCTGTCAACAGTGCCTGCCAGCGTCCTCCGGGCCCTCGACCTCAGGCCACCGTCATTCCGTCTCCTCAGCAGAATTGCTGTGAGCTAGACCTTCACAGTCGTTGCAGGTTTGAAAACAGCTTCCTGTTGCCATTTCAGTTTATAGGGTTTTCTAGCCTTAAGATTTCCCCTTTACAATTCTCCAGATATTATTCACTTTACTTCTGGCATATTAGTGGCAAGGGAAATCTACAAATCATTTTTTAAAATGCTGTATTCTCTTTAAGTGCAAAGACTTTTCCAACATGTCACCTAGAACTCATTTCACCCACTGCTCTGTGTGGCCACCAGTCTCTCATCTCTTTCTTCAGCAATGGTGAGGCAGATACCCTTTCCAAGAGGAAGGGAAATCCATGGTGTGTTGCCTTTCCAATTACAAAAATGTTGGAAAGCGGGATGGCAAAGCTGTTGCCATTGGCATCTTTCACTTGAACTATGTCAAAAGAACCAGGATGCCTCTCTCTGTTGGTGATCATGCCAATTCTTCCCAGGTTAGCACCTCTGGTCACCATACACAGCTTACCAGTGTCAAACTTGATGGAATCAATAATTCTGCCAGGCTCCAAATCCATCTGAATGGTGCCTGCCGTTCACCCTGAGAGGGGCGAACATCATGGTGTGAGCATCATGGATTAGCACATGAGGGATTCCTTTTGTGCCCACAAAGATCTCACTCACTTTGCACAACTTGTACTTGGCCTCCTCAGGTGTAATGTGATGAATAGCAAAGTGGCCCTTCATTTCATAGGTCAGGCAGAAATTCTCTCCAGTCTTGTCAGTGCTGATGGCATCCATAAAACCAGCAGGGTAGGTTACATCGGTTTGGACCTTGCTATCGTGTTGGGGTCCAACCCCAGCAGGTCCAGGGGTCCCAAAGGTGTGGACAGAGTTGGCGAAGAAGGAATGACACGGAGACAGCATTCAGTTGGTCAGCAGCTTAGCCAAGTTCTCTAGCCAGGTTCTCTCTCTATTCTCCTGTTACATCTGTATTTATACCATTTGATTTTAATCCTATACATTCTATTCCAAAGGTTAGGGCATTTGTTATCTCTATTCCAAGGTCACTACTCTACTGTTTTGTTAAGCTACAAGGAAGTAACTGAAGGAGATTATCCTAAGTAAAGATTATGTAGCTTAAACATGATTGTTCATAGTTAAGGTGATTAACTACCCGCCTGGCACTTAGTTAAGGGGTTTTACTGATTTATTCCCTTCCTTAGTCCTGTTAATCCCTAACTCCAGGGAAAAATCCCCACCTGGGGTAACAACCTTTCTCGGAGAGGTGACCTTGGTTAAAACATATAGGGCTAAGAAGAGGAGCAAACATATTAAAAACAGTATGCCATATACACCAGGTCCCTTGAAACATATGTTGTGCAGATGTTTCTTCCCTGCAGCGACTGTGTCAAGCAGCAAGGATGGACCGGCTTCCAGCACTATCGATCTTAATAAACTGCTGCATGCAGATCTTTACTTCATCACCTGTTAGAGCAGACTTAGGTCTGTCCCTTAAGAAAATGATGAGAGAGAGACATTCTCTCAGCTTGTGGGGACTGGTAGATGGCCGAGGAGCAAATACATTGGTCAGTTTATCCAGCATCCAATGCTTTGGAGCCGCTACACACTTTAGATGCTTCTTGGTACCAGGAGCCATGGCTGCACTAGAAAAGAAAGAGCTCTACAAACCATTTGATTTTCCCCTTTGCATTCCACCTACATCATTATAGGGTGTGTATTTTTTCAATGCCCAGAGAAAATAATTTTACCATGATCTGTATCAGCCATTTTTTCCCTATTTATCTGTGTATCTATCTATCTAGAGAGAAAGAAACACAGTAAACCACTTTAATCTACTAGCATACTAGTAGATTCACATTTTTCTGTGTTTCAACAAAATAGTCTTGCATTTTAATTCTTTTTCTGTTCTAGTAGCTTTGTTCTCTTCCTTGGGTAAACTAATTATTTATATGTGAGATCTCCAATGCAGGAGGCATCCTGTAATGGGGTGACCCGCAGACACGACCACCAGGGACTCAGATCAAAATTTAGGAGCCTTTATTAAACCCCTTCCCCGGCAGAAACGTGTATACTCGTTTTCACAAAATGTTCTTTTTCAGTCGTCGACGAGTATCATAAGAAAATATGGTAAAAAAATATGGTTTATAGGAAGACGAGTTACAAACTGTTTTCATAACCAGCATCAAAAATACTATATAGAACCAAAATAAAAAAATTAGTCTGAAAAAGAAACGTTTTTAACAAAAAAATTGTTGGGGAAGGGGTTAAGCTGGCCAGCGACTACAGTTACAGCACCCTGCCAAAGCAGAGGCTGAACTGCAGCCCCGACTACAGGAGTTACATTTTATTATTAAATTCTGTGGATGCCCAGAGAAAAATGTGTCTTTCAAATTCTGGGCCCCCAATATGGAAGAAACGCTCTTTATTTTTACTTTTTCCAGTCCTTTGTCTCCCAAATTTGGAATGAGAATACCAGGCCTTCTGAGAAAGAAGGCCTGTGTGCTGGGAAGGGGCCATGAGACAATATCTCAAGGCCTGGCCTGATGTCAGTACCTTCCTATCTATGTGTTCTAGGACAGCGTGCCCCACCCGGCCGAAGTGCCAGATATGCAGCCCAACACAACCCATATTTATATTTTCTTTAATGGCGTTAATCTCTTTGGCTTTTTCTTTGAATTTTATGTAGTTTTGTGTAGAGGTTACATGTCTGAGAGTGGCTTTTCATTCACAAAAGATTTCTTATAATTATTTAAATTTAAGTTATATTAGTTTGTGAAATCACACATTTTAATATCCAGTTTTCATAGTTTTAAATTTCAATTTATAGATATTATAATTTTATTTCTATATCTAATATATTTTATAAAAAATGAAAACAACTTTGATAGGCTAAAAATGACAGAACAAATTTATTTTCTTAAAACGTTTGGTTCTAAATTTGATACATTTGATTTTCTTTTTTATTAATTGCAAATTTTTATTAAGCATGTTGTAAAGTCACATGCAATTATAAGAAATAATACAACCCAGTTTGGCTTGGTGGATAGAGCATGGACTGAAAGGTCCCGGGTTCGATTCCAGTCAAGGGCAGGTGCCTTGGTTGCAGATTCCCCGGCCTTGGTCAGGGTGTGTGCAGGAGGCAACCAATCGATGTGTCTCTCTCACATTGATGTTTCTCTCTGTCTCTCCCTCTCCCTCTCCCTCTGTCTAAAAATCTTCTAGTGAGGATTAACAACAGCAACAAAATAATAATTTCTTGTACCCTTTACTTAGTTTCACCCAATGGTAATATCTTGCAAGCTACCAGTATAGTACAATATCACAACCAAAACACTGACATTAATACACTCGACCAATCTTTTTCAGATTTTCTGTTTTACTTATTCTTGTGTATTTAATTTAGTTATATACTATAACTTTATTACATGTGTAATTCCTGTATCCAATACCATGGTTAAGATATAAAACACAGGGATTCCTACTATAGTTTTTTTGGTTACACCTATGTTCCTTTCACCTTCTCTCCCCTTTTCACCTCCTGTCCCTAACCACTTCAATCACTTTTCTAAAAGTTTCTAAAAGTTTGCCTTTACACAAAGTTTAAATAAATGAAATATACTAAGTAATTTTTTAGGATTTTTTCACTAAGTTTGCAAATGTATGGGCAAAGTTGTTCACTTTATTTCCTATGACACCTTTGATGTCCATAGAGTCTGTGGTGATATCTCCTGTTTCATACCTGATATTGGTAATTTGTATCCCCCCCCCCCATTTTTATTAGAGGCTTATCAATTTTATTTATATTTTTGAAGTACCAGCTCTTTGTGTTACTTATTTTCTCTATTATTTTTCTGTTTTCAATTTCATTGATTTCTACCCTTGTTTTATATTTTCTTCCTTCTTGCTTTGTTTTGGGTTTATTTTGCTCTTCTTTTTCTTTTTGATTTGATACATATCCATTTTTCCTAATGTATGCATCTTGTGCTATAAATTTCCCTCTCAGCACTGCTTACCTTTGTCCCACAAATTTGGATATGTTCTAATAATTATCATTCCATTCAGTGCATTTTTTTCCTTTCCTTTGGGATTTCCTCTTTAACTCATGAATTAGTTAAAAGTGTGTTGTTTAATTTCCAAATGTTTGGAGACTTTCCCATTATCTTTCTGCTATTTATCTCCAGTTTGATTCCATTGTGGTCAGAGAACAAACACACTGTATAATTTCAGTTGTTTTAAGTTTGTTGAGATTTGTTTTATGTTCTAGGATATGACCTATCTTGGACTATGTTCTATGGATATTTAAAAAGAAGGTATACTCTGCTGTTGTTGGGTGGAGTGTTTTACACATGTCAATTAGATACAATTGATTAATGGTGTTGTTCAGTTCTATATCCTTGATGATTTTCTGTCAAGTTTTACTAGTTATTGAGAGAGAGAGAAAGAGAGAGAGAGAGAGAGAGAGAGAGAGAGAGATCAAACTTTCTACCTATAATTGTGGCTTTATCCTTTCAGTTCTATGAGTTTTTGCTTTACATATTTTGCAGTTCTTTTGTTTTGTGCTTACACATTTAGAATTGCTATGCCTTCTTAGTGAATAGAGCCTTTCATCATTATATAATGTCCTTCTCTGTCTCAGGTAATTTTCTTTACTCTGAAGTCTATTTTATCTGAAGTTAATATAGCAGCTAAGATAGTGTATTTCCTTTAATTAATGTTTGCCTGGTATCTTTTTCCATCCTTTAACTTTCAACCTGCTTATATTTTTATATTTAAAGTAAGCTTCTTGAAGGCAGCATATAGTTGAATTATGTTTCTTAATTGAAATCTTTGTCTTTATTGGGGTATTTAGAATATTTACATTTAGTGTAATTATTGATATGTCAGGGTCTTCTTTTATATTTTGTTTTCTGTTTGTTCTCTCTGTTTTTCAGTTATCTGTTTTCTTTTTTATGCCTTCCTATAGGTCACTTGAACATTTTTTACAATTTTATTTTGATTTATCTATAGAATTTTTAATGGTTTTTTAAAATTTCTTTTTGGTTATTCTAGGTATTACATAACTTATCACAGTCTTCTGATGTTATTTTATTAGTTTCAATGAAGTATAGAAACTTTACCTCCCTTTATGTCATTTTACCCTCCTCCATTCATAATATTATTCTATTAAACATTTTCTCCTCATACATTTATAACCACACTGTTGCAGTTTTTGCTTCAACCATCAAAGATAATTTAGATTCAAGAGAAGGAAAGCCTATGTGTTCGCCCTGGTCAGGGAGATTAGTTAGTTAGAGCATCATCCCCATAAGCCAAGGTTGCAGGTTTTATCCCTGTACAGGGCACATACGAGAAACATCAATGAATGCATAAGTGGAACAACTCTCTCTCTCTCTCTCTCTCTCTCTCTAAAACCAATCAATAAATTTTTTTTGAAAAAGACTTGAAATCATGATTTCTCAAAAAAGGTTTTCCTTTTCATTTCCAAGTTGTAATATGGAACATGTTTGATTCTCAACCAAGAATCTCAATGCCTTAGAGGTCAGATTTATGGAAGACAAAACTAGTAATGACTACACATTGTCTTGAAAAATGCAATCATTTGATAAAGGCATCAGACACCATCAATAAATTTTAAAATGTCTATTGTGTTACTTATAGCTTTGCTTCCTGTGTCCTTCCTTCCTTCCTGATATTACAAGATTCTTTCTTTTATTGTTTCCTTTATGTGTAGAGAACTTTATCTAGCCATTCTTTTAGGCTAAGTATCCTAGCAACAAAGTCTTCCTTCCGTCTTCCTTCCTGAAGTATATCTTCATTGGATCAGGATTCTGGGTTCAGGTTCCTTCAGTACCTGAAGAAAGTTGTGCTACTTCTCTCTGTCCTTCCGGACTCTGATGAGAAATCCACTGTCATTCAAACAGTTTTTCCCCTGTAAGTAAGGTGTGATTTTTTTTCTGACTGTTTTCAAATTTTTCTTAGTCTTTAATTTTCAGAAATTTAATGATGATGTGTCTTAATTTGAATTTCTGTGGTTTTGTTTTCTTCTTCTTGGTTTTTGTCTTTCCAAATGTGGAAAGTTTTCAGTCATCATTTCTTCAAGTATTTTTTCAGCCTCACCCTCTTTCTCCTCTCTTTCTGGGACTCAGATAATACAAATGTTACCATATTTTTCCGTGCATAAGACTCCGCATGTATAAGATGCCCCCCCGCCCCTCCCCCCACCCCGTGCTTTTCCAACCCAAAATTAAGAAATCAGTATTTTAAAAATAAAACAGAACATATTTTTATTTAGTACTTACCATCCATAATCCAAGTCTTAAGCCTCTGCTCCAAGTTTGCGCATTTTGCTGGCTTTCCTCTTAAGGCCTTCTTCTTTTTTGGCACCTTGAGGAGTTGTTCTTCCTGTTTTCTCCCCTGTCTGATCTCACACTCAGTGGGAGGAGGTCCACATGGTCTCTCTGCAGCTCTATTTCCATGCTCTTTTGCATAGCTGATTACATTCAGTTTGAATTTTGCAGAGTAAGACAATCGCTTACCAGTATTTAGTATCTTTTTATTTTTGACATCTTTATGGGCTCAGAACGCTCCAGTCCCCGTTGCATCTGTGCACTCTCCACCTCCAATTATGGCGTCAGCTGATGTCAGTAACTATAAGGCTCATGATTGGAGGAAGCCTGTTTGACAGGGTATGGGCAGCTACGCACCTGAGCAGCTCCTTCCTCGGCTGACTTCCATGTATAAGAGGCCCCTCGGTTTTCAGTCTAATGATTTTATAAAGAAAATAGTGTCTTATACATGGGAAAATATGGTAAATCTCCCTGTTGTAGTTCCACAGACCCATTAGTCTCTGTTCATTTTTGTTTTCAGTCTATTTTCTCTTTTGCTGTTCAGTTTGGGCAATTTCTATTTTTCTACCGGTTCACGGGTTCTTTTCTTTCCCCCTTCTATTTTGCTACTGAGCTTTTCATTTCAGTAATTGTATTTTTTTCAATTCTAAAATTACTGTTTTATATCTTCTTTATATTTTCTATGCCTTTGCTAAAACTATTTTTTTCATTTATTCCAAATATGTTCATAATTTCTCATTGAAGCATATCTATCATGGATGCTCTAAAATATTTGTCAGATAATTTAACGTTTCTGGCATCTTGTCGTTTGCATGTATTGATTGTCTTTTTTCATTGAGTCCGAGATCTGCCCAGATCTTGGTATCACAAGTTATTTTTTATTGAATCCTGGACATCTTGGGTGTTCAGAGGTTCTGGATCTTATTTATATCTCTGGTTAAGTTCTCTTTCTCTGGCACCACTCCAGCAGGGGGCTGGGCTGGGAAGTTCAGGTTTCCCGACTGAGGGGCTCTTCATTACTGCTGAGTGGGAGTGGGAATTCTGGCTTTACTGTAGGCCTCCATGGATACTTTCCTGAGTGGGCGGTGTTAGGGGGGGGCCGGCGGTGGTAGAAGTGCCTTGCTGCTGTTCCCAGCGTGGTCTCCACGGACACCATGGGGTGTGGGTAGCCTCTTGATCTCTGGTAGTCGCAAAAATCCTACTGTTCACATCTGACAGCACTCCAGCAAGGAGGGCAAAGGGGATGGTGCCATTTTATTGCTGTGTGGGGTGGAAGTCAGGTTCTTCCCCCCTGACCTCTGACTCTGCAGGCAGGGGTTGGGGCCCCTTACTGCGTGGAATGCAGGGAAGTCCTAGCTCCCTACTTGACCTCTGACATCACCTTGGTTGTGACTCCTCATTACAACCCGGTGAGGGTGACAGTCTAGGTTCCTACCTGGCCTTTGTGGTGTGATGGAGATGGCGTTTGGCTGTGGCAGAGCAGTTACTGTCTGTGTTCTGTCATGCTACCCTGCACCTTTGACTAAATAGGAAAAGGCTTTTGTTGGGGTGGTGTTATTTTTGGTTTGTGTCCATTGGTATTTCTGGGTTCCTGGCTTATTCAAGATCCAAGTCTGGAAATTTGAGGCATAAAAACATACCCAAGAACCTTACCACTTTGTTGTTCCTTGGAACCCAAGGTCCCTTGCTGCTCTGCCTTCTTCTCTCCATCTTTCAGAGTCTCCTAATGCTTGTTTGATATATAATGTCCAGTGTGTTTAGCTGTGTTTAGTGGGAGGCATAGGGAAATATATGTTTTCTCCATCTTCCCAGAAGCCATGATTTTCTTCTTATACATACCAATGAATGACCCAGCAGGCTCTGAAGCAAACCTTCCTATGTGTTGTAGTTAAACAACTCTTGTTGGTCTTAAAACAACATGAATCCAGTTCTCTTTAATATTATAATTTTTTTTACAAACTTCATCAAATTCTCCTACATCTGCCCAATGAAAATTGTAAGTCTGAGATCTATTTCACTTTTTAAATTAGAATTACCAACTAATGTGTGAGATTATATAAGTACAAGGACCTTTAATAACAAACATAAACTGGGTATTCTTAAACTTAACCTTAAACATGAAGAGACTAGTTTGTCATCTCAAGCCAGCTGAAGTTACTGGGTGGGCAGCTCAGGCAGGTGCAGGTGGCTTAGAGGAGACATGGCACTGGGACAAGCCTGCAGAGCTGCGGGTGCCACAGCGGTCCAGCCCACGGCAAGGACAGGTGCCCTGGGCTACAGGGTCACTACGGCCACCGGGGACTGTAGGTCCATCCTTTCAGATAGGACTGTTTGCAACCCATGTCCCTGCTATGAAAGTAAATCTTCTCATACTCTTTCAATCATACTCCCTGTTTCAGATAAAATTCTACAGCACACACCTAGCATTCTTCTCCAACTGACTGACTCATCTAATTTATTGAATTCCTGACTTCTGAGCCTGGCTATTGGCCACGGTGAACAGGCAATTCTAATGCCATTCTAAAGGTGGAAAACCTTAACTTTTGTGGTGTGTAGTAGCAGTCAAGCTAGATCTGCATTTGAGTGAGTTCCCAACCTTGGGAAGATCTCAGGTTGTTCTCCTACAATAAGGGTTACACTCTCCATCTGAAGTGGCTGCTATGAAGCTTAAATACATGCAGTTTACATGGATGGCACGCTCTACATAACCAGTGTTTTCTTTATTTTCACAAGCCTTTATTCCGTGCCACTGATTTGTTGTTAGTATCATTGGCTCTAATTTTTGCTGCTTCTATGATGAACATGACTGCCTCTCTTACATCGTCCCATGGCTCTGACAGCTCTTTCATCTCAATCTGTTGGTTTACCCGTTCCGACAGAGAAATCAGGCTTCCTTTTATTTCCTTGGGAATGTGAAGCAGTTAACTGAAATTTTCTTCTTCTCCTCACCCTCCAAGAGAATCTTCCAATCTCTATCTTTTTTCTGCTGTGCTCTTCTTTATTTGTTGCTGTGGGATTCAGCTTATCCTGTGTGCTTTTTTGTTCTGCTTTGTTTTTGTTTTTTTCCTCTGAATGAGGACCATCCTATCTTCACCTGCTATTTGTCCACACATAGGGTGGGTAGGTGCATTCTGGTCCCTTCCTCATCTACTTAGGCACCCAGTGTGGAGGTCTTCTGTACAGCTTCTGAGTTACCTGAAGAGGCTGTGGTAGAAACAGAGTTATGGCCAGCCTTCCTCTGAGAACTTTGCTTCTTTTTTTCTTTTCATTTTTTCTTTTTTTTAGGAGAGAGTGGAAGGAAGGTTGGAGGGGGAGAAAAACATTGATGTGAAAGAGACACATCCACATATACCCCAACCAGGCCAGGGATTGAACCTGCAACCCAGGTAACTGCCCTTGACCAGGAATCGAACCTGCAACCCTTTGGTGCTCAGGCCGACACTCTAACCGCTGAGAAACACTGGCCAGGGATGGAGAACTTTGTTTCTGAATGTGCTGAATTCCTCTCTCGAGGACCAGCTCCAGGAGGTGGAGACACGGCTTGTTTCCTGGGTTTTAGGTTTGCCCCTCCACTTTGAGGAGAGACGGTGACTTTGTTGAGAAAGGTGGGCCTTTGTTTTCGAGTCAGCATGCATATTTCTCCTGGGTTGTATCTGGTCCACAGCTTCTAACTGGGCTTGCCTCTGAAGCTCACACCTCTCAATCAGGAAGGCCTGGTTGTGAACGCCATTGTATAAACACTCAGCATTCTTTCAGGTCTGCTCCCACTTTGATTAAGCCAGCATGGAGTGTGGGTGGGTGTGGCAGAGTCAGAACCCAAATGGGTGGCCCATGTCCCCCTGCTGCCCTCTCATCGTCTGCCCCCTGTCCCCAGGGGCTGGATGCCTCTCCAGGATGGGGGCGTGGGGCAGGGGACCTGTCTAGCCTTCAGAATCAGCTCTCACAGTCATGCCTCCCCACCCAGAGGCTCATGACTTGACTCCCTGAGTTCTCTTTGCACTTGGTCTTGTCTTTAGTCTAGGTCCTTTTTATTCTTGAAAAAAAAAAACTATTGGAAAGATAGTGTTTGTAAATGTAATATAATACCACCATCATTTTTAGAAATACTCTGGGAAAAGCTGCAAGGGGGCAAAATGCACCATAATTTTTCTCCTTTTTTTCTGTTTCCAGCCTCTTGTCCCATCTGGCCTTTTGAGTCTACTCTTCCCTGACCTCGCCCACATAGCCAACCTAAGCCCACTCAGGCTCTCCTCCCCCTGAGGGTCCCAGGCCTGGAACTTAAATGCTGGAAGCTCAGGGCCCTCCTTGGCTCTAAGCTTCTGAATTCAGGATGGTCAAGGGATTACAGTTCAGCACCTTTCAGAAAACAGTAGGATGGATTTCAACCTTGGTCTCCCAGGTTATTATAGCCCCTTGTTCCTTGGTAAGAATTACAAACCCTCTTTAAGATGGGTGCTGGAGTTTTTTCTGGGCATAGCAGGTAGTGTAATTTGATGGCTTGCAAATCACCATGTGAGTGGCTACCCTGCCTGTCACCCACAAGGCTGGGACAGCTTGTAAGTGGTTTGGACCTCTTTGCAGGTTCCATCAATGAGGAAGGGAAGTGATGCACAAAAGGTAGAGAAATATTTGGTGCCCACTTAAATGCCCCAATCAAAAGATATAAGGTAGCTGAATCAGATAAGAAAACAAGATGCATGTATGCACAGACTGTCTAAAAGAGACTCACCTCAAAATGAAAGATACACACAGACTACAAGCAAAGGGATGGAAAGGACATTTCACGCAAATGGAAAGAGAATAAAAGCTGGGATAGCAATACTTACCTGTATATCTGAAAGAATAGGCTTTATAACAAAGGCCATAGTAAGAGACAAAGGAGGACACTGCATAACGATAAAGGGAGCAATCCAACACGAGGATATAACACTTGTAAACATTTATGCACCCAACATACGAGCACCTAAATATGTAAAGCAAATCTTGATGGACATAAAAGGAGAGATTGACAGCAGTACAGTCATAGTAGGGGATTTTAACACCTAATTGACACCAATGGACAGATCTTCCAGACAGAAAATCAACAAGAAAACAGCAGCCTTAAATGACACAGTAGATCAGATGACTTTAATTGATGTCTTCAGAGCATTTCACTCCAAAGAAGAGAATATAATTCGTTCACAGCTTAAATAATGCTAAGGGGAAACTCTTAACAATACAGGCGTACTTCAACCAACAAGAAATATCTCACACAATCTAACTTTATACCTAAAGGAACTAGGAAAAGAACAATAAACAAAGCCCAAAGTGAGTAAAAGGAAGGAAATAATAAAGATTAAAGCAGAAATAAACAAAATAGAGTCTTTAAATAAACAACACAAAAGATCAGTGAAAGCAAGAGTTGGTTCTTTGAAAAGATAAACAAGGTTGACAAACCATTAGCCAGACTCATCAAGAAACAAAGAGAGATGACCCAAATAAGTAAAATCAGAAATGAAAGAGGAAAAGTAACAACTGACACCAAAGAAATACAAAAGATTATAAGAAAACATTACAAACAACTACATGTCAACAAATTGGACAATCCGGAAGAGATGGATAAATTCCTAGAAACATACAATCTTCCAAAAATGAATCTGAAAGAATCAGAAAATCTGAATAGATAGGTTACAAGTAATGAAATTGAAGCAGTGATAATAATTTAAAAAATTCCCAACAAACAAAAGTCCTGAATCAGATGGCTTCACAGGTGAATTTTATCAAACATTCAAAGAAGAACTAATACCTATCTTCTCAAATTCTTTCATAAAATTCAAGAGGAGGGAAGACTCCCAAGCTCATTTTACGAGGCCAGCATTATCCTAATTCCAAAACCAGATAGAGACACTACAAAGAAAGAACATTATAGGCCAATATCCCTGATAAACATAGATGCAAAAATCTACAACAAAATATTAGCCAACAGGATCCAGCAATACATTAAAAAGATCATACACCATGATCAAGTGGGATTTATTCCTGAGATGCAAGGTTGGTACAATATCTGCAAATCAATAAACATGGTACATTGCATTAGCAAAATGAAAAACAACAACACATGATCATTACAATAGATGCAGAAAAAGCATTTGATAAAACCCAGCACCCATTTATGATAAAAACAAACAAACACACACAACCCAACTCTTGGCAAAGTGGGAATAGAGGGAGCATATATCTCAATATAAGAAAGGCCATATATGACAAACCCACAGTAAACATCATACTCAAAGGGGAAAAACTACAAGCATGTTCCTTAAGATTGGGAACAAGACAGGGATGTCTGTTTTCACCACTCTTATTCAACATAGTACTGGAAGTGCTAGCCACAGCAATCAGACAAGAAGAAGAAATAAAAAGCATCCAAATTGAAAAGGAAAAAGTAAAACTGTCATTATTTGTAGATGACATGAGACTGTATATAGAAAACCCTAAAGATTCCACCAAAAACTTACTAGAACTGATAAATGAATTCAGTAAAGTAGGAGGATATAAAGTAAATATCCAGAAATTGGTTGCATTTTTACTCGCCAATAATTAACTATCAGAAAGGGAAATTAAGAAAACAATTCTATTCACATTTGCTTCAAAAAGAATAAAATACCTAGGAATAAATTTAACCAAGGACGTAAAACACCTGTACTTAGAAAATTATAAGATACTGAAGAACGAAATTGAAGAAGCATATACTGTGTTCATGGATAGGAAGAATTAACATCATTAAAATGTCCATACAGCCCAAAGCAATCTATAGATTCAACACAATTCTTATCAAGATACCAATGGTGTATTTCACAGAACTAGAACAAATATTCCAGAAATTAATAGGGAACCATAAAAGTCCCTGAATAGTCACAGCAATCTTGAGAAAGAAGAACAAAGCTGTAGGAATCATGCTACCTGATATCAAACTATACTACAAGGTCATAGTAATAAAAGACATCATAATACCGGCATAAAAAGAGACATATAGACCAATGGAACAGAATATAGAGCCTAGAAATAAACTCTCACCTTTATAGTCAAATGATATTGGACAAAGGAGGCAAGAACATACAATGGAGTAAAGGTTGTCTATTCAATAAATGGTGTTGGGAACTTGAACAGATATGTGCGAAAAAATGAAACTTGACCACCTTCTTACACCGCACACAAGAATAAATTAAAAATGGATTAAAGACTTAACTGTTAGACTTGAAACCATAGCAACCGCAGAAGAAACCAAAAACAGTAAAATCTGGGACATTTCTCGTAGCAACATTTTTTCAGATCTCCTAGGGCCAGGGAAAAAAATTAACAAATGGGGAGATAAATGGCGATGGATGGAGACTTGGGGTGGTGAACACACAATACAGTGCACAGATGATGTGGAATTGCACCTGAAACCTATATAATTTTGTTAACCAGTCTCACCCCAATAATTCAAAAACAAGGAATAAAAAAAAAAAGAGAAATATTTCTGGTGCCCAGAAACTTCCTTTCTCTTTATTACTCTGTTACTTCCCTAGGGAGGGAAACAAGGAACCGGAAAATCTGGTACCCGCAAGGCCTATATAGGTGCCACTCAGAAGTGTTGGCTGGATTTAGAACACAGCGTGCGCTCAGGGGCAAAAAAAAAAATAAAAAAAAAATCAATGACACGCCCTCGCTATTTGTGCAATGCCTCCCCCGGGCCGCGCAGTGGCGCTGCGCCTCCGTCGAGGCTTTTGTCGGGCGCGAAGGGGCGCGCAGACTTCTGGGGATCCTCGGACCGCCGG
>NW_006296539.1:68376-78331 GCF_000327345.1 Myotis davidii
CGGGGGCAGCGTGCGCCTGCGGGGCGGGGCCCCTCCGTGCAGAGCTGCTGTTGTGCCGGGAGGTCTGGGCACGCTCCTTCCCGCCTCGGAGCCTGCTTCTCTCTGGTCGGAGGAGAGACCTGCACACGATGCCTCGAGTCCCTTGCAGCGCCGACACTGCGGGGTTGGCGTGGCTCGGCTCTGTGCCCTGACCCTGCCCCTGGCCGTCTGCCCACAGGCTCTCCCACCCTTCACCCTGGCCCTCCTTTGCTTGGATGGCGTCTTCCTCTCCCCGACGGAGAATGACTTCGTGCAGCGCGTCCAGGAAGAGCTGGACCGCTTCCTGCTGCAGAAGCAGCTGTCCAAGTAAGGGTGTTGGAGGGGCCCGCCCTGCGGCCAGGAAGGACAGGGTGCACTCCGCCCCCCTGCCCCTTCCCCAGTGATGCCTCCGGGGTAGCGGGCCTGCAGTCGTCTTTGCCCTTGGCCTTTAGGCTTCCCGACCTGCACTCTGGCCTCTCCCAGATAGAACCGCCGTGCCCAGGCCCTTTGCAGTCAGCTCCAGACTCAAAGGGGCAGAGGGAGCCTGGTGTCAGGCCACCTTTAAACTGGGAGCGCACCTGGGGGGTTGGTCAGGCCGCAGAGGCTGCGCCTGGCGCCCCTGCTCAGACTCCTCTGCCCCTTCCCAGGGTCCTTCTCTTCCCCCCACTCTCCAGTCGCCTTCGGTACCTGATCCACAGGACGGCAGAGAATTTTGATCTTTTGAGCAGCTTCTCTGTTGGGGAAGGCTGGAAGAGGAGGACGGTCATCTGTCACCTGGACATCAGGTGTGTATCCTGCTGCCTTCGAGGGTCCTCGGTAGTTCCTTGTGGGTGTGGGCAGGTAGGTGATCTGATCAGCCTCTGGGAGGAGGGAGTGCAAGGCGGGGGGTGGGGGGGCCCGGCTTGTCAGGAAATTGGGGCAAAGAGCCCCCAGGCTGCTGCCTCTATCCCCAGCCTCAGTTGCTTAAAGTCAGCGGTGTTTGTTTCAGTAGTGGAATAGATGTGCATTGTTTGTGGAGTTCATTTAGCAAATTCAGCCATACTTGTTGGGCCAAAACAGAGAGAGAGAGAGGAGAGAGAGAGAGAGAGAGAGAACGCAGTTTAAGCAATGAGGGTGTCAGCGCATGACTCGGAGCGGGTGCCCCAGAGGCCATTCAGTGAATGTGAGAAGCTCATCAGAGCCTTCATTCATCTCTGTGTCCAGTGCATCTCTTAGGATCTTATAATGACTAGGAGCCCCGTGTTTGCCTTTTTTTTTTTTTGGTTGCCAAAACCCAGGATTGAACCAGGTTTAATATTTTCCTAATACCACCAGGTATTTACCTGGTACATAACAGAATTTCGGCCATCTCTAACGCAGTTTAAACACTGGAGGGAGAGCTTGGCTGCTTGGGGCTACGTCAGAGATAGTGTTCAGACTCTGCTAGGCTGCCCTCCTAAGGTATTTTCAAGGGTTTTGACGTTGGGTTTTGCCTAATGCTGACTTGAGAGCCTCAGGCCTGAATGGCTGATCACTCCAGTAGATCATTTTCCTTGGAGCCCAGACATGCTCTGATCACCTTCTGTTCCTGCTTCAGGTTACCCAGTTCAGATGGACTCTCTGTCCCCTGCCGCCCTCCTGCCTCCCACCCTAGCAAGTCCCGAGGTCCGTGGCCCACCTCAAACCAGGGACCGGCTGCTGGTCCCCGAGGGGCGCGGGCAGGCAGGGGGCGGGGGCATCGAGGACGCAAGCCGGACCAGGCTTTGTACGTGCCTCGGGTACTGCGCAAGCCAGAAGAATGGGCGCCAACCCCTCCCCCGGGGCACAAGGTTGAGGTTCCTGCTGGCAGACTCCTGGAAGAGCCTGGAGATGTTGGAGCTGGGGACCCCAGTGCCGCTCAGGAACCTCCTGTGTTGAAGACTCAGGCAACAGAGGACCTCCAGGGCCCCCGCCCGCCATGCGAGAATGAGCAGCTGCAGGACCCAGGGGGAACTGAGCCCTCGGGGCCTGGGAGCCACTCAGGGACCGGAGACAGCCCGGAGAAGGCCACACAGCCTTTGTCCGGTGCGCAGCTGGACTTGGAAGAGGGGAATGGGAGTGAGCTGGAGAAGAGTGTGGCAGCAGAGGAGGAAGAGGAAGAGGTGGAAGTTGAGGGGCCTGGCAGCTTCTCCGAGGAAGATTACAGTGAGCTGCTGCAGGAGGTGATGAGCTCTTAAGCCCGGAAAAGGGAGGGCGGAAGTGAGGTGGGTGCAGTCCTGGGTGGCTGGGACCAAGGGTCATGGAGGGGCGGGGCCGTGTGTTGGGTGATAGGGGTCCCTGAGGGGACATGGAGGTAAAGCACGGCGCTTTGGCCCGAAGGAGTCAGGACTGACACCGTGGAGGGAGGAGGCTCATGGGTATGGGGTCAGGGTGTGGATTTGGGTCCCAGCTCCACCACATAGGAGCTATTTGACTACGGGCAAGTCCTTTTGCTTTTCTGAGTCTCGGTTTCCTCATCTGAAAAGCAGGTGATACTACATCCTTCACAAGGTAGCAGATAGGATGTATGTGGGCTTGCTTTGTAAGGAACTGCAGATGTTGGTCATGAATTTTTTTCTTCTGCCAGAAGCTTTGGCTTACAGATCTTGTTTGCTTGGAAACAGTCTCCCTGAGACTGGCTGTGGTGTTCAGATGGGAGGGCAGGTGTGTTTTATTGCTATTTTATAGGTGAAGGATGGAGACCAGAAAGACTTGCTTAATATCACATCATTCAGGAGGGAAGGAAAGATCCTGGACTTGCCCAACTCTGTCTCTACTGACTGCATCTTTGGGGCAGAATTACTTAATTCCTTGACTTACAGTGTCCCCTTCTGTGAAGCAGATATATAGAATAGAGCTTTCAGGATTCCATGAAACATAATGTGTGGGTGCCAGTCACCCAGTGGGGGCTCCATTAAAGCAAGTTCCCTCCCTCACTACCAGCCCTTCTCCATCTTCCACTCCTGTGTGCTGCCTTTCCTAGGCTCCTGCCAGGTGTGGCTCCCACGGGAACTCACCCTTAACCCCCCCCCCCCGCCGCCCACCCAGAAGCCTGCAGGATTCTGTGGGTTTGCAAGCAGTTGTGTGGAGCCCTGTGCCAGAGCTCGCCCAGCTAAACGGCCTGATCTCCCCCAGATAACGGACAACCTGACCCAGAAGGAGATTCAGGTGGAGAAGATCCATGTGGACACGTCCTCCTTCACAGAGGAGCTGCCGGGAGAGCAGGACTTTGCCCACGTGGTGGAGATCTACGACTTTGACTCGACACTCAAGACGGAGGACCTGCTGGCAGCATTTTCCGAGTTCCAGTGAGTACAGGCCAGGCTTCGGGGAGGCAGAGGAGACGGGGCGCTCCCTCTAGAGAGGACCTAGGACACGCCTTTGTTGTTGGGCCCCTCTCCCAGTGCCCAGCCATCTAGAAAGAAAGGCAGAAAGTAGATGCCAGTGCTGTGGGCTCCATACTTCTGGGCAGTTCAGCCCACTGGCCGTGTGGGGAAAGAGGAGAGCGGTTTTTGGTTGTAGGCGTGTTCCAGAGGCCCTAGAGCTGGTCCTACTGGCACATGCAGCACCCTTGCAGGCCCACATACCTGCCAGCCCCAGTGGCGCCCTCCTCCCGATGCAGGATGCAGGCAGCCCACCCCCCACCTCCTTGTTCCACATCTCAGCTACCCATTCAGTCCGTCAACAGAATGAGGGCCATCTCTGTGCAGGAACTGAGTCTGGGGAAGAATTGGGTGGAAATGGGAGCTGAAGGGATATACCCAGAGAAAAAACTTCTCCTTTTCCCCCAAATTCCTTAACTTCAACTCCAGTCTTCTCTTCTTCTTCTTCTTCTTCTTCTTTTTTTTAATTATCATTTTCCTTTCTCCAGTCCCCCTTCTCTTTTCCTACGTATGCTTTTAAAAATCCCTTTCCTGCCCTAACTGATATGGCTCAGTGGATAGAGCCGGGGTCCTCAAACTTTTTAAATAGGGGGCCAGTTTACTGTCCCTCGGACCGTTGGAGGGCCGGACTATAGCTTAAAAAAAACTATGAACAAATTCCTATGCACACTGCACATACCTTATTTTGAAGTAAAAAAACAAAATGGGAACAAATACAATATTTGTATTTGCATGTGGCCCGCGGGCCGTAGTTTGAGGACCCCTGGGATAGAGCATAGGCCCCCAAACTAAAGGGTCCTGGATTCGATTCTGTTGAAGGGCATGTACCTTGGTTGCAGGCTCCATCCCCAGCCCTGTTCAGAGCGCGTGCGGGAGGCAACCAATCGATGTGATTCTCTCTCTGTCTCTTCCTTTCCCTTCCACTCTCTAAAAGTCAATGGAGCCCTAGTCGGTTTTGCTCAATGGATAGAGCAGGTTTGGCTCAGTGGATAGAGCGTCAGCCTGCGGACCAAAGGTTCCCAGGTTCAATTCCTGTTAAGAGCACAAACCTTGATTGTAGGCTCCTCCCCGGCCTGGAGGCAACCAATCGATGTGTTTCTCTCACATCGATGTTTCTCTCTGTCTTTCCCTCTTATACTCTCCTTAAAAATCAGTGGAAAAATGTCCTCGGGTGAGGATTAACAAAAGGAAATAAAATCAATGGAAAAAATATTCTCAGGTGAGAATTAACAAAAATAAGTAAATGAATAAATAAAAATCCCTTTTTCCACGTGGCCAACCCAGGGCACCTGTGACTTCTTCAGCCAGCGTAGCCTTGGCCCGCAGAGGAGCAGGGCGGGAGCTGCTGTGTGGCCTCAGACTCGGGCTGCTGGCCTGAGCACTGGGAGGAAAGTTGACGGGGAGCAGTAACACACACATGCGGATTTTAGGCGCTGTCCCGTGTCCCTGCCACACAACCCTTTTGTCTCCAGCCTCTGACCCCACGCCCTTGGGGGCTGTGCCAGCGCCAGTAGGAGCCTCCATCCCCCTGGGTGTTGCGACTTTGAGCTCTCTCAGTCCTGGCTTCGCCAGACCCAGGAGTAGGGACCCACCCGACCAGCGGGTGGTTGGTCTTGCTGAAGCCAACCACATGGTCTTCAGAGAAGGTCTGTTGTGCATGAGTGTCTCCTTCCCCGAGGAGATGGAACTTGTCTTGGGCTCATAGTGTTTGTGGATCGGAGGTGGGAGGGAACTTCCTGTAGCAGAAAGGGTTGTGCCCGTTTGCTTTCATAGTCTCTCTGCCTCCTCTTCCCCGTCTCAGAGAGAAGGAGTTGAAGATTCAGTGGGTGGACGACACGCATGCGCTCGGCGTCTTTCCCTGCCTGGCCTCAGGTAGGCGGCTTCACGTGGGCTCGGCCCTTTCTCTGTCACTGAAAGGGAGGGGCCCTGGCTCCCTGGTGTAGACCGCCCGGGTCCAGGTTGCAGCCCACTCCCAGCCCTGATGCAGGAGCCCAGGGAGCAGGTGGGCTCGGCCCGGCAGTCACAGCCTTTCCTATTCACGTTAGTGCCCTCCGTCCAGAGGCTCTGGGTGCAGGTGACACTGAGCACATGTCACAGGCCAAGCCCTAGGTGCTTCCACGTGTTGAAAGTGCTGTTTTTCTAGGTCTAAAGCAGCGCAGGGCGGAGGGTGGAGGCTGGGCTCACAGGTTTTCCCTCTGAGCACCGGGCGGGGCCATGCAGGCATGTGGGGAGGGGGTGGGTGGGCAGCTGGCACAGTGGCCTCCAGGCAGCCCTGTCCCTGGGCTTTGAATGGGCGCATGAAGTGGCTGCATTGGTTTTGGGTGCTATGTGTGCTCCTGGGCCCTGAGGGGGCCTTTCCAGGAAGAGGAGAGGATGGCTCCAGATGTTTTCTTTCCACAGCTGCTGAAGCCCTGACCAGGGAGTTCTCAGGGCTCAAGATCCGGCCCCTCACGCAGGGAAGCAAGCAGTCGAAGCTGAAAGCCTTGCAGAGGCCAAGTAAGGGAGCGGCTGTCCCGCGGGGCAGGCCGTGTGCGTCGGTCAGCCCCCCTTGTTCAGCTCTCTGCTTGAGGACCCCTGAGCTCAATGGCCAGTGGGGTGCTCCTCCCACACCCGGGTGTCGGGGACGCCCAGCAGGCGTCTGCCAGCTGCCCTGTTCGGGGCTTGCCCTCCCGCTCACACCTGCTCAGGGAGAAGCTGGGTCTTTTCCACAAGTCCGTGGGAACGGTGTTGAGCAGTGGGTGAAAGTCCGCCCTGCGTGTGATCCTGGCTTTGTCACTTATTTAAGTTGACCTTGACTGAGCCACCTAATGTCTGTGAGTTGGTTTCTTTCTCTGTACAATAAGCAGACCATACACAGTATGCTGGCGGCGTAGATACAAGAGCCTGGCAAACCCACCGGGAGAGGAGAGGCGAGGCACACAAAAGGTGCCAAATAAGTGATGGCTCCTCCCCGGCCCCTTCTCCTTCCAGAAAGCATGATGGGGACTTGTAGAGGCCTGCCGACTCCCTCAACACTCTGGATCGTGTGGCCTTTGCCCCGTGTTTTTGGGGACAATAAATACCCTGTCTGTCCCAGAGCTCTCAGTGTCCCACCTTGACGTGATTTCCCTCCCACATGGCCCTACAGAGCAGGGGGGTGTACTGTGGAGGTGGAGAAACAGGCAGGGCACAGAGAGGTGGCAGGATTAGGTCAGGACCCGGCAGCCCGAGGCGGGCTCCTCTCACTGCATCTGGCCAGGCTGCGGGCACACTGGTCCTAGAGGTTGGCTCAGATGGCCTCTGAGGCTGCTGTCACTGGGAGGGGAGGTGGTCATGGTCTTGAATTCAAGTCCCCACCCCACGGGGTTTCCTTTCAGAGCTCCTGCGTCTGGCGAAGGAGAGACCACAGACAAGTACAGCTGTGGCCCGGAGGCTGGTGGCCCGGGCCCTGGGGCTTCAACACAACAAGAAAGAGCGGCCTGCTGTTGAGTCTCCTACCTCCCCAAGGCCCTGAGAGGCCCGGCCAGCCTGGATCAACACCCTGTGACAAGCTGGTACCTCAACACCACAAGCCTTTACAGAGCAGCCCTGTCCTCCCGTTGGAGCGTCACTGTGGGGCGTGGTGGGCTTCAATTTGGTCTACTTCCAGAAGTTGAGAAAAAATAAACAAAGTTGTCATAATCTGCCCTGGCTGGTATTGCTCAATGGTTAGATCAGGGGTGGGCAAACTTTTTGACTCGAGGGCCACAGTGGGTTCTTAAACTGGACCGGAGGGCCGGAACAAAAGCATGGATGGAGTGTTTGTGTGAACTAATATAAATTCGAAGTAAACATCATTACATAAAAGGGCACAGTCTTTTTTTTCAATAGTTTCATTCATTTCAAGCGGGCCGTAGTTTGCCCACGGCTGGGTTAGATCGTCAGCCTGCATGCCGAAGGGTCATGGGTTTGATTCCTGGTCAAGGGCAACCTACCTGGGTTGCAGGTTCCATCCCTGGCCTGGCCGGGGAGCATGTGGGAGGCAACCAATTGATGTGTCTCTCTTTCCCGCTCCTTCCCTTCCTCCCTTCCACTCTCCGTGGAAAAAAATACCCTCAGGGTGAGAATTAACAAAAATTCCGTGATTGCTTCAAAATACAGTCTGCCGTGGGACACTAGAGGGTGCTGTTTGCCTCCCATTTTAGACCTGGGGACGCTGAAGAAACTGGTCTCTCACAAGACTGCCTGGAGGGATTCCGCTGGGCCCAGAGGCATTTTTGTGCAGAACCTGCCCGGCTTGGGGAGGAGGTTGCACCCGTTGTGTGACCCCTGTGTGGTTTCCCCTCATGAGCTGGGTGCCCTAACCTGCTTTGGGGAGTGCAGAGTGGCTGTGGCTATGGGAGTGCTGATGGCCCACCCTGGACCGGCCCCAATGTCTTTGTCAGCACAGCTACAAAGGCTCCGTGCAGAAATAAACACGCACAAGGCCACGTGGTGAACTCTGAAGTGGCCACCGAGTTTGCCTCCCCCACAAGAGCAGCTGCACGGACAGGCCCCGGAGCACTGTTTTCTGGTTTGGACGGAGCCCGTGTGGAGGCTAGATGTCCCTTCTGGGCCTAACAGCTGCTGTGCCCCTGACAAAAACCAGCAAAAAGCAAGAGCTCAGAGGTGGTGACTTGTGTTTTTGTGACCTTGGGCAGCTCTCGAGGGGCAGGTGTTGCTCCTTTGGGGGTGTTTGGAGGGGACCCCCTGCAGCCACACCAGACCCCAGCTCTCTGCGGGAGTGGACCCGAGGGCACAAGGCTCCCGGCCGACTACACAGGTGCTCTGCTGCTCAGGGGGCGGACCGCGGTCCAAATGAAACACAGACGCACGTCGTCAATGTTTTATTCCAAGTTTCAAGTATGTGTAAGTGTCCGTGATGACATGGTGTTCCGTGAGTGTCCTCGTCACCCGAGACCCTGGTTATAGCACCGTTAGCAGTTACCCGCCGCCTCGCAAGGACAGAAACGGGAGCCACACAGGTGGGCGGGTTTTCCTTTGAGCTATATTTTCAAAGGCCTAGATCGCCAATATTAAATACCACTACTTTGTGTTTCAAAGTCCATGAAAATATAATATAATAATGTCTTGGAAATAGGACGCGGGGGTGCGGGGAGAAGCACCAACTCTGAGCTCACCTCTCAGAAAACGTGTGGCAGCTTATTTTATACGTGGGTAGGACGGAGGGGAGGAGAGGCAGTAGCTGGAAGAGAGCTCTACACATTCAAGTTGGCTGGAAACGACCTAAGAGGAGGAGAAGCGAGTCAGCCTGACCCCTCAGGTTTAAGCTGGCATCGCCAAAGTGGCACCTGAGGAGGAACTGGCCCCATGTTATCAGTGGTCAGCAGAGCAGGGTGGTTGGTGTCAGGCTTGGGGGGCGGTGGTTTGGATGGGACACGTTGATGACAACCGGGGGTCCCGGACAGGATGGCTGGTGCGCTGCTCCCACGGCCTGCGGACACTCACTCCTGGGAGCCGCCAGGCTCTGCAGCAGCCCCAGCAAGTCAGGGGCACCCCTTCCTCCTGAGCGTGGCCGTGGCCGCAGGGTCTGGACGGCGGGCGGGCAGGCAGGCGGGCGAGGGGGGGGGGGCGTCCATCGGTTAGAGCCCGCAGGCGGGAGCGGCCCGCAGCTGCCTTACCGCGGGGAGAGCTGGTTGTTTATGAGTCCACTGAAGTGTTCAAACTTCTTTTCCGTCTCTTCACTGAAGGAACCACCTGAGGGGTGGGCATCGGAGAGACAGTTTAGCACACCAGACGCGCAGCCCTTGCCCTGGATGAAATAGTCAGCCGCCGGCCTGGGGCCTGGAGCCACCACCCTCCACCAGGGGGCCTGCCGGGCACCTCTGTGTGCACCACCGGGCAGCACCAGGTGCTCTGGGAGTGGAGCGAAGCGGTGAATGAACACCGTGGGCTCAGGCTGCCCTCACCACGAGTGAGGACCACCACTTGCTGCAGAGGAGAAGGCTCGGCCTCCCTCCCGTGCCCCAGGTTGTGTAACGCAAGGAAAGCTTTTCTGGCGACCAAGGCCACATTGGTTCACTAGTGTCTAGTTCCGGGCAAGAAAACGATACACAGAGCCACAGGCTGCTGCCGCCCACAGGTTTGAGGTCACATGCACGATGAGGTGTGGCCTCAGCTCCCGCCCCCAAATAGCGGTGGGGTCCGTGCTGGCCGCTGGTTCTGTGCCGCCCCCTCGGCCAGGCTGGTGTGAAAGCCCAACCCGCAGCCAGGCCATTCGTGTGTCCCCTGCGTGGGAAGGGGAGGCTGGCGGCATCCCGAGCTCTGCCCCCAAATTAGGGAGCTGCTCTGACTCCTTGAGAAAGCAGGGACGCCCTTGCCTGTCCCACGGGGGGCGGGGGTGGAGGGCCTGGCAGGCCCTGGGGGGGACCCCGGGGGAGGGGGGCTTGTCCAGGGGCCTCACCTATGTGGCAGTTGTACATCCAGATGCGGTGGCCGTCGTAGCGGGTCCTGCACTTCATGATGTTGTTGGTGTAGTCAGACTCTGCCACCTCGTAGTTGGGGTTAATGACAACCTGGGGGAGAGTTGGTCGGACTGG
>NW_006296539.1:78501-105537 GCF_000327345.1 Myotis davidii
GAGCGGGGCGGTGCTGCTCACGAGGAGCCAGCGCAGGACGGGCCAGAGCCGGCCAGGCAGGCCCTGGAGGAGGGAGAGGCCCGTGACCTCAGTGTGGTTCACACACAGCCTGCCTAAAGCAGCCTTCGGAAGGGGTCTCCCTCTCCCACTGCCCTGGGAGGCCTGAGGTGGGGAGAGGCGGGAGTCGGGGCCTGGGGAGGGCACAGAACAGACTGTAGAGGAACCGAAGGGGCAGGACGTGCTGAGACGTGAGGGGCAAGGACCGGCACCGAGGGAGGTGGGAGAAGGGCTGCCCTGCACATTGGAGACTGGACGCGGCTGCTGGCGGTGTCACTTCAAGTGTCCCTCCTGCTGTCTGGGCTTTGGTGTTGCTCCCAGTGGTCCTCAACCTTCCTAATGCCGCGACCCTTTAATACAGTTCCTCATGTTGTGGTGACCCCCAACCATAACATTATCTCCGTTGCTACTTCATAACTGTAATTTTGCTACTGTTATGAATCGTCACGTAAATATCTGATATGCAGGATATATTTTCATTGTTCGCGACCCACAGGTTGAGAACCGCTGCTAGGCAGTCCCTGAGCCCTCCCTGCTCGGCCAGCCCAAGGGCCTGGGCTGTGGTGGAGACTGGACCCCCTTGCACCCCTTCTGTGGATCACCCCAGCTGAAGGGCAGAGTCCAAAGGGCAGGAATAGGGAGGGCCGTCATGTAGAGAGGGTTTCTGTGAGGGACAGAAAAGGGACAGGAGAGGGAGACGGGAGTGGGGGACCCAGAGGAGAAAGGGACGGGGAGGGGAGAATAGACCAGAGCTGCCCCTGGGCCGTGGGTGAGGCACGGGGGACAAATGACAGGTTTTCCCCTGAGGGCCCTGCTGTGCCCAGCGGCTGAGGGGACAGTGCTGCCCTGGGTCTGTGGGGATGAGGGAGCAGCATCCTGCCAGTGAAGGAACAGTTTCTAGGTTTGGGGCCTAAGGATCCTTCCGCCCAGGAGGGCTTGGGCATGGTCCTTTAGCAGGCTGGCTGGGCCTCTCAGAGGGCGCCCGTCAGGACAGAAAGCACGATGGTACGCACGCACCCAGCAAAGTGACAGCAATCCTCCAACGCAAGCCGCCCTCCACGGCGTACGTGCACAGACACAGAGGTTCCGTTTTTAAAACACAGAGCACTGCCCTTTGGCGGGGCCGCTCCAAGTCTGCGGTTTTGGGCTTGTGGGTGGAAAAGTGCTTGGCTGTCTGATTCCTAGCCTCTGAAATTGCCGGGGAGACTCTTGAAGTCCCTCTGTGGTTACTTCTCGGCAGGTGTTGGTTCATCCCAGGGCTGCCATTGGGTGGGGACTGTGGGTGGGGCCCTGGGCTGGCTGAGTGCCCCCTGGGGAAAGCTTTCAGGCACAATGACACATTTCTGGTCACCTACTTTGCCACCCATGGGGCAAGCTGGAAAGCAAGAAGGTGGGGGAATGAGAGGGTGTGAGGAAGCCTGTAAGGGCACAGTGCACCTGCAAACCAGGAGGGGAGGCCCGGGGCGGGCCTTGTCTCCCCACGGGTCAGGGCCCTGGCTGGAGCATACAGCCATTTGCAAGAAGGTGGGGGGCCAAGCCTCCTTGGCTCCACCCCAGGGCTGCCCCCCCCGCCCCCCGCAGACGGAGTACGTGGAAGCCCTGGCAAGTGCTCACAGTCACTGGACAGGCTGTCTCTAGTGCCAGACATGCTCCGTTATAACAGCCTTTTTCTGTGACTGCTTTCAGCCTTGACAGCACAGATCACGGCAGGGTGAGGACGCCAGAGAAGCCCGGGGGAGGTGAAAGTGTAGTTCCAAGGGAGCAAACAGGGCTGGTGGCCTTAGCGCCTGTGGGACAGATTCCTAGCCTGAGGACCACGCCTGGCTGCAGATGCATTTTGATTTGAAAGCACCAGATGTTAAGTGAATTGAGTGCCAACGTCTCAGGTCTGCACTCCACCTCCCGCCCCGCCCTGCCCAGCCTGCCTGCCTCACCTACTCAGGTTCCCGGACTGAGCGCACAGGCCTCTGGGCGCAGGACTCCTGCACTTTAGACAGCCTGGCCTCCATGGACGTGTTTTGTTTGGGCGCCAACAGAAAGGAGGCTGCCCTCCCTCCCTGGGAAAAAGACCCTTCCTTCCATCCGCCAGGGCCCAGAACGCCTTCCTACGCCCTCACCTGAAACAGGTAGTCTCCAGGCGGCACGTCGGTGATGTCCACCCACTGGCAGTCGATGTCATGGCGGTACACGTCCCAGCAGCCCATGGTGATGCCCTGCTCGCCAAAGTTGGCACACTCGTAACTCTTCTGGATGTCTGCAGGCAGGTGCCGAGGGAATCCGTCACCAGGCACACGTGGTGCCTCCGCCCTCTGTGCCACCCTCCCCACAGGACCTCAAACAGCCCTGCTGGGTGTGTGACATCCCAGACCCCGCCCTCAGTGTCTCACTTCCTTCCCCAAGCCCCCCAGCCTCAGCTTCAGCAGGGCTCAGCATGCCACCCCATTGTGTGGTGTCTAATCCCCTCTCTTTCAATAGAACCCCATACCCAATTTCCTCCCCACATCCCAGCCAGGGTCCCCCTCCTCCACGAAGCCTTCCCTGGCCACTACGGCCCACATTGGCCTTTCTGAGGAACGACTGGCCTGGGAACGAAGCTCATGCTTGTCGGGAAAAGCCGTGATCTTTAATGTTTAGCTTACTGTGGGGTCATCTTGTCTCTCTCTGGACAATCAGCACTTGAATTTGGGTTCAGGTCTGGTTTGTCTGTCTGACCCTTACTGGGCCAGCGGCTCATATGGCACACAGTAGGTGCTCAAAACCCACTTGTGTGGTCTCATGGCACATCAGTGGCGGCCACATTTATTGAGAGGCTGCCACGTCGGACACTATGCACTGATGTACTGAGAAGAATCCGGTGTCTCCCCTTGAAGAGCCCCAGGCATGCTGGGAGGGCAGGTGCACCCACAGTGCCGGTGGGCAGTCTCTAAGCAGTGTGAGCAGGGTGCTGCCTCTGCCTGGGGGAGCTGAGAGTCTGGGAGTTGCAGGGCTCGTTTGAGCTCCAACTTGAAGGGTAAGAGCCTGTAGGGCAGCGGCACTTGGATTTGGGACACAGGGAGAACGGCTGTGATAGCCAGAGTGGGAGGGGACTGTCTCTGGTCCAAGGGTTAGAGCCTGACCAGTGCCCATCAGCATAACTCTGGGGATCCCGGCGCCTTTATAGCCAGGCCTTGCCCACACCCCGAGTGTAGCCATGGAAGCTCCCATAGAGAAAGGTCATGTGGGGAGTCAGCAGTGGCCAGGGTCCAGCATCACACCTGGGCTCTGGGCTGGGTGGGCACAGCCGTTAGGGCATGGCGTCCCTCTGCAGCCCCCCCAGTACCCCCACAAAGATACCTCCTTCACATTCCGTGTCCTCCAAGCAGAAGCTGGCCTTGTGGCCCTCTGCCACCTTGGTGCCATTGAGGTTCAGGAGATCGTAGTGGGTGAACACTTCCATGCTGTGGTAGTGCCTGGGGTGGGAGACAGGGCCGGGGAATCAGTTTGGGGAGCAACTGCCGCCTGCTAGCAACTGCCTGGCTGGCGATTTGCTTGTGGGGACACCTTGAGTAGCGCTGTCCAAAGGGGTGGCTGATGGGAGAGGAGGGGTGACGGCATAAGGTGGTACCAGGGTGTTTACGTGGGGTCCAGAGTGAGGCAGCAGCTCCTGGGCCTCAGTTCTCTCACCAGCTAAATGGGAATAATAACAAATGGAATGCATGAGGTGTGGGAATTAGTGAGATGAATGGATGAGCACAGGGCCTGGCGTACAATAAGCTCAATAAACTAAGGTATCTGTTCTGAGTGCCTCTAACACCCCCTTCCCCCTCCAGCACTCCAGTGGCTCTCACAGCCCCTTCCTATTTGGTACCCATCCCGCAGGCTAGTAAAAGTTACTGTTCGGTGTCTTTTGAAAACTTTTGGAAGAGGGAATATGGTGGAGAGGGAAAGAAGAGGATGGGGAGGGTCCGTGGAGTAGGGGAGAGGCAGACGAGCAGGCCCTAACGTGTCCCAGGGACAGGCCAGAGGAGCGGGAGCAGGGTGCAGGATGGTCAGCCGCAACTGGAAGTGAACAGCAGGAAGTCTGTGTTCCCTGCATGGAGCAAATGCACACGAGGGGCCAGGCAGCTGCGGAGGGATCGAGGCAGAGGAGGGGCTGCTGTGCAGCCGGCTCCCTGTTTACATACAGTGCCCCATCTCGCTGGGTGGGGATGGGAGGAATTGAGAACAGATGCAGATTCCTGGAAAGTGATGCATTTGGTGCAGAGCGCACAAGGGGAACGTGGCTGCGGGGGCCTCTGAGGCACTGGCTGGCCCGGCCGTCCTGAGCGTGTGTGTCACAGGCTGCGACTACCGAACACGCTCGCCTCCCTCTCACGGGGGACATCTGGGAACGGGGGAAACCGACAAGGCGCCAAGCACGGGAGCAGGAGCCCTTGCGTTGCCTACGCATGACCAGAGTTGTCTCCTCGGGAAGAGAGAATGGTAACACGGCCCCGCCCCAGGAGTAGGATCGGATCGGCAGGAGACAGTGCAGAAATGCCTAACCCTCGGCTGTGACAGGGGTACACAGTGCCTGTCCACTCTCTCCTTATTGCTACCTTTCCCCTTAATAAGAGGAGGAGTGTTTTTATTATCACCACCACCGCTACCATTCCTGCCACTATTCCCAGGCCCACGGTAGCTTCTCCCGTCCACGCCACCTGGCTGGCTTCAGGCTCCCTCCGCTGGAACTGGCACAGCAGAGGACCGAGGGAAGGGGGGGATCAGAAGGGTAGCTTTTCAGAGAGGAAATTAGAGGTTCTTTTCCTCTTCCTCCTGTGTTTGCCTTTGCTGAAAATAATGTCATAAGTTCCTACGCTGGGCTTTTCCCAGGTCACTCATGTTTCTGGGTAAACGAAGCCGAGCCAGGGCCGCTGGCACACTCACAAGGACACATTCTGTGGCAGCTGAGCGATGACTCTGAAAGTCTCTTTCGGCTCCTTGGAGGAGCAAGAGGAGGCTGAGGTCTGACTCACTGCCTAAAACATGTCTGCATCTTTCTGAGAACAGCTTCTGTTACCCTGTTTACCAGCTGGAAGGCGGAAGAGAAATAGGGTTATGCTCCGTTGTCTAAACAAAACTCAGACGGAGACCACAGACAAACTGTTGTGAGGCTGACCTCCTCCCACCCCCGCTGCCTCTGCAAACTTGATCTAAGTCTTCCCCAGCTCTTCAGTCCCCCCACAACACCCCCGTGAACCCTGGGGATGAAACAGCTGGTTTGAGCCTCCCAGCTGTAGCTCGCTGCAGTCTGAAGCCCCTCTGCCTTGCCTCTCCAGCATGTGGACACCACCCCTGGGCCACGTCTCCCTCCCAGCTGGCTGGCTGGAGGGCCCAGGGCATCCCAGGGCACCCCACCCCATCACCCATGCATGCCCCACCCCGGAAGGTGGGAAGGTGTATCCTGGTAATGAGGGTTTATACTTCCTCTTCCCAGGCTGAGGTGCCCTAACCTTTGGACAGGAGAGGAGAGGTAAAGACAGGAAAACTTTGCTTGGAAAGAAATACCAGAACGCTAAGGAGACAGAATGATGTGACCCTTGATGGCGCCATTGTAAGCTGGATAAAGGAGGGACGGCCTTCTGCCAAAAGACTCGAGCCCAGTGTTTGAGGAAGGAGCCTGGGGTCCCTAACAGTGACCACCCCTCTGTGTCATCTTGGGGCTTTCGAAGAACATGGCCCTGTTTCTCATTGTAGGACCCATTCAGCTGGGAGCGATGGCTTTCCTCGTTTGCACTAATTCGAACCAGGGATCCAACTTTGGATCCAGAGATGGGCTCAGTATTTATGGATCTGCTGAGCCAGGATGTTAAATATTCTAGAAAAAAATAATTTTTTTGAGTGGAGGAAGGGCTAGCTTTCATCAGACTCCCACAGGGACCCCATAAAGGTTTGGGGCCAGGAGTCCTGTAGAAAGGCCTCCCGCGGAGCCTGGGGAGTCCCCAGAGCTCTGGGGGCTGGGCGGGGTCTCCCATGCTCCCCGGATCCTCTGGCCACAGGTTCTCAGTTCTAGGCCAGCAGGGACACATGCTCAGCCCCATGTTCTTCCCCGCCCAGCCTCCCAAACCATTTACTGGAACATGTGTAAGCAAGGAAATGACAGACCCCAGGAAAAGCAGGGGCGGCGATCGGAGCAGCACTTCCACGATGTCCCCTGGTGCTCTCTCAGAAGAGAGCCAGCATGTGTCGCACAGACACGCGGGCATGTAATGTATGGGTGGACCGTCATGTGTGGGGCAGAGATGCAATTATCTTCCACTTATAGACGCACAGGCGGCGTCCACCCACAGGCCCTGGCCTCCTCCATGTGTTCCCCATGGAAATCAGGCACCAAGGCGGCCCTGACTCTCATTTTACCCTTTGCCTTCCACCCTGCACCGACACGCTTCCGTATGAAAAGCACAAGTTCTTTGGCTGATGACAACTTTCAGAACATAGGGACAGTCGTTATAAAGGAAAACTGGCAACCGTACATTCTGCCCTAGTCCTTTCTTTCGAAATGAGTTGAACAACTCTATCCCCAAACTGATTCGAATGTGACTAGGCCCTCAGTTGTCCCGGGATAAAGCAGACAGGTTTCTGATGGAGTGTCAGCGGAGGGCACAGAAAGAACACACACATTGGGGTCAGACATGCCCGAGTGGGGTTCCCTGCCCAGTAACTCTTGTGTCACACTAACACGGAGCCTCCGTTTCCTTACCCCGGAAAATGAGGGTGCCCCGGCCTGGCACTTAGAGGGGGTCCCTAACAGTGACCACCACATTATAGGGCAGGAATGACGCCTGGAGATGAGTTAGACCGGGCTTCTCAGGCTGTGGTGTGCACACAGGCGCGTGGTGATCCTGTTAGATTAGATTCGAAGGCACCGGGCCCCGGGGCATAGCAGTGAGGGCAGACACGCCAGCCATGGCCTCGCTGTGAGGAGCGGGGACCACGTGCCAAAGCTCTGCTGTGTACATGGGATTCTGAGGACAGAGACGGGCACTCACTGGACCCACGCCTGGGCCTGCCTCCCTTCCTTTTCCAAAGTGTGCTCCTTCGGCTCCCTCTACCTGCCCAGCCAGGTCCGAGCAGGAAAACATGAACAAGCAGGGGCAGCGGGCTCTGAATTAGAGTTAGAATCAAGGCAAAAAAAAAAAAAAGGAAAATGCAGGAGATGAATGAGGTGGCTTCTGTTGGTTCCAGCTAGAGCTGGCTCCAGGATGTCACTCTGCCCTTGCCCAGGATTTACAGCCCTGGGATCCGACCCACAGACGGGGGCCTGGAAGGGACAGCAGAGGTCCTGGGTGATGTGGCCCAGATGTCCTGACATCGCACAGCTTGTTAGAGGCACAGCGGGGTGGAGAGACCAGGTCTCTGGACTCCTGGGACTAGAACACTTTTCTCCAAACCCACTGTCTTCCTAGAAATACTTAAAACACATACTGGTATTTAAAATGTATTTTTAAGTGAATCTAGAGTCCAATCATTGCAGACCCCCAAGCACCCTGTGGAGGACCAACCTCCTGTGGACACACTTGAACACTGTTGACAGGTCAGTGGAGGCATGAGGTTCTCAAAACGAGGCCTCTTTCCTAGTGTTAGAGGCCTGGGAGGCAAGAGAGAATGGGCTCAGGGAAGGGGGCGTGGGCCAAGGCGACTGGGAGTGGAGACTGGCCAGCCAGTGGGGCAGACCGACTCCCTCCAACTTAGGAACCCCGGCCCCCTGGACTGTGAGGTCTCTCTGTGACCCTGTGATTCTCAGTCCCATCGGGGCCTTGCAGACGGAAGGGAGGCCTCACCTGTGGCAGTCATGCCAGATCCACGCATGGCGGCCGTTCTTGGGCCGGAAGTCGGACTGGCCGTTGTTGTGGATCTGGGAGGAAAAGCGCAGCAGCCGCCGGTGGCCCGTGGTGGGGTTGGTCTGGGCAGCCGAGGCCGAGAGGCAGTTCTCCTCCATGGCGCACTGGAGTATGAACATGGGCCGGTCCTCCAGGTAGGTGCTCTGCTGGACAATCTCCGCATTGAGGACCAGGTCAGGGGCGGCTGCGGAGGGCAGACACTGTGCTCAAGCAAGACCCGACACCCCTCACCCCTTCCCAGGCATTTGACTTCTGATTCCTGAACTGAGACAAACCCCCGTCCCTGCCTGCCTACCACCACCTTCTGGAACTGACTCGCGGTCTCCCTCTCTCAGGGTCACAGTCCTTGAGGAACACCAGCCCACCTTCCTCTTCCCCTTCTGAGTGTCCTGTTGGACGCCTCCGCAGGTATCAGTGCAGATGGGCAAAACGTTGGAAATTGTGCAATCTTTAACGGGTCCATTAGGGTTCATTATATTATTCTCTCTGCTTTTGAGTAGCTTGAGACGTCCCATATGAAAAGCAAATAATAATAAGGATGATGACAAACAATAACAATGTTCTCTCTACCAAAAAGAACCCTCTAATACGTGGGTCCAATTCTTTTGGGAGTGATATAGATCTATTTTCCAACGTGTGTAATATTGTATGTAGACTTAGTCTTTTTGCCAATATCTACTTTTCTTTCATCTCCTTTTATTTTATGCTACCTTGAGTTTTATTTAGGTTTATGTTATCTAAATGCCCTTTTTTTGGGGGGGGAGGTGTATTACAGATATAAATGAATAAGCCATGACAGCAGTGAGATCGCCTCTCTCTGCTTGGATGTGTTCCCCCAGGGGACTGTAGGGTGATGATCTCAGGCTCTCCTCTCAGACAGGATGCAATAGCTTGGGACGTCTGCCCGAAGAAGCCAGCGCTGGCATCCAGCGTCCTGCCTTAACAGGCTGAGGAAATACTGAGTGAGTCTTAAGGGCGTTGATGAGAGACTTGAATTGACTGAGCTCAAGGTTTAATCTTCTCCCTCATGCTCCGTGATAGTAGATGACAGCGCATCATTTTTTATCAAGCACCTGCATATGTTCATTGTCATGTTTAATTTTCAGTTTCTCAAAAAAAACAATTGTGGATCATAGTGGTTAACTAACTTTGCCAAGATCAGCAGTAAGTGGCAGGCAGGGTCTGGTCTCAGATCCTGGGCCTCTCCTGCCTCCCTGATTCACGAGGGAGTGGTTTTACAAGGCCTGGTTGGGAGAGTGGAGTTTGGGGATCAGGAGATGACACGCCTGAAGGCCGTCCTCTGGTGATCTCTCTCTCAGCATGGGCGGGAGGCTTCACACCCTCGGTCATTCTGAATCCTGGCAGGGCTTCCCCTTCTATATTGTCAGTCTTTCTAGAATGCCCAGGGAGTCACCTGGAAGCAAAATCACCTCCAGGCTGTGCAACAGAAAATGACCTACAGAGGAGGGCGGAAGGTAAGAAGGGAAGTGGTGTGTGCTGAGCACCTAGCATGGTCTTCACACTTTGCTAACCTCAGAACCATGCTCCTGCTAAGAGCAAGGATTCTCAGCCACGTAATTTGCCCAAGGTTGCTTAAAGAGTCTACAGTGGCCCTGAGATTCGAACCCAAGGCCCCCAGACACCCTGGTTACTCCCTAACCCTAACCCACCCTGCCATCAAGCAAGGTTCTGTGGGTGGGGTGGGGGAGTCCCTCTTGCCCCCACCTTCTCACTTAACAAGAATTAACCTCTGCGTTCCTTTTTTGCTCAGCCAGTGGCAGAGGCCCCAGAGCCTTTCGAGGAATAACCACTGAGACTCTGGTCCTTTCCTGGAGCCTGGCAAGGAGGGTGGATCCGACCCCCAGGAACTCACTTTCTGAGCAGGCGACTCCAGCCCCATAATGTGCTCCGCCCTGGGGGCAGGCCACGTCCTCATCCTGGCGACAGTGCGCCAGGGACAGCTCCGTTCCCGAGCACTTCACTCCGCTCATGACCACTGTGTTGGCATTGATGTTTTCCTGCCAATACCAGGTCTCCTGGGGAGTCAACAAAAGAAATGGCCAGTGTGTCACCTTGAATGGTCACTTTCTCATGTTCTATCATCGTTCAGCCTCACAAAAGTCTCAACGCTTTATGATCCCATTTGCCAGATGGAGATAACTGAGGCACCAAGAAGCACTTACCCAAGCCATGCAGCTTGTTGTGGCAGCGTGAGCCAGACTCTAGGTCTTCTGACCATGAGCACTGGAGTCTGTCACACCCCCTCCACCCTGGAGAGCATTGCTAAAGTAGCTTTGGTCAAACAACTGTTCAGTGCGGTGTATCAGGAATGGCCGGCACCTGCAATTCATGCTGCCACTGACTTATCCTGAGCCCAGGGCAGACATTACTAATCAATCACAGCACTCTCCTCTGAGTCTGACTGCGATCTCAGAATCCTTCTCAACATAATGCCCCAGGAAGACACTACCAATTGATCAGAACGGGCAGGAGAGAAGAAATGTATTCACATATGGCAGTAGCTCGTTTGCTATCCATATATAGAGAACCTGACTATACATCCCTCATCCTCTGAAAAGAAAACTGGGGCCTCGAGAAGGGACAGATACCAGGTGCAGGCCCAATGCACAACCCCAGCTGAGGCCCGGATGTCTTAGGAATGGGCTGATAAGGAACAAAAATAACCAGACAGCCACTATGTGTAATGAGCACTGTTTTCTGCTCTCCTGAGAGAGACAGTGCCCTGGCTTGTCACAGGCGGTATTAGCGGAGACGCTGTGCTGCCCAGGGAGCTGGCTCCCGGAGGGTGTGGGCAGCAGTGCCAGAGGCCACGGGGCAGCCCTGCTCCGGGCTCACTGCCTTCCCGGACCTGACCGGCGGTCAGGCTCAGCAAGGCTGCCAGGCTTCTTCCAGGTCTCGCCCTTAGAATTCCTCTTTCCTAGCAGGGCCACCTGGGCACGGGAGCTGGAGTCAGGCAGGGTTAGCAAAGCAGGGGGCGGGGGGCTCCAGCCATTCTCCTGCTCTGTGAGAAGCTTAAGGAAAGTCTTTGGAGCAAGGGGCCTGTGGACCTGGGACTGTCCATTCCAAGTCACAGGAGGAAAAGTGAGGCCTGGAAAGGTAGCTGCTCTGCCCAGATCGTTATGCCGTGGCTGTTGGGAGTACAGCTGGGAAGATTCCAGCCTTCTGTCTCCTGCCCCACCCGAGCCTCTTTCTGACACTCTTCTACTCTGGGGGTGCCTGTTCCCTCACAGTAGGGTCCAGAGGGAATAATTTTTGAAGCCAAACGCTACTTGTCTTCTTCTGCTGCCTTTCGGTAGGGCAGGAGCTTGGCTGCCCTCCGCTGAGTCACTCTGAGGAAGGGGCCCGGGGAGGAAGGTGCAGCGGCTGTGACAGGGTTCTGGACGGGCGTGGAAACTTAGCAGCCGATCAACCCGAGAACGCATGAGCAGGGGCTACAGCTGGCCTCCCAGGGAGCGAGCTAAGGCCCAGGGCGTGTTGGGCCTCGGCCTGGGTGGTGGCCACTGCCCTGTAGGACTGAGCTGCTTCCCTCTGCAAAGGGCATAGAAGGACACCCCAAGATTAGGGTGAATCCCAGTGCAAACTGAGTGGACTGGGAAACCAGAGGCCCTCACTCTGCAGTGAGGAGAAGCAGAGGGTGACCCACCCTGGGACTCAGAGTCCTGAGGGGCAGAACTGAGACTGGGAGGAGGTTGCTGCCTCCCACCCAGCCCATGGCGCGTGGCTCTCCTCCTTCTGGGTGGCTGGGGAAGGTCCGTGGGGGGCAGGGGCTGACTAGAGGCGGGAGGATCAGACTGGATGGAGGGGCGGAAACCCGGGCTTCTCACCTGGAAGGCGTTGCTGGCGAACCCCAGGCCCAGCTGCCGGCAGACCACCATGGCCTCCACGATGCCCCAGTTCTCGCCGCACACGGTCCCCCATACAAGGGACCCATTCCTCTCCACCAGCACCTCCACCCGGCCCTCGAAGGGGTTTCGGCCCCCGTTCAGGCGCAGCTGTAGAGAGAAAGGCAGGCATGGTCACCAGGAGGGATGGAGAGGAGCAGCCTCACTGACCTGCCACCAGTCCCAGTTCTCCCATAGGGTCCTGCCTGGGACACTCAATTCAACAGCATCCCCCAGAGCCATGCTCTTACACATTAGGTCCCGCCACAGGCATCCTGGGGCCCTCGCCTGTGTAGCCAGGAGGCCCCTGGACCACCACTGGGTACCACAGCAGAACCTGCCTCTTGGAAGGAGATGCCTCAGTAATCAAAGCTCAGTTCAGGTGCTTGCCTGGCTCCCCGCTGCTCCCCTGGAGTCCACTGGTGGGGAGCTGCTCTTAGAATCAGACACTTGATAGGATGCGCTCAGGGTCCCTAAAATGTTAGAATTCCCGAAGATTTCTTCTGGAACCCTCTTCTCACACACCCTCTCCTTGGTTGGTTCCAGCTCCTGATCCTGTCTCCTCCCACAGTGCCCCCTGCTGCCCTCTCTACCCAGAACTCTCTTCTGGGACCAATAGAGCTAACTGCCTATTAGATAGTTACACTTGGTACCTCTGAGACTCCCAATCCGAACTTGTCCTCTTTTCTCTCTCCACCTAACCCTCTGCTATATCTTCCGCTTGTTCCCTATTTCAGCTAAAGTCACTATCATCTGTCCCAGGGCAGCGAACTTTGCACAAAGGCCAGCCGGTAAGTATTTTAGGCTTTGCGGGCATGTGCTCTCTGTCGTAAGCACATCTCTGCCATGTGGTGTGCAGGCAGTCACGGACGACATGCAAATGACTGGGCGTGGCTGTGTTTCAATAAAGCTGTATTTACAAACACAGGCGGAATGATGGGTCTGGCCTGCAAGCTGTAGTCTGCTGATCCCTAATCCGTTCTGTTATTCAAGCCAGAAATCTGGGAAGCATCTTCAACATCTCTCTCTCTCTCTCTCTCTCTCTCTCTCTCTCTCTCCCCCCACATCCCGGTGGAGTTTATCTCCCAAGTCTCTTTCCAGCCCAGCTACTTCCCTCCCTTCTCCTGGGCAAAACCATCTCTCGCCTCTACTTTTGCTTTCATCCCCGTCAAAGGAAAGAGAGAAACCTTTAATTAATATAACGCACAGGATCCATGAGAAAGAAGCAAACCATGAGTCCAGAGAAGCCCATTCTACTCAGAAGCCAGTCATTTTTAAGCAGCACCTGCTCCGGTCCCTCCCCCGCTTAGAACAGGTGAGTGGCTTCCCAGGCTCCACTGCTCTCCTCCGCCGCCTGTCCCGCGTCTCCCTCATCCTCCTCCCCGACCTCCAGGCTCGTGGGCCTTCCTTCAGTTTCCGTGGCTCCCTAACTGTCTTGACCATGTCCCACGGTAAGTCATACATTTCACATGGAAGCCCACTACACACAGAGGCCCTTTCCTGGCTGATCCTGTTCCTCTTTCCAACTTCATACCCACCGACATTCCCCTCCGATTGGGGTCAGTGCCCCTTACATTCCATGGCTCCCACTGCGGTGAAAGCCCGACCATGGGTTTTCTCTTTGTGCAAGGCAAGCGCCCGCCTTAGGCTTTGATTACCGAGGTGTCTCCTTCCAAGAAGTCCATCTCAAACGAGCACATTGCCGGCCATTCGACCAGATAAAGAGCCAGGCGCCTGTGCCCACGGGGGCCCTTTTGTTTCAGAGATCTTGGTTGATTTTTATAACTGACCATTTGGGCCACTTGTTTTTCCTACCTGCTCTTTAAATCCCATCTCTTATTTTTACAGCCAGCAATAAAAAGTGAGCCCACAGAACCCTCGGTCCCCACCCTTGACCCCAATAAAATCAGAACCCCTGCCCTGAGCACTCTCTCTCTCTACCTGTGACCTCACTTGTGTGGCCCCAAGTGTGCTGTGTGATTTCAGTCTGTGATAATAAACCTGTATGTTTTCAAAAGTCTCTGATGGTTATAGCTGAAGGGCATCTTGTAATCATAACAAGAACCACAGGGGCCAGTGCAACCACAACACTGGCTACTGGTAGGCTGAGCCCAGCACAAAACACCTATACATCCCCTTAGCACTTGTGACAGTTATGCTTAAGCTACCTTACCATTTGTTTAAGGTCTGTCTCCTCCGCGAATATAAGATCCAAGGGCAGAGCTGACTTTGTCTATTCTCCTGTGTGATCAATATCAAAGGCAGCACCTCAGGAATGTTAGGTACTCCACCACCATTTTTTGGAATGAATGAATAAATTATCAGTCTTACAGAATGGAAGCATGGACCAACTTATATGAGCTCAAGCAGGGAGATCTGACATTTGGGGAAGGGTTCTAAAAATGCAAACCTTAATCCAAACACAGTACCTTGCTACCCTTCATGCTTCTAACAATTCATGCCTTTAGGATAGGGCATGACACCTCCAGGAATCCTCAGCACATTAAGTTGCCTGGTCAACAGTCCTTAGCAACAGCACAGCAGCCGACCAATCCTTAGCTATAGCATGGCCCCTGGGGCACAGGTCTTAATTCCTGTTATGAACTTAAGGGCTGCAAGGTCAATAGGTCAGCCGGCAAAGAGACAAGCCAAGGGCAGCCACAATGTTCCATCGACCTCCCGGGGTTGTTGAGTAGATGAATAACATGAGATAGTTCATGGACAGAGCTCAGACAGGGCCTGGCACTCAGGAAGTGCTCGAGAAATGTTAGGCACTGTTTAGCTATGACCATTATCAGCTGCGAGTCCCATCAGAAAACAAAACGCTCCTCAGAGCAGATGGAAGGGCTCAGTCAGGCAAGAGGCCTGGCCTTCAGGAGGCCGACACTGGTCTTCCTGATGCCTCTGGCTCGGCTGTGGCTGGATAGACAACCAGCTCCAAGTCTGTGGCCTGCATTAGCCGTTCCACGAAAAGTCAACTGATTTTTCTAGGAATCATCTCTCTTAGGTCCTTATTGCTAGAGGGGCAAACTGAAGCCTCAAAGAGATTAAGGAATTGGCTAGTGAGTGTTTGTTATAAACTAATGTGTGCCCCTCCCCCCTCCAATTCATACATTGAATTAATATGCTAATCCCTAATGTAGCTGTATTTGAAGAGCCTTTCCAGAGGTAATTAGGTTAAATGCAGTCATATGGGTGGGGCCCTAATCCAACCAGACTGGTGTTCTTACTAGAAAGAAGAGGAAGAGACACCAGGGATGCACAAGCGCAGAGGAAAGGCCATGTGAGGACACAGTGAGAACTGAAAGCCCAGGAGAGAGGCCTCAGGAGAAACCAACCCTGCCAGCACCTTGATCTTGGACTTCCAGCCTCCAGAACTATGAGTCAATAAATTTTTATTGTTTAAACTACCCAGGTCTGTGGTATTTTGTTCTGCCAGTGCCAGCAAACTACCAGTGATAAAACTCAGGAGTCTCTGCCCAGTGTTGCTGCCAGTACGTCTGGGGGCCCTAAGCCGGCCGTGCAGAAGCCTGGTCGTCTGCTGTGGCGAGAACTGGTGCAGCCCATAGGGATTTCTTTCAGAGGTGACTATCCTCATTCCCTCCCAGGTGGAAGAAACAGCGGATCTAGGTGTAAAACTCTCCCACACTCTGTAGTTGAGACCAGGGGCCACCTCCTGTAGCCTGGAGGGCCCCTGAAAGGGTGAGGGCTGTTTGTGCTGGGAGTTTGGTGCCTCTGCTGGCATCACTGGGCCTGGCCCAGCAATTCCCACCATAAAATAGTTCTGGAAAATTTCACTTCCTTTGGCCCAGATCTTTCATTTGGATTGAAAACCCCACTCCACCCAACTCCAATCTGTCTGAAGTGAATGGTGCCACAGCAAGCCAGACTGAGTGCAGTCGGCATTTACAGCTCTGTTATGGCTATCAGAACGCGGCTGGGCGATCACAGATGCCGGCCTTCCCGCCGCTGTGAGGCTGTGGCCCACACTCCTGCTCACACACGAGCAAATGTGTGGCTTGTCCAAGTGCAACTGGGTGCCCATTTTTGGCCTTTTGGGCAATGAGTTGCATAAGTTCAGTAGCACCTTTGGCATTACTGTCCAAGCAGGAGCCCAGCTGGGGAACCATCCTGCACCCTGATGTATCTATGTTTGCTGATTTTAAAAATATTTTTTTTATTGATTTCAGAGAGGAAGGGAGAGGGAGAGAGAGATAGAAACATCAACGATGAGAGAGAATCATTGATTGGCCACCTCCTGCATGCTCCCTACTGGGGATTGAGCCTGTAACCCATGCATGAGCTCTTGACTGGAATTGAACCTGGGTCCCTTCAGTCCGCAGGCTGACGCTCTATCTACTGAGCCAAACCAGCTAGGGCCATGTTTGCTCATTTTAAAACATGGACTCAGAAAGCTCTTCTGACGTGCCACCACCAGACGATGCACAGACGTGACCACACTTGTGGCATAATGAAGAACATTACATAGGCTTCACCGGGCCTTTTGGTAACATTGGAGAGATCTCCTGGCGAAGAGGAAGTCATCTGTTGGCTACTCCTGTGGGCAAGGACATCCAAGCTAGGAGACACAATGTAGGTTTTCAAGGCCCTATCTCAGGACAGGAAGGTGTGTCTTTGGCTTAATGCTGTTAAGATTCCCTTTTCTTTCCCTCTGGTTACCAACGTACTATCTGTACTTGCTTATATCTGTGTGGTTTGCAGATCTGCTGTCAATGTGGTTCCTCTGGACCCTCGGAAAGGGCTCTTGCCAAGGGTGTCACAGGTGCTGTAGACCTGAGTCCCTCAGAAAGGACTGCCTTGCGATCTCCCCATACGTCCAGTCCCAGTGCAGATGTGGCACCTGGCAGACGCTCAGTGTCTGCCACTAAGGACAGTGGTGCTTATACATGTTTTCTTTTTGGCACATTTACAAATGCCAGGTGGCAATGCCATGAATAGTGATGCAGCTGAGCCTGACACCTTCCTGAGATTGCTGTCAGAGTACCCTCACACCACCTGCGAGAAACCTTCAGCGTGAGGCCAATGGGCCTGCAATTTCTGAGGCCTCAATGACCTAAACACGACACGGTCCCATCTGTGTGTCCAGCCCCTTCACCTTCTTCTGGAAGCCCATGGCAGGGGTATTACATCTCACTCCAGCATCCTCCTCGTGGTTGCAGCCCTGGGACTCGGCATTGAACTTGCAGTCAATGATGGACTTCTCGTTCCCAGTGCACTCGATCTCGTTGAGATGGATGGGTCCTATCCCTGGAGAAGAAAATAAGCATGGGCTATGAGAGCTCCTGAAGGAAAGTTTCAGCAATTGGCAAGAAAATCCCAAATAATAAGAACACTTCTCTCCCATCCTCAGAACTCTCCCAATAGCCTCCCACAATCAGCTCAATGACCCAGTCTTTCCTGCCTGGAAAGAATTGCTTCTCCCATAAGAGCTAATGAGGATTGTACTAACTTGTGTGATCTTGGACAACTCGCTCAGCCTCCTGAATATTGGTTTTCTCCCTTAAATAAAGGAGACGAACTAGAAGGTATCTAGGTTTCCTTCCCAACTTGCATTTATGAACCTGAAAAGGGTGACTATGGCTCCATGGTTGGGGTCCCTTTAGGAAGAGATGGCATGCTCAAATTGGATGATCTGAAGAAAGTTAGAAAAATAGATTTTTACAATAAAGGTATGAACAGAGTGTAGTGAACAAAGGACAGTCCAGTGCTCGGGGGCTACTAGCACTGGGCACAGATACCAGACTAAACCTGCAGGAGTGAGAGGAGATGCCAATATCTAACCCAGGAGAGCAAAGAGCTGTGTGGAAAGGCATCTGAAAAGAGCTGTTACCCTTGGTTGAGAGACAGGGTGGCTACAGGGACTTTGCAGGGAGAAGAAATACCTGGCATCTCTCTTCTCCCATCTCCAGTCTGCTGTCAGTGCTCCCTGCTGGCCACACCCAAATGTGCCTCTTGATTTTATGGGTAAGGGTGGAGAGTGGAGCTGGAGGGGGTGATGGAAGAACCCTGCAAATGACCTAGGTGAGCGGGAAGCTCTCATACAGGCAGAGATAACAAGGGGAAGCTTCCCCCTGCTGGGGAGAAAGAATTCCCAGGCTGACCAGCATTCAGCTCAACTCAGCCACTCATCACGACGGATCAAAGCCCACTGTTTCCAGCTTTGGGCTGCATCGACTCCCACCTTGGTCCCTGGCCTGTCTGTGACCTTCTCCCTCTCCAGATCCTCACCACCTTCTTGACTCTCATCACTCAAACGCCCGCTAAAACCTCCCATCTTTACGATGACCCTCTCCGGACCCCTGCAGCTCCCTCTGGCCCATCACTTTTGTCCCCTTCAGGGAGAATTTCTTGAGAGCAACATCTGTTGTTCTCTGCTTCCACAGCCAACAGTAGGCTTGTCCCCAGTCTGTTTCCTCGCCAGCCCTCCCCCATCCCAGGAAAAGGCCCCTCCACCCACCTGGCTATTCTCACCAGAACCCAGAGCTCATCTCTAGTACCGCCTCCTTCTTCACCAAAAGCAGTCCATTACCACATTCTGTTCACTCCCCCAAAGCCGAGTGCTTTTGTTTTTCATTTCTGCTACAACACTAGTCCAACCCTGCCGTCTCCCATTTGGATGAATTCAATAGTCTCTAGTCTTCCTCCTGTTTGCTTATTCCAAAATATTTTCCACACGGCAGCCCAAGAGATTTTCTAATGCAAATGGAATCATGTCACTTTTCATCTTAAATCCCTGCAGTAGCCTCTCACTGTCCCAATGGTAAAATCCACAGTCATAGGCAGTCACCTCCATCTTTTACCACATTATATGAGGTCTTTGTGGAAGTGTCTGCCTCCCCCAGGGGGCCTCCCAGGCCCTGTGGAATCTGACCTCCACTTAGCCTCCTGGCTCTGCCAGCTCCTCCCCCTCAGCCATATCGTCTCCTGAGCCAAGGGTTTCCCTCTGCGTGGACCCCCTGCCTGGACTGTCTTCCTCCCAGTCCTCACCACTAACTCCTGCTCATCTTTCAGGGCTCAGCTTCAATGCCATTTCTTTGGAGATGCCTTTCTGACCCCATCTCAGCTGGGTCTTCTCAGGGAGCCGTCCACTGAGCACTCTGCTTCGCGTTCATTCACGTGGCTCTCTGTTCAATGTCTGTCTGTCTCCCACGAGAGGGCCCACGAGAGCAGGCACTATGTCTGTGGTCCTTTAGTTTTTTTTTATATTAGTTTTTATTTTAAATTGATTTCAGAGAGGAAGGGAGAGGGAGAGATAGACACATCAATGATGAGAGAGAATCATAGATTAGCCACCTCCTGCACACCCCTTACTGTGATTGAGCCCATAACTGACCAGGAATTGAACTGTGACCTCCTGGTTCATAGGTCAATGCTCAACCACCGAGCCACATCGGCCAGCCTCTGTGTTCCTTTTGTATTCTCAACCAGGCCCCGGCAAAAAAGAAGTGCTGCAGATAGTGTCTGGATGGATGTTGTCTCCACTGAGAACTTGTTGTATGTTGGCCTCTGTGCTAGGAGTTGGGGACTCATAAATGAAGAAGGCAGGCCCCTGCCATGAAGTGCTCAGTTAGTCTGTGGGGGAGGCAGACACTTATGCAAGGACTTGTAATGTGGTAAAAGATGGAGGTGACTACCTATGATTTTAAAAAAATTCTCACCTGAGGATAGGTTTTATTGATTTTAGAGAGAAAGAGAGTGAGAGAGAAAACATCAAAGGGAGAAAGAAACATCAATTGGTTGCCTCCCATACACACCTGGGTCAAACCCACAACCTAGGTATATGCCCTGACCTGGAATCGAACCCTAAACCTTTTGGTGTTTGGGATGACACTCCAACCAACTGAGCCACCAGCCAGGGCCTACCTATGTTTTGAACCTAAAGGAAGGGCCCTTGGCTATGCCACGGGGTCTGAAGACACCAGTATCTAGGCTCACTGAGGCCAAAAATTAACTTCTAAGAGCAACCCATGTTATAAAAGCCAAGTTCCATTTCCTTGGAAATTCATAAGTGATGAATTTGTACAATTCCCTAGAATTTTACAAAATTTACAAAAAACATCTGTAACTATGGCTGGAAGCATCCAAGGACTCAGAGTGGAAAGGCTGTGATAAAATAGAGATCCTAAACAGGGCTCTGGAAGCAAGCGGAGGCCACAGCTCGTGAATTAAGATGGGCATAGAAGTGGGCAGCAACCTGGGACTGCAGTTAGATCAGGCAGAATTTGTTTGATGATTGTGAGGATCATGATGATGGTGGTGATGATGGTGGTGATGATAATGGTGATGATGATGATGGTAATGGTATAATGATGGTGGTGGTGATGATGGTGGCGGTAATAATGGGTGGTGATGATGGTGGTGGTAATAATGGTGGTGATGATGATGGTAATGGTATAATGATGGTGATGGTGATGATGATGGTAATGGTATAATGATGGTGGTGGTGATGATGGTAATGGTATAATGATGGTGGGGGTGATGATGAGGATGACAGTGAGGATGATGACTGTGGTGATGAGGATATCTGATATTTGAGCACTTACTCTGTGCTGGATTCTGTCCTATACACATTGCTTCTATTAAATCATTAAATCATCACAACAACCCAATAAAATGAGGAAACTGGAGATGAAAGATTAAATAACTGGCCCAATGGTAGGTATTATTTTCATTATTATTATATTATTTTGTTAATCCTCACTAGAGGATATTTTCTCCATTGATTTTCAGAGAGTGGAAGGGAAGGGGAGATACAGAAAGAGAGAGAAACATTGATGTGAGAGAGAGACATCAATTGGTTGCCCCCACATGTGTTCCAAACAGGGCTGGGGATCAAGTCTGCCACTGAGTGGAATCGAACCCGAGACCCTTCAGTCCACCGGTCGACACTCTGTCCACTGAGCCAAACCAGCTAGGGCTTTAGTATTATTCTTACATGTCATAACCTCTTTGTTAGTGTAAGTTATCTTTGGGGTTATATCATTTTTTCCACTTGAGATGAGCTCCTAGAGAACAGAAATGATTACCCCAAGTGATTGTGGAATAAGTAAATTCTCCATTGCACCGTGCAGACCACATACTAACTCAACGAGTGTTTGTGGATTGCTAGACTATAAAGGAAATATTAACACAAGAGCTTAGCATGCTTTAGACTCCAACAAACATCTGGTTGGTCTCCTTCTGGCCTACCTGATATAAACTTACGTGGCTTTCTCAGACACCGGGGGCCGAGGCCCAGAGAGCAGCGCCCGCTTTCCCGCAGCATGCATACTCATGGACACCAGGCAGAGCACCGAGCTGGGGAAACCAGTGCTTCTCACCCTTGTTTTCTGCACCACCCAGTTCTGTGGTGGGTTGGGCAGGGCAGGAGGTGTCCATGGAAGGCGCTGGCTGCAGCACGGCCAGTGGGGTCTGAGGCTCCTGCCTTCTGTTGTTGACCTAGATTTAACCTGCATCCTGATCCCCAGCTTCTGCTTATTCCTGGGCTCTGGACTGTACCCTGGATTGCTCCCCACCTCCACCGTGGCCCTGCTCTTCCTTCTTGTACAAGCTCTGGCCGCAGGTGACTACAGGGAGCCAGGTATGGACTCTGGATCCACAAACACCTCTGCAGGTTGCAATCACATTTTTAAGGGCCAAAAGAAGAGACTAGGACACAGCAGTGTTTTTTGCATGTTGTAAAGGTTAGCATTGTTTCACAAAGTTTTATTTCAGCTTTGTGTGTATGGCATACACTGTCACATGTATTTCTGATTGGGCATTGCAAGCAAAAGGGTTTTAAAGCTCTAGAGCAGTGATTTTCAACCTTTTCATCTCATGGTACACATAAACTAATTACTAAAATTCTGCGGCACACAAAAAATGTATTTTATTTTTTTGCCAATCAGACAAAAAAAGTATAAATTTTGATTTACTCATACTGGACAGCTATTGTTGTATTGGCAGTTGTCACATTGTTACTTGATAATCTAAGGGTAAAGAGGTCAGTGCTCCTGACTAAATAGTCAGGTATCGCATGTTTTAAAAATTCTTGCAGTACACCGGCTGAAAATCGCTGTTCTAGAGCTTCCCTGTCCAATGCAGTAGCACTTGGACTGTGGCCAGTGCAGACTGAGATGTACTGTGAGTGTACATAACACCCTGGATTTCAAGGAGTTGGTACACGAAATGTCAATTATTTCATTAATAGCATTTATATTGATTTCATGTTGAAATAAAAATATTTCATATTTTCTAGGTAAATAAAATATATTATTAAAATTAATTTCACCTGCTTATTTTTGTTAATATTTTTATTGACTTTTTTTTTGAGAGAGAGAGGAAGGGAGAGGAAGAGAGAAAGATCAATGTGGGAGCAAAACATCAATCAGCTGCCTCCAGCACTGAGGATTGAGCCTGCAACCCAGGCATGTGCCCTGACTGAGTATCAAACTGACAACTTTTTTGATGGATGGGACGATGCCCAACTAACTGAGCCACCCTGGCCAGGGCTCTCCTGCTTTTTGTTTGTTTGTTTGTTTACTTATTTTACGTGGCTACTAGAAAACTTAAAATTATGTCTAGAAAATGTTAAATAGGTAAATGGGTTGTGTAATATTTCTAGTGGACAATGCAAGTCTTGAATGTGTAAACTTCTTTACTATGTTAGTTCAGCTGACCCTACTTGTGCAACCGGAACTCATTCATTCATCCATTCATTCATTCTTGAAAAATTAGCATTCCTGGCACAATACAAGCTGGGCACAGACTCGGCACTAAGGACACAGAGATAAAAGACAGAGGCCCTCCCCACACGCAACGCTCAGTCCCGGGGCTTGGAGGATGCATAGACAGACGGCCGGAACGGAATGCGGTCTGAGTGCCGTGGGTCGTGCACCACAAGGCGCAGTGCCCGACTCTGACCTGACATCCATCCTGGTGAGAAGCACAAGTTTCAGAGAATCACAGGAGGTTGGAGTCAGACAGAACCTCAGACATAAATCCAGAAAAAACTCTGAGGCCCAGAAGGCCACTCAAAGGCACTGTGCAAGCAGGGTCGGGGCTGGGACTGGGACTCTCAGTGGTCACCCTCTCACTGCCCTCACTTGGGTGTGGTCACTGCTCTACCAGCCAGAGCCAGGACTACGGGACTGACCCCATCTGCTCTGTGACCTGACACTGAGTGTGGACTTTTCTCTCTCTGCCCATCAGAGTGGACCCCACCCAGTGTGGCAACAGATAGTAAATCATCCAATGGTCCTTTCGTGCATCATAAATGTCAAACATCTCATTCTCCCAGAGTTCCGCAGGCCCTTGGAAGCCTTCGGCTGCTCTGGGCAGTGCAGTAATTAGGTCAAACAGCACATACCCAGGAGACATGGGATGTTTATGTTACCCAGGGCTTGTTTATTCCTCAAAATGAGCTTGGTCTCTGTCCTGTTGGCCTTGGGAGAGCACAAACCATCACATCAGCCAACCAGAAAAATGCTCTGTCCTAAATATTCGAGATTTAAGGGAAGCCCATACCAGGAGGGCGAGGACTGTCGCACGGCCTGACAGGTACACTGTCATTAAAGTCCACCCTAGACCCCAAACCTCAGTGCACGCCCAGGAAGTCTGCAGAGATCGGAGAGTGACGGTAGAGAGGTGTTCTGAAAGTGAGCAGGACTTATTGCAAAGGGAAAGGCCCAAATCTGAGTGAGACTCTCTACCATTAACTCCATTAACTCTCGGATGACCTTGGGCTGTTCTCCAGAGCCTCAAATTCCTCATTGTTTGGAGTAGACAGCCTGAGCTCCCCTCCAGCAATGCTGCCTCAGGAGCCAGGACTCTCTCCAGTCCCTGCTATTATTTCCATCTCGGGGCTGGGATCTATGACCTCACTGCATTCCTTTCTGTGGGGCAATGGCCCTATGTCTGACAGCTTAGAAACATCCTTTCCCCTCAGGACAGGGCACCGCACACCTCCTCCCCGCCCATTCTCCCTCCTCCCCACCCATTCTCCCTCCTCCCCACCCATTCTCCCTCCTCCCGGGCCCTCCAGCCAGGTGCACTGTAGCCGCCCTGCTGGTCTGCACTGAGGGCTGCTTTCCCTGCTCAGTTCCCAGTTCCCAGGAGAGGCTGGGCACTCGCTGGGCTGCAGTGTCTGGGTGAAGGGCTGCCTTCTGAAGACCCAGGGCTCGCACGGGTCAGTGGCCTCATGGGCCAGGCAGGAAGGGACACTCTGTTGTGTTGTCATGTCACGTCCACAACATTGCTCTCAGCTTGAAAGTCCCTTGTGTTTTGTTCTTTGCTCAAACAGAACATTTGTTCAGGACACTTAATAAAAACCAGGCCCCTTCTCCTTCGCATCCCATGACATCGGAGAGGGGTATCATGTTCCCAGTGTCTGGGAGCAGGGAGGTTTGCCGGAGTGGGAGAGTAAGAGGACATCGGCGGTTCCTTTGTGCCCGGGGTGGTCCACAGCCTGATGAACCCCGAGGCCCTCTCCTGGAGGACCCTCCCAAGATTTCCAGTTGCTCAGCGGGGCAGTGGGAGCCCTGGGTTAGGGGTTGGGAGACCCCCATTACTCATTGACGGCTAATATGTTGTCTCATCTCCCTTCTTTGGGTCTCAGCTTCCAAATCCGGAACATGGGGACTCAGTTTCCCTAAGGCCCTTCCAGCTCTGACTACCCAGGGAGAGGCCTGGGAGTCTCTAAGAGAAGCAGCCGCTGGGGGCAGGAGAAGGAGAGCCTGGGAAGCCCCTGCAGCCAGCCGTGCTGGGCTCCTCTGCCATAGTCCCCGTGGAGAGAGCCCACCACATGTCCTCCCACTCCTTACCTTGCCCGAGCCGGGAGCCAGTGACGGCCTCTTTGGCACTTCCAAAGCCCAGCTCTCGGCAGACCACGCTGGCAGACACCAGGTCCCACTTGTCATCACAGATGGTACCCCATTCGCCGTTCTTGAGCACCTCCACGCGGCCCTCCCCGATGTTGGCACCACCTCTCAACCGCACCAGGGGCTGCTGAAGAGACACATGATTCTGATGAGTGCGGAGGCTGATGCACGTTCAGCGGGCAGTCACTGCCCACCCCTTCCCTTCCCAACTGCCCACCCCAAGCCCAGGCACCGGGGCCAGGAGCTAAAACTGTTCTAGGTGTGTGTGTGTGTGTGTGTGTGTGTGTTTGTGGCCGGGACACTCACTCTGAAGGTCGGCTCTGCTTGGCAGTCTCTTATGGCGCTTTAGTCCTGGGCCACTGGGGAGCCCACCGGGACCCTCATCAGCTCGTCCCCCAACCCATGCCTGGCTCCAGGACCTTGTCACCAACCCTTCCCTCCACCCCCTCATCCAGAACCTCAAGCTTTAGAGCTACAGAAAGAGCTCCTACCCCCAAGTCTGCAGACCCCAGATGGATGTCATTCCACCCGACTGTAACAGAGCCCTGTAAAAGCAGGGCCCTGCCTGGCCACCGCGCTCAGTCCTGACCACACTCAAGTCCAATGGGCCCCACTCTTCAGAAGATGCAGACAGGGCGGGAGGTTACAGATTAAACACACCCCTGACGCTCACTGGCAGCCTGGAAGCCTGATCACCTATGGGGTGTGCTTCATTGCGTAGGCGTCACAGCCTCTCTCCACCAGCGTCGTGGCCCCCTGGACTGCACCTTAGGAGATGGGAGCCGGGTCACCTGACTCCATCTGCCCACACACCCTGGTCTGCAACAGCTTCTGTGCATGCGTGTGTGTACCTGTGTGTTGGGGTGGGGACTCTGAAGGCTTCGAGGCTCTGTTGACTCTCATTTGATTCAACACAGAGGGAGTTAAGGGGTGACTGCACAGCTGTTCCATCAGCCCGGGGCTCCCTTCACCCCCATCCCTACCCCTCCCGATGGCCCAGCCAAAGCAGGCCTGATTGGAGTGGTGTTTATTAATATATTTTTTCAAAAATTGATTTTAGAAAGAGAGTAAGAAAGAGGAAGAGAGAGAGAGAGAAAGAGAGAGGAACATTGATGTGAAAGCTGACCATCAATGACTGCCTCCTGCATTCCCCTTACATGGGCATGTTCCCTGACCCAGAATTGAGCCAGCAACCTTTTGGTGCGCAGGACGATGCCCAACCCACTGAGCCACACAGGCCAGGGCTGGAGGTGGAGGTTTTTAAACATTCACATATACACCAGCCACCTTGAGGGCCCAGGGATCTGACAAAACCCTGTGTCTCCATCCTCCAGCCGAGGTTCCCACTTGGTCACATCTCTCTCCCCCACTAACTGCATCTCACGCTGCCATGGCAGGGTGGGGTGCTGTAACAGCACCCAGTTCTACAGCTCTCAGGGGCTGCTCGGACCCTGCCACTAGGGGGAGACAAAAAACGGGACGGGGTGGGTGCAAATGCCCACTGGCTTCAGGAGCTCTAATTGTAGCAAAACAGTAACACTGCTGGCTCCAGCCCGTTCCCTGCGGCCTAGGACCCTCGCTTCTCCCACCGCCCTGCCCAAGCTGTCTGGCTGGATGCCAGCCCCTTCCCAGGGAGCGGGCCATCCCTGACCCACGCTCAGTGGAGGCAGAGCGCCAGCAGCCTCGCCGCAGCCTGCAGTGGCCAGGCCGAGTCAGCCTGGAGGGAAGAGAGCAACCAAGGGAAAATGTGATGTAAGGCTCCCTTGCCTTTTTGCTTTTTTAATTGGTTTGGTATGAACTTGATTCATCTGCTTTAAACCGCATAGTAAGAGGAATTTCCAAACAGTAGGTCCTGGGATCGGACACATGAGGAAAGCTCAGAGACTCAGGCTGAGGCCACACAAAGGATGTGGCCATGAAATCACATGGCAGGGGCCCCAGTGGGGGGGTGGGGAGTGGGAGACAGCAGGGGGCGGGGGCGCGGGCACTGTTCAGGTGTTGTGGGGCTGCACACCTGTGTGGTCAGGTTTGTACACTTTGGAGGCCCCTGTGAGGGGCCCTCTGGTTGATGCTGGGCTGCAACACTCACTTCACCCCTTTCCTTGAAGGCCTATTCTTTTGTCCAAACACTCCACCTCCAGTGTGGGCGGGGCCCCAGTGTGAGAGGGACCCCAGTGTGGGAGGGACCCCAGTGTGAGAGGGACCCCAGTTGGGCAGGGCCCCAGTATGTCTTCTGTCCTGGTTTCCCTTTCGGGGTGGATATGTTGTTACCCCCTTTCCCAAAGCAGGTCATTGATGTTGGTGGGGAGGGGCAATTGGAGAGGATGGAGGGGAGAGACG
>NW_006296539.1:105640-107896 GCF_000327345.1 Myotis davidii
GGTCAACAAACCTGCCAGGTTTGGGAGGGTCTGCTCTGGCCCCACTGCCTGGACACACCATCTGCCCCCATCATGACCTTTCTCCCTCCTCCTACCTCTGCCGTGGTCAGAGCTGGCTTGGAGCTCACCTCTGTCCAGCCACCTAATTCCTAAGTCCCAAGGTTTTATCTGGCACAGGGACTCATTCCCTAATAAGGGTTCAGTGCTCTTTTCCACCTCTCCCTCTCCTCTTGCAAGTGCAATTTCCCACCCACTATTCCCACCCCCATCCCCATGAACATGCAGGTCCCAGGGATCCATTGGTGGACATAGGAAAAAAGAAGAGCAGGAACAAGGAAAGTTTCTCTCTGATTCTTGAGGGAAGTAGAAGTGCACTCTCTCTTCTTCAGGAAAGCGCCATGCCTGCCCTGTTTGGGATAGTTCTCTTGTCCCAGGAAACCAGTCTGTTGAAATGGGATGTTCATTTATACTAGTACTAGTGGCCCGGTGCACGAAATTCATGCACAGGGGGAGGAGAGGTGAGGGTGTCCCTCAGCCCGGCCTGCACCCTCTCCAATCTGGGACCACTTGGGGGAATCGGGCCTAAACCGGCAGTTGGACATCCCTCTCAAAATCCAGGACCACTGGCTCCTAACCGCTCACCTGCCTGTCTGCCTGCCAGATTGCCCCTAACCACTCTGCTTGCTGGCCTGCTCACCCCCAACTGCCCCCTCCTTTGGCCTGCTGGCCCCCAACTGCCTCCCTCTGCCAGCCTGCTCACCCCCAACTGCCCTTCCCTCCTGGCCTGATCACCCCTAATCGCTTCTGCCTCAGCCCCGCCACCAATGGCTTTGTCCAGAAGGAAGTCCGGAAGGTCTCCCGGTCTAATTAGCATATTACCCTTTTATTAGTATAAGAGCTACCCAGGAGGACTGTTGATAATTCTGAGAATCACTGTCCCTCCCCACTTTCATCTCTGAACACACTCACACACACATGCACACACATGTACACGCAAACACACTCACAGGTGCTGGTACACAAACATACGTTTGGTAATGGCAGGTTTTCATTTCGTAACTTTGTGAGAGCTTTTTAAAATTTTAATCCTTTCTGTTGCAAAATAAACCAAAATATGCTTGAAAACCTTTGTAGCTCATGCCACGTGCTTCTGAGGGTTGTAGGGCATTTCCAAAATCCCTAGAGCATTGTGTCCTCCAGGGACTGTGCAGAAGCACCGTGTGGGTAACCAGGCCCTCCGCTCGCCTGGCATCTGTCTCACAGTGGGGACTGGGTCTCAGAGTGGGGCGGCAGCGGTGGAAGGGGTGCTAATGATTGGGGGCAGGGCCCAGCTGCCTGTCACACCTGGAAGTGGCTGTCGGTGAGGCCGGCCCTGACCTCTAGAAAGGGGGTCTGAGTCGGGGCTGGTTCTCCTCACTCTCTCCTGGGGATCCCTGTCTGTTCCTTTAACCACCACCCCCGCCCAACACCCAGGCGCCCCATGACCAGACTCCTGCCCCATCCTTACCTCTGGCTTGTAGGCTTTCCGGAATCTCGAAGGTCCCTCGGGGCTGAAGACCTGGCCAGGCACGCAGCTCACCACTGCCGGCAGCCCATTCTCACAGGTGACGTTCTTCACGGGGTCCCGCGTCACCTGTGGGCCCAGCTTGCAGCTGGAGATGTGGGCCTCCGTGCCCGTGCAGTCCATGGAGAACCGCCAGTAGCGCGGCTTCTTCCGGGCCGCAAACATTCTGCAGAGGGCCGGACCGGGCAGGTGACCGGGGGTCCCAGCACCCACCCCTCATTCCTTCTGCACCCGGGCATTGGGCACCTGCCCCGGGCCAGCCACCGTGCTGGCTACTGGGAACTTGCTGGGGGTACCGGTGGGCACGGTCTCTGCTCCCGGAGCTCAGCCGGCTTCACGGAAGGGGATGCGCACAGCGCATCTGCGAGCGCCCCACATGCCGGCCCTGCACTGGGCACCGGGGGGCAGGACCTGGGATGGGACGTGGCCACCTGCCCCCCAGGCAGCTAGGAGACTAGGGACTGACTCAGTGTAGTAAGATGATACCAAAGCCTATAAACACAAAATGCAAAAAGGGATCTAAAAGAGACGAGACCCGTCAGGGTACATACCTAGGTTGTGGGTTCAGTCTCCGGTCAGGGCATGTACAGGAGCAACCAATCTCAATCTCTCTCTCTCTCTCTCTCTCTCTCTCTCTCTCTCTCTCTCTCTCTTTCTCTGAATTTTTAAGATAAATACATAAAACTGTATTG
>NW_006296539.1:108457-115511 GCF_000327345.1 Myotis davidii
GGTGCTGGCTGCTCAGAGGGGCCCTGGGCGGCCTGGCCCCCTGGGGGGGAGGGGGGTACAGAGCGAGGTCCTGTCCCTGCGGGCCCAGCAGGCCAGGGAGCTCCTGCTTGGTCTCAAAGTGGATGGGATGTGAACACAGAGGGAGGAAAAACCCTACGGCCACCACCCATATCTTTCCTTAACCAAAAATTGAGACTTGTAACAATTCTAATATGCTTGTGGGCGCAATGGCACGGAATCTTTGAAACCCGGACTGTCCGGGAAAATTCTGGATGTGTGCTCAGCGGAGCTGCAGCCACCCAGGGGGACTGTTGATAATTCCGGAACCTCTGCCTCTCCCCACTTCCTGCAGGCCCTGCACTTGGAGCCTCAGCTTCCAGCATGTTCCCCATGACACCCCCACATCAGGAAAGAGAGCACGCTCGGGGGTCAGCTGCCCGAGGATTGGTCAGCTCCAGCGGCTTGGAGAATCCTTGCTCTCAGCTTTCAGGAAACACCAGCTCTGCCAGGAACAGACGTGCTGAACGCTGCCGCCTCCCCAGGCAGCCCGGCCTCCCTCTTACGTCAGCTCACAGTAATGCACCCTGACCCTCCACAGGCTCCCATCGGGCGGCACCCACCCCTCCCTCATGATTCACCCCAGACAGGCCCCAGGGGGCGCAGAGGAGCGCTGGGGAGGATGGGTGGGCAGCCCACTCCAGGCCCAGGGATTGGAGAGGGACCGGAGTTAGGGGCGAGCCATTGGCAGGGATGGGAAGCCGGCTTGAGAAAGAACTGTCCATTCTATGGCTGGACTGATTCAATTAAAAATAAAAAGTCCTGCTGGCTCCCTCTCAGCCAAGGGGAACCCTGCTTTCCCAGGAGTTCTGCCAGCTGCTGAGCACATCGGTTCCAATTACACACTTTGGAAGTAGGTGTGGACGAAAAGGGCCGCATACTAAACCTGACAGGCTCAGGGGAGGCCGGCGATCCACTATAAAGTAACCATACAGCCCGAAATTAACTTTCTAGCTAAAAGCAGGTCACGGAAGGTAGTCATTTCCTAGGCCGGTATCTTCCCTGACAAAGGTCAATCTTTACCTTAACGAGCCTGTCTGTTGTCTTTGCATCTACCTTAACACACCTTTGGAATGTCAGGGTAAACCCCCCTCCCCACCCCCAGACTCCTCAACCACTCACCAGAGCAGAGACCATAAATCCCCTCATTGTTATTGTCATTGCACTAGTGTTGACTGCTAGCTGTCCTGTACCCACCTGTCAAAGAAGTGTCTGTTCCTTATACTTTTTATCCAGTCCTACAGATTCCTCCCTCCTTTGTCTTCTCCAACCTAAAAGCCCTAAAAGCTGATCGTGGAGGGCAGTCACATCCTGTCCCTGTGTACCTGACAAAGGTCAATCTTTACCTAAGTGAGCCGGTCTATTGTCTTTGTGCATCTAAGACAGCCTTGGGTAAACTACAGCCCGCAGGCTGGGCATTTGAAATGAATAAAACTAAAAAAAAAACAAAGACCTTACCCTTTTATGTAATGATGTTTACTTTGAATTTATATTAGTTCACACAAACACTCCATCCATGCTTTTGTTCCGGCCCTCTGGTCCAGTTTAAGAACCATTGTGGCCCTCAAGTCAAAAAGTTTGCCCACCCCTGATCTAAGATAACAGACCCTTAGACTATCAGCTTCATCTCCTTTCCAGACCTCTCAGGGCACACCCGCTGCACCAGAGTGTGAGACCACAGAACCCTCATTATTACCTTGCTGCCCAGATACATTAGTTGTTAACTATCCTGTACCCACAATGTAAAAGCACTTGCCTCTTCATTGCACCCAATGTCAAAGGTCTCCCTGCTTTGCTTTCTCCCCCTTCCGTAATCTACCACCAACGGACTTCATGTGCCCTCCCGACGTCGTCTCCTTTTATTCTAATGCATAAAATGAGCTGTAAGACTGCCATTCTGCAGAGCATTTTCTCAATCCGTTGAGGTTTTGCTTCCTGGCAAATGTCATCAGTTTGGCTCAAATAAACCCTTTAAAATTCTCCACGGGTTTGGACGTTTCTGACATTAATACTTTGAATTCCTTCCTCTACCTGAAATGAAAGGAGGCTGGCATTTCAGCCAACCAGCCAAGCAGAGCCCTTCCACTCTCCCAGATGCAGTGCTAGAGGCAGAATTCCTGCTTGTGTCAAAAATCGGTATCAATAGTGGGATCCTGCTTTCAGGCAAAAAAGAAAAAAAACACAATACAAAATGCTCCTGCCCCTGGGATGGGCCCTGAGGCTACAAAGCCCCCCGAGGCCAGAGCAGAAAGCTCACAGCAAAGCAGCCCATGTTGGGGAGCCCTGGACTCCATCTTGAGTGAGTCTTTGGGTGCAGAGGCCTCTGGGGACATGTGGGTACCTTCCTAGGTGCCTCTGACTTGGAGGACGGGGTGGCTGGCAGAGGCTGAGGAAGAGCTGCAGTCCGGCCTTGGGGAGGCTCTGAGTGGCCACCAGACCTGCAGGTCTGCGGAGGGAGCCAGGGTGGAGAGCCTTGGCCGGCCCTGGTGAGACCCCAAGGCTGCCAAGCCCCTTCGGGGCCTGGTGCATGCAGAGAGATCACTAACACCATCCCAGACGCAATTACTTTGAAAACAATTTCCTTCCTAGAGTGGAAGGCTCCCCTGGGAAGCCGCTTCCCCTGGCCGGCTAGGAAGGGCCAAGGGAAATGGGAAAGATGTGACTGGCCTCGGATTCAGGGACCATGCGGGGGGTGACCCTCTCTCTGGCTCCCAGGCTTCTGTTCTCCTCAACTTCTGAGCAGGCTCACAGACACCCCACCCTCAAGCCAGCCCTGCTCCAGCTCTGACATAACAGCAAGGCCCGTGGTGGGAGCCGGGGCTGAGCGGCCAGAGCTGGAGCAGGTCTGCAGGTGGAGGTAGCAATGTGGACAGCACTCCCGAGTAGCCCTGTGGACTCTGGCAGGAGTGGGTTCTGTGACCCCCAAATCCACTGTCCTCAGGCCTGGGTCTCTCATCGTACAGACGGAGGGTTTGGACACGGTGACCTCTGAGGCTGGAGGTCCAAGGGAGGAGCTGGTTTGCAGCAGCCTGAGCCCCAAATACCACCCGCCAGCACCCGGATGCTCCCAGCCTTGAAGTGCTCTTCTGCCCTCATTTGAAAGAGCAAAGGCACAGACTCAGCCTGGGCGGGAGGTTCAGGGAGGCAGGTTTAAAACCAGCACGTGAGAGACTCCGCTGCCGACATAGATCGGAGCTCCCTCCTCAAAATCAGGAAAAGGACTCTAGAGGGCCACAGTTGGGGAGATGGCTTTCAAACGCCTTTGAACAGGCACATGCAACCGGCCTCGGGGACCCCGTCCTGCCCTGGGCAGGGCTGATGGCAGCCTTCCCAGGCCCGGCGCTGGACTCAGACCAGTTGTCAGCTGGGGCACTGTGGGGCAGCCAGATGGGAGCTGGTTGGGGTGGGGGCGAGGGGTGGGTGGGGTTTGCTTTTCTTGGCTCCAATGGTAGGAAAAGCTGAGAAGGTGTCTCCAGGGAGGAAGCTGGCCAGCTGGCAGGAATTCTCCAAAGTATTCAGAGGACGGGAACCCCACTGCAAACAGGAAAGTCTGGGCCACATCTGAGGGTGTCTGGGGTGGGGATCACCACCAGGCTCACCCCTAGAGGGGCGGTGAGCCCGCCCAGCGGAGCCGCTCAGCCACCAGCACTCAGCCTCATGGTGGGCTGGGGGCTCTGACCCAAACGGCCAAGCCACGCCCAGGACCTGCAGTCGCCCCGACCCCGGGGATTTGGAGGGGGCGCTGGATCTGGGTCCCATGTTCCTGACTTCCTCTGGCTTGAAAGGAAAGAGTTCGGACCCCGTCACTGGAGATGGGGGCTTGGATCTTAGATCTGCCACTTTCCTCCCTGACTTCCTTTCCTCGACTATAAAATCAACCCCTAATTCCCGGCGCTGTGAGGATCAATGGCTAAGAACAGGCCGGACTCATGGTCAGCCCTCAGTAAGCCAGTCACCATAAGAGGAGACAGGAAGGCCCATGCCCACCCAGGACCCGGCCCCCCGCCTGTCACGGGGTGAAACCCTTCGCCGGCGAACTACTCGAAGTCCTGTTATTATCGCCTCCTTTCCCTGTGGGAGATATTAACTTTGGAAACCATAACTAAATTATAAGATTTCACTGGGATTGGCGTAACTGATCGAATTTCCTAACAGTTTCTGCGAGTTCCAGATTTTTCAAACTAATCATTTACTGAGGGCAAGTAAACATTTCTTAAGTTGGTGCTGTCCTGGTTTGGCCCCGGTGGTCACGGAGCTGGCTGTCGGCCCTGCACCCCCTCACCAGCCCCCCCGCCCCCCCGGGCCTCTGCATCCACAGGACTGTGACCTCCCCAGCGGCCAGGCCTGCACTGACAGCCACTGGCGGAACCCCTCTGCTCAGCGCCCACTGCAGGAGCCTTCTCTTCACAAAGCGGCAACCCCCCCCAGGAAACAGTGCTTTGGGGGGCCTCTTACTTGTACACTTTGGTGTTGTACGTCTTCTCCCCAGGGAAGCCGAACATGCCGCAGACCACGCGGGAGTTCTTGGCCGTCCAGTGCTTGTCACAGATCTGCTTCCAGGCCTTGCCCTCCTTCACCTCCACGTAGCCCTCCGTCACGGGGGTGCGCTTGCGGTAGGCAGAGAGGATGGCTCGGATCCGGATGTCCTCCACCTGGATGTTCAGGTTCTGGGAAGGAGGAGGCACCGAAGGACATGGTTACCTTCCTGGCCCGGTGTGGAGAGGGGTTTTGGCTAGCCTCCTCCAACCCCGGGCCCTGCAGGGGCCACGGGTACTGGCCAAGAGCACACAGCACAAGGCCGTGGTGATAAAGCATCATGCAGGGAGGCAGTGTGACTGCGGGGACCCAAGGAGAGGGAGCAGGGGTGACCTGGGCCATCAGGAGACTAAGAGGGCCCAGCAGCCTCTCCCACGTCCCACCACAAAGCCTGGGGAGAGAGGCAGCAGCCCTCCTGCAGGCTCTCGAGCTACAGCAGAAGAGAGAACATGCTCTTTGAATTTTCACGTTCTACATTATAACTAATTTGGATTTTGTATTTTACTCCAAAGCACTGTGTGTGTATGTGTGAGTGACTGTGTGATTGTGTGTGTGTATGTGTGAGTGACTGTGTGATTGTGTGTGTGTGTGTGACTGTGTATGATTCTGTGTGTGTGTGTGACTGTTATTCTATGTGTGTGTGTGTGTGACTGTGTGATTCTGCGTGTGTGTGTGAGTGACTGTGTGATTCTGTGTGTGTGTGTGTGTGTGTGTGTGTGTGTGTGTGTATCTTTCCTAAGACTGAAGTTTCAGGCAGAGGAGCCTCAGCTACCCTGAGGCTGATGGTGCCACCTTGCAAACCACCCAGTCAGTATCTGGGGTCGACATTTCTAAGTGAGAACATCCCAGGAGAGTAGGGGTAGGGCTTGGAGAGAAGCATGGAGGGGAGTGTGTGCAGGGACCCAGGCCTGCTTAGTGGGGGACACGCCCTGGGGACCAGGAGGTAATGGTGGACACAGTCTGTGGCAGGAAAGGGAATGATTCTGAACGCGTGGAGGCCTTTGGAAAGGCCCAGACTCACCCCCCAGCCCCACCCGTCATTCCGAGACAGTGAGTGAGAGAGGCGAGAGGCGGGTCCTGGTGGAGGAGGCAGAGGAGGCTCAGTGGGGGGCAGACTCCTGCCTCACCACAGCTGGGGGTGAGCTCTCCTCCCCACTCCCCAACCCTGAGCAGCAATGTCCCTGCCCCACGCCTCCTCCCGGGTCAAAGGGATTCGGTAGAAGGACAGGGGCCTGGAGAGGCCACGCTGGGTGAGAGGAACGGGGGCTACCCCGGAGTTTATGCTTTTCCGAGGCTCACCCAATCGCCCTCAAACACCGTGCTCCCTGCTAACCTCTCACTTCCAGCCCCTCCTCTCTGCCCCTGCCGCTGCACATGGAGCCACCAGCAGCTCTGCAAGGCTCCCTGCTGAGCCCCTACCTCCATCTCCCCCTCCATCCATCGGCCACAGGCCAGCCACCAGAAAGCTCTTTGTAATCTTGTCCCTTGACCGCCCGCTCGTGCCCATGTAGCAATGCCCAATTACTTAGAGAGGTGCCCACGGCCCGACATGACTGATTCTGCCTCCCCTCCAGCCGCCCGCTGTTCCCAGCCCCACATGTATACTCGGATCCAACGAAATGAAAACTGATAACAGCTACTGCGCGTGAGCCCCACAGTGAGGCTCCATGTGCCTTCCCTCGTGTCGCCCTCACACTGCAGAACAAGGTGCATTAGAGCTGCTGCCCTCCCATGATCCAGAGGAGAAAGCTGGTTGGCTCTAACTGCCTCCCCAGGACCACCTAGAGGCAGGGCGCCCAAGGTATGTGGTCAGGAGCTCTCTGACCTGGGCTGTGGGGAAGAGGTGGGGCCGGGCTTGGCAGGGGGGAACCCAGAGACTCGAGCCACATGCCGGCAAAGGTGCAAACGCCAATGAACCACAAGGTTGAAGAGGGCCATTATTTGGGTGCCCAGGCATCCGTGTCTCCTCACCACTGGCTTCAGGGTGCAAAGCCAGGCCCTGCCCACCAGTCCTGCTGGGCGGCGAAAGTGTGTGGCTGGTGGTGATGGCATTTGGCCCTGGTTCCTCTCCACGTGGAGTGGAAGGAAGGCCGCCAGTGGCAAGATGATGTTGGCCAGCTTGGATCCCAGATTCTTTACAGCTTCCATTCAGGCCACAGGACCCGTGCCACCAAGACACGTGGACAGAGGCGAGCCAAGAAAGGGCCTGACTGAGGTCTAAACCAGCCGCGGGCCCGGCCCCTCCTGCCTCTCCTCACCTCGGAAGCCAGGCTGGAATTCCAGCCAGCGATGCGTAATGCCCAGAAGGAAAGTTACCGCTGTAACATCAGCTCTGTGGCTTCACAGGGCAGGCAAACCCCAAGGACTTTATTACATTCACAGATCCTCCCTTCTCACCCCACCCCACACCCCACCAGGTGTGAAATGTGGACGTCAGCACCCCAGCTACAGCAGGAAAAGG
>NW_006296539.1:115687-120106 GCF_000327345.1 Myotis davidii
CTTGTCCTGATGGAGGACAGCATCCCCTCAGCAGAAGTACGACTGGTGGGGGAAGCCAGGCGGGCTCTAGGATGTGGAAAATAAGGCTTGGAGAGCCCTGGCTGGCATGGCTCAGTGGTTAGAGGGTAAGTCTGTGCACCAAAGGGTTGTGGGTTCGATTCCCATCAATTCCTGCCCCTGGTCAGGGCATGTGTGAGAGGCAACAGATGGATGTGTCTTTCTCATATCGATGTCTCTCTCCCCTCTCTCTCTCTTCCCTCACTTCCACTCTCTCTAAACATCAATAGAGCCCTAGCCGGTTTGGCTCAGTGGATAGAGTGTCAGCCTGTGGACTGAAGGGTCCCGGGTTTGATTCTGGTCAGGGCACATGCCCAGATTGCAGGCTCCATCCCCAGTGGGGGGCGTGCAATCAATGGTTCTCTCTTATCATTGATGTTTCTATCGCTTTCTCCCTCTCCCTTCCTCTCTGAAATCAATAAAAATAAATGGAAAAAATATCCTACTCCACCCCCACCCCCCAAAGGCCTGGAAAAGTGAAACAGGTGTCACTGTCCTTGTTATTTCACCAGCTCACTTGTGTGTCATGGTGTGTGTGACGGTGTGTGTGATGGCATGTATGTCTCTGTGTGTCTGTTTGTATCCATGCATCTGTACACGTCTCTGAGGATGGGCCTTTGTGTGTGTGTCTGAGTGTGACCAAGTATACGCTCAGGGCTGTGCGTCTGTGCGTTGTGTGGGCCTCTGTGTGTGTGGAGCATGTGTCTACTTGTGTACATACGTGGTGGAGGACAGGTCCGGAGGGACTTGTTTCCTCCAAAGGCTTAGGAGAGCGGCCCGCACAGGTTTATAATCATCGTTCCTTTAAAATGGGATGCCTTTCATTCACCCTCCATGGAACCAACTCCTTCCAGCTCTGTTGGGCTCAAATCCACCCCATTCATTCACTCATTCATTCATTCAACAAAAATACGGTCTCTCCCCTTCATGGACCCTGCCAAGCTTCCTCCCAACCACAAAGCCTGCCTCTTCTCTGAATAATAATGACCACAGGAACCCTTGTTTATCAAACACCAACCAAGTCATTACAGGTCAAGCTCCTGCTAGAACTTCTCGTCCATCCCTCACTCAGTCCCCAGGACAACCTGTGAGAAGGCTAATGGCGTACACACCACAGGGGAAGAACGAGAAAATTTGTCCGGCTTTTGCAACTTCTCCAAGTTCACACAGCCAATCAGTGGGTAAACAAGGGTGGAAACAGCTCTGACTCCAAACGTGTGCTCTAGGCTCCCAGCTACTGGTCTCTGAGTGGTCCTGGCCCCCCACCCATAACCTGTCCACTGCCTGGTGTGGAGTTGACCCACACGGGGTAGGGCCTGGGGCTCAGGCCTCTTGGTGGTCCTTTAAGGCCCGCCCAGTGCTGTGCACATGTGTAGTCTGCCCTGCACCCACCCGGAGAAGCTGCGAGTCAGACCCGAGTGCGTACATTTGAGGGCAGAGCTGCCTCCCAGCTGCTCTTGGCTGGGACGGGGCGATGGGGAAACCGTGAGACTTGTTTTGAAAGTCTAGTTGGAGACTGCATCAGAGAAAGATACAGGGGGAGGCAAGGCAAAAATGCAAGCAAGCCTACAATGTTTCAATCTATCATAGCCTTCCCGTGACTCCCAGGACTTAAGCTCCCGGTCAGGAGCCTCCCCGATCTTCCTATCTCATTCTTTTTCCAGCCAACAAGCTTCTCCCACTGCCATGCCAACGTCACTCTTTGAAGCCCAGGGAGGCACGTCTGCAAGGACGAGGTCTTGGCCAAGGACCCTCCTTCCCTCTGCTGTAGAAGTCATAATTTACCATCAGCCCAGCCTTCCCACCTGAGACCTCCTCCTTGGAGTGGTGTTGGGGCGGGAGGACCATGGTGGACATACACCAGTCCTCCATCATCCCAACTAGAATGCACGACTGGTTAGTTCTACACAACCTCCGTTCGCTTAGCAAGCCCCTTCCCTCTGCTGCTAACGGGTTCCACATCTTGCTCTCATAGCCCGCAGCTTTCCTGATTCAGCTCTTTTAAAAAGCAGCCTTACAGGTGGAGATCTCTTTTCCCAACTGCCACATGGCACCGTCCTCAGCACCTCAAACCAAACACTTCCAGGATGGCCCCAGTCCTTTCTGCTTTCACTGCGGGAGGCTCCGCCCATCCACCTGGCAGACTGGAGCCTCAGGTGCCTTCTGCACGCTCTCTCCTCCTCACTCTTACAGCCCATTCTGCCCAGCAAGCCCTTTCCATCCTCCCACCGCCTTTCCTCCCGCACTTCTGTTTCCCAGTCAGCGATGTAATGTGAATCCTGCAGGTAGAAGGGCGTTATAATTCAGTAATCAAATTATATGGAGCCCTGGCTGGTTCGGTTCAGTGGATAGAGCTTCAGCCTATGGACTGAAGGGTTCTGGGTTTGATTCCAGACGGGTCCCTTCCCTTTTTCCAGCCAGTTATCTCGAAGGACTTTCCAAGGTCACTCTTTGAACTCCTGCAATTCTCTCTTCTCTATCAGAATCCTACTGATCCTCAAGGACAATTTCATTCGTTCATTCAAAAAATATTTGTTGCACCCTGGCCTGTGTGGCTCAGTTGGTTGGGCTTCATCCCGTGCACCAAAAGATTGCCAGTTCGTGGGTTGCAGGCTTGATCCCCAGTAGGGGGAGGTCAGGAGGCAGCCAATGATGTTTCTCTCTCATTGAAGTTTCTCTCTCTCTCTGTCCCTTCTCCTCTCTCTGTAAAATCAATAAAAAAAATATTTACCAAATGATCTTTCTCATATGTGGAATCTAATGAACAAAATAAACTGATGAACAAAATAGATCCAGAGACATAGAAGCATGGAACAGACTGACAAATTTCAGAGGGAAAGTAGGGGGAGAGGGGGAGAGATTAACCAAAGGACTTATATGCATGCATATAAGCATAAGCAATGGATGTGGACAATAGGGGGTGAGGGAAAGGTCAGGGAAGGAAGGCATCTATAATACTTCCAACAATATAGGCTGGGGAGTCTGGGGAAGGGCAGACTCCGTCCCTGACCTTAAGGAGCCTTGTATAGGGTGTCGGAAGGGAGAGGACAGTCAAGAAACCGTTCTGTATTATGAGGTGGTTGGTGTCAGGAAGAAAAGAAAACTTGTAAGGGTTGGAGGGTGGGGCAGGGTGTTGATGCCACTTCAAACAGAGATCTGAAAGAGCTGCTTTGAGGAGGGAAGTTCAAGGAGGCTGAGTGGAGAGAGGCAAGACAGTTGGCCATTTGGCTTTCATGGCTATTCCGGGTGTAGGAGCAGAGTAGATGTGTACACGATCGTAATCCTCTTCTGCTCAACCCCCTCCCCCCCTACCCAAAGACTCACCACTCCAAAATCCAAGACTTTCAAGTGGTCAAAAGACCCTCTCTCAGCTGACTCCATTTTCTCAGAGCTCAACCTCCCTCCTGTCCGTCTCCTCCTTCCTTGTTATTATTATTATTATTATCATCATTATTATTATTTTGTATAGCGAAGGTGGAAATTTATTGAAGAACAAGTACAGACTCCCACGTGGGGAGGAGGAAAGAATTTCACAGCACAGACTCTCAGGTGGGGAGGGAGTCCCCCTCCTTGTTACTCTTGAACAGAGACTGTCTGACTCCCTCACATCCCTCAGGTCTCAACGCCACCATACCTTTCCCTGGTGCGGGGAGAAAATTGAGCCCCGCCCCACACACACATCACCCTGCCCCTTTATAACACTTCCTAGCTCTGTTTGGCTCCAGGTGACACAGGTCACCCAGGAGGCCCTCTCTTTTACACAGTTATCTTGTTGAGCGTAGTCTCCCTGAACCAGTGAGCTCGGGGGCCAGGGATTATGGTCCGTTGGGTTCGCTGCAGTGTCCCCAGCGCTCAGAACAGTCCCTGGTGCACCACAGGCACGCAATAGAGGTTTGCCCGGTGAATTTTTATGATGTATTTACTAAAGAGAACAAGATAGTGTTAGGGGCACAGTTAGAAACGTAGCCCCTACCATGTCCTCCCTCCTGGGTGTTTGTGGGGGTGCTGTGCCTGTTTCACCAGCCCTAAAACGGGATCTGAAGTCGCCGTTTGTATGCTGACCGCGTGAGCTCGGTGCCCTTCGGTGTAGTCCTCAAGCCAGCGATGGCGAACCTTTTGAGCTCGGCGTGTCAGCATTTTGAAAAACCCTAACTTAACTCTGGTGCGGTATCACATATAGAAATTTTTTGATCTTACAATCCCCATGGGCCTGGGGGATTGAGTTTAGCCTCCAGCCGCCCCTTCGGCTCCCATCAGGCCCCGCCCTGGTGGGCGGAGCCACGGCCGGGCTAGCACGTATAAAAGTTCGGGGCCAGTCGCTGCAGTCACTCACCTGAGCGTCTTGGCACCAGCGCACAGGCC
>NW_006296539.1:121290-121918 GCF_000327345.1 Myotis davidii
AGCCACCTCCGTGGCCCCTACAGGCCACTGGGCTGCAGCGGGGTTCTCCAAAGGAAGTGCCCGAGCCAGACCGCCTCGAGGGCGCACCCCACTCCTGCCCTACCCCGGTGCCCGCCGCCGCCCATACCCTCCTCGCCCTCGGCTTGCAGAACCAGTCGGCGCCGTGGACTTCCCTGGTCCCTAATCCTCACGACCGCCAGCCCTGGACTGACAAACACCCAGATACGTTGACCTGCGGCCTCTGCCTGCAGACCTTCCCGCTGGAGGCCATCGTGGCTTTCATGGACCACAAGAAGCAGGGCTGCCAGCCCTCTGGAGGCCCCAGCCCTGGCCCGGGCTCAGAACTTGGGAACCTGAAGGCCTTGACTTGCCTCCGCTGCGGCCGACAGTTCACCGAGGCCTGGACACTGCTGCGCCATGCCCAGTGCGACCACGGACTGTCCATCTACCGGACGGAATCCGAGGGCCCAGAGACCCCGCTGCTGGGCCTGGCGGAGGTGGCTGCAGCCAGGTCAGCAGCGGTGGGGCAGGAAGTGGAGGCCCAGGGCTCCGGGGCGAACAGCCTCCCCCGGCGGAGCCCCACCTGCGCTGTGTGCATGAAGACCCTCAGCTCCTTCAGCAACCTCCA
>NW_006296539.1:122071-122434 GCF_000327345.1 Myotis davidii
GCCAGCCGCCCATGCCGCCGCCCCAGCCAGGACTCTCCTGTGCAGCCGTGAAGGGGCTGGAGCTGCCGACACAGCAGGTGCGCAGGATCCTGGGGCTCGTGGAGCTCAGGCTGGTCCTGGTGGGGACGTTTGCGGCGTCGCCATCAAGGAAGAGAGAATCAACTCTGCCCAGATCCCAGAGAAGTTGCCTAAGAAGACTCCAAAGACAGTGGGCAAGAGCCACGGGCCCGGGGGCAGCTGTGAGTTCTGTGGGAAACGTTTCACCAACAGCAGCAACCTGACTGTGCACCGGCGCTCACACACCGGGGAGCGGCCCTATATCTGCGAGCTCTGCCCCTACGCCTGTGCCCAGAGCAGCAAGCT
>NW_006296539.1:123312-131059 GCF_000327345.1 Myotis davidii
GCAAACTTTTTGACTCGAGGGCCACAATGGATTCTTAAACTGGACTGGAGGGCCGGAACAAAAGCATGGATAGAGTGTTTGTGTGAACTAATATAAATTCAAAGTAAACCTCATTACATAAAAGGGTGCGGTCTTTTTTTTTTTAGTTTTATTCATTTCAAACGGGCCGGATCCGGCCCACGGGCCATAGTTTGCCCACGGCTGTCCTAAACGCTGCCTCTGTGTCCTTCCTTCTTCACTGACTCTGTCCACACCTTGGGGAACCCCTGGACCTGCTGGGGCTGGACCCCAACAATTGATGTTTCCACCTCTTTCTCCCTCTCCCTTCTTCTCTGAAATCAATAAAAATATTTTTTAAAATTTCTTTTGGGTTGAGGACTATGACATCCAGCACTGTTCAAGGCCCTGAGACATAGGTCAACCCATTAGGCAAGTCTTGCTGTCACTCCTGACAGAGGGCAGACAGCACCACCTCCTGCACGCAGGCCCCTCGGCCAAATATCTCATCCTCGAGGATCTGATTTCTCCTTCATCCTTCTAGCGTTTGCTTTCTGAGTTGCTCCTTTGATCCTTGCTTATTCTATCTTATGCAGCTCTTCATCTGTCCACGTGTGTTTCCTGCCTCATTGGACGGTGAGTCCCTCAAGGGCAGGACTGTGCCACCTTCATTTTTGTATTACCCATGGCTCCTTCTGCCAGACAGGCACATAGTGGGTCCTCACATATTTTTGGAATGACCCAATAATAATTTCTAAAAATCCAATTACAGGAATTCGGTTTAGCTAGAAACTTCAGGCTCCCAAGCCAAAAATTTAATAAAGGCTCCCTTTATTCTTTGTTTAATGCAACATAAACAGCGAGGCAGCGTTTGCCTCCCTTCTTCATAGCATAAGCACTGCTTGTGTGATTTAATAGATGAACAAGAATGTTTGTCCTTTATCCATGCGCTCTCTTGTCATCTGGGCTACTTAACACCTCCTTTCTCCCCACTCGAAATCTGATGCGAATAAATAGTCACTGAACTGAATTGAAAGCGGATCTGACCGTCAGCACACTTTAGACGGTTTAGCTAAGTGTAAATTTGTAAAGCGTCTGAGGCACGTTGTATGAGAAGGGTCTGGCTGCACGGTAATTATCCCCTTAGATGATCAAATCGGGGATTCGCAGTAAGAACTGCCTGTAACAGTGTCAGCCTGTGACCTGTGTCGGATGGAGGAGAGGGGAGAGGGGCGGCATGGCCACGGTGTCTGTTCCTCATACCAGAGGAAAAAGCCGCAGTGTCTGGGCCCTCCTCCTATAAATCATGAGCTTTGCAGCGCTGCTGGAAAACCGAGTGCTCTGTTTCATTTTCCGACCCGAAGCACTGGGGTAGGTAACAGAGGCTGCTTCTTTGAGAACAGGCAAGCCCTGCTGTCTGCAGGAAGCTGGCAGGACACCTGCTCCAGCAGCCAGTCCCTCTGACCCAGCAGGAGGGCTGAGGCCACAGACCAGGCAAGCCTTGGGCCAGGCCCCACAGTCCTCCACACTCCCAGGTGGGATATCTGATGTTTCTCATAGCAATCATCACCATGGAAACAAAGTAATGATCCGTGAAATCATCTTCCTCCACTACTAAGCAGGACAGTCCATCAGGGCAAGACTGTCCATTCATTTCATTAATCCTTTATTCCCAGGGCCTAGCATTGGATCTGTGCTCAATGAATGAATGAATGAATGAATGAATGAACAAACAGATACAGCATCCAGCTGCCTTACCAATAGCCTCGTGGGGATGGGGCGGGTGGGTTCCTTGGCACTGACCCCTCCAGCATGGCTGAGGTGACTCAAATGGACCATTGGGGCCCATTGCAGAGCCAGACTGGACACTACCAGCCTGCCCTCATCACATCTGCAGACCACCGACAGCGGCGTCCGCCCACCCACCTCAGCCCCACTCCTTCCACAGAGCATCCCTACCGTTCTTTCCCCATTAACCCCGCCCTTTCCAAACTGCCACGCACTTTACCGTCCACCCCACGCTGCTCAAAGTGTTGCACTGTTCATTCATTCACTTACTCCATCTAAAACAATTTACAATGCTACTTATTCACTTATTTCACCTCACAAACAATGATAATTGCCTTTATGCTTTGGAAAGGGTTGCATGTGCCCTGGCCACCAACCAAGTTCCCGGACTCGCCAGGATGTGCGTAGTTTCAAACATTTCGTGTTAGCTGCATAAATGCCCTTTTGCTTTTCAGATGCCATGACCTATTTTTAGTTGGGAAAATAGGTCACCTCAGAACTACTTCTCTTGTGTCCCTTGTGGTGGCTGGCATGCCTGGCCTCGCGGAGGCCCTGGACAAACAGCACCGTGGAATGTTAGCACGGACAGGCTCTCACACATCCTCTCCCTGCGAGCGGGAGACCAGGCCCAGGACGGCCCGGCAGTCAGCAGGACCGGGGATTTCACCGCCCTCCTGGAGAGGCCGGCACACACTGCCCACTTGTTACCATTTCTCCTCCTGCCACAGAGGGAGGCCGTCCAGCTATCCAGTGGCCACTGGGGGAAGCAGGTCTATATTTAGTCCTGGAGGGACCACCACCTTCTCAGCTGCACAGAGATGAACACAGCCTCCCTTTCTCCCCTAAACTCCCAGTGCAACCTGTTGCGCCATCTCTCTGGTGGGAGAACAGAACTCTGGCTGGGGTGCTGGGACCTTTTAGAGTTGATTCCTCCCTTTTGGGCTCCAGGCCTCCACCCCAGATGCCTCCGATGCTGGTGAGATAAGGCTGCTGCTGCTAAGAAAAAAACACTCACAGTTGAAGCATTTGGTAGCTGTCTGTGACTAATAAAAACCTGGACTCCTGGAATCAAATTTTTGCAACAGCTTCAGTCCCTGTGGTTAAGAGAAGAAAAAGCTTTTTCAGGTCTCAGGCCCTTCCAGGAGGATGTGAGAGAGTGGAGGGCAGGGCACCCGCTGTTCCCAGCTCTGTCCTCCTCGTCCAGCTGTTGGCCCTGGGCTGTCTGCTGTCACAAAGGAGAAACGGAGTGTCTGGGGCCACCGGGGGAGAGGCCACACCTAAGTCCTACAGCCTAGAGGTTTCCAATCAGTTCTGGTAACCTAACTGCTTTTGAAAAGGAGCCTATAAAAAAATGGTCAGGAAGAAGGTGAGGTGGGAGGTAGAGAAAAGGAAAAGACCCGACTGTCCCTGATCTAACCACACGTGGCCCCAGACACAAGCCTTTCTATGAGCACATGACTTAGCAATGCACAAAACAGCCAGTGAGAGGTTTGCGCAGAGGGCATCTGGATTTGTAATCTCTCCTTATCTAATGCTTTTTCCAATCGGTCTACCCGCCACAGACCGGAAACAAAGCCTCTCGATTTAAAAACCTCTGAAATCCTGGGCGGGGAGGTGGGGTGTTGGGGCTCTGTTTTCTAGGTTTAAAACAGATCTGTTCCCTTGGAACCAGCCGTCTTTCCCTTTTATTTTTCGCTCCTGCTCACCTCTTTGCAAGATTTTGTGGTTTTAAGGTTTGAGACTCATTGTCCCTGTGAAAAGGCTGTTTTACAGCGAGGTGTCCAGAGACCTCTGAAGGGTTAGCTGCTCCAGACATACGGCTGCAAGCCTCAGGCTCCACTTGGACCACAACCCACGTGTCCTGCCTGCAGCTCTGGGGTCTAAAACTTAGAATACATAGGAAGAGGTGAGAAAAGGGAGAGCTGAGACTTTGTTTGGCTAATTTTCTGGATGAAATGAACCCAGGCTGGTTAATCAGTTGTAGGACTAGCTCCACAGTCTGCAAGCACTTTTACAAAGGCATCTGATTTTTTCCCCCTTAAGAATGTTTAAAACTGTCTTGTAAATGATGAGTGCATGCTGTGTTGTTCTGACAACATAATCATTGCCACTCTGGATTAGCTAGAAGGATTAGGGTCAACCGCTCATCCTAAAGAAGAGAATGGACTTGCCCAGTGTCCTAGCTGCTGGCCAACAGGTAGCTCCGGGTTCACACCTGTGAACTCTCCCTTGTTGGGGTCATTCACACAAAGAAGGTGTGCTCTTTCCCGGCTCTGGAAGGAAATTTATGAAGTGTCAAGGGGCCACCGGGATGCCCCAAGCAGCTGTAGGAGTCCGCTGGAAGCAGTTAGCTCATTGAGTGAAATTCCATCAGCTGGGCCTCACGGCGTAGTGACTCATGCCTCTGGCATCCCAGAGTGGGATGAACTTGGTCTGGACTGATGCACAGTTTTCTTCCACTCTCTGCTTCAGAAATTCCAGTGTTCCTGAGAAGGCCCACGCCTATGAGGGTCATCTCGCACGGTCTGTGATCTGCCCCCAACCTCAAGAGGTCAAGGAGGATGGATATTCTAGAGCTGGCTACCCCTCTGCCGAGTGAGGCTATGAAGGGATGGGATGTCCGCACCTCATTCATTGGAGTCCAGTCATTTACACCTGGGGTTCCAAGACACAGAGAAAGCCTTAACTGACCCTTCACTTTGACCACACTCCAGTCTTGGCCACATTTTTTGCCCACTTTTGAATGTATGGTTCCCTAACTGGGGGAAATTGAGAGAGGGCTTTAGCTCTTACACTTTGTTGTAGAAGAGTGAGGACAAGAACTCTGCTCCTACTTTCAAGGCCAAGGATGTGAGGAGCCAGAGAAGAGGCAGGGAGAGAGGCAAGAACACACACTACCAGCATCCCTTGTGTGTGTGTGTGTGTGTGTGTGTGTGAGAGAGAGAGAGAGAGAGAGAGAGAGAGAGAGAGAGAGAGAAGAGAGAGAGAGAGAGAGAGAGAGAGAGAGAGAGATATTAATTCACACAATGGTAGACACTGCCAATAACCAGCTGTGGGTGCCTGCTGTGTGGGCTGGGTGGGTGCATTTTCATAAGTGTGGAGTAACAAGGGATCTTAAAACTTGGCAATCTTAAAATGCCTTATCCTGTTTCCTCCCCAGTATAGAAATCTAGCTGCAATTTTCCTGGTCAGAGCCCATCCAATTCCTGTTTGAATCACTCCAGCGACAAGGAGCTCACCACTAACAGGGCAACATCACCCACTGCAAACGGGCAGCCCTCGGTGTGACAGAATTTTGAAGCTGAGCTGAAATGTACCTCCCATTGCCTTCCCATCCATCTTAATTCTGGGAGTTGATGCAAGCGTTATAAGCACTGTCTCTAGGATAACACTACAAATGTTTGAAGAGAGCCACCATGTCCCCCACCACCAGATCGCTTTTCTTGACCCAATATCTTCATTTTCTCATATGAAACAGTTTCCAGACCTATCCCCATCCTGCTGGTCCCTCCTCTGGGTGAGCTAGTTAAGAGATGGCCCCAGAACTGAACCGTGCACTCATTTCTTGGTCCAAAATGCAAAGACTTTAGGGAAATAACTCTTCTTTTACGTATGGGTTTATAGTCACATTTTTTAGCTGCCATATCATCCCTGTGGCTTATACTGAGCTGTTAGTCAACCAACCCAACCCCTTTCAGGGATATTTGAAATATAATGAATACTTTTCAGTCACTTGCCATAGCTTTTGCTCTGTGGCTGATCGCCCTCCCTGCCCTCTGCCCTCCCTTAACCTTGATATAGGACCTTCTATTCATCCCTAATATGTTTTAGGGCCTATTATTTCAACCTACTGAGGTTTATCTGCACCTCATTCCATAATGTTCTATTTCCACAACCCTTCATGGTTTTCTGTCTAAAATGAATTTGATCAGTACTCATTTTACCCTCCATGTAAATTTCTGATACATGATGGAGAGGCAGGAGAGGAGCCCTGGGAGGCATCATAGAGCCCATCCACTGTGTTCACACTGGGAGGCATCATAGAGCCCATCCACTGTGTTCACACTGGGAGGCATCATAGAGCCCATCCACTGTGTTCACACTGACCACTCAGCAGCTGTCCTGGGTGCCATTAGTCAGCACACCGTGTCTCCACCCACTGGCACGCCCAGCCAACCTCTATCTCGTCCTCTCGTCCACAACATTAATAAGAGACATTTCTTTAAGCCAAGGGAAGTGACTCCGTGACTTCAGCTCCTGCCAGGCTATTACATGAGGTATTTCAGAGAAGCTTCCCAGCAGCTCACAGAAATCCCGTTAGGTGGTCTGGGCGGCTCCCTGCCCATCGGGCCAGCTCTGCCAGGAAGCACAGGCTTTAGCCACGAAATCCTGGAGGGAAGAATTCTCTGGCAACTCTCAAAGGCTCTGCTCAGACATCCTGAGATCTGGGCCCTTTCATGACCTACTTTCATCAGACACCACAGGGAAGAGGTACAGGGCACTGCCCATCAGTTGAAAACTTCCTCAGTGTCTGTGGCTGGACATGAAAGCCCCCAGTCTGGCTCGTGGGAACCAATCAGCTGTTTCGCAGGAACCAGTCTGGCTCCCGAGAACCAGTCTGGCTCGATTTGTAGATGGTAAGAGGGAGGCCTTCTAGGAAAGTGCAGAGTTTGAAAGGTGGTGGAAGTCATCTGGCCCTTCAACTCGATGTCCCCCAGGTAGTCCTCTCTGAGCTACTGTAAATTCATTCAGGATCTAGGCCCCTTCCCGTTTCCCCAAAGGCATGCATCTTGCCTTCTCCGATTATAAGGGCTGGAGGGCAAGGGCCAAGTTTTCCTTCCCTAGTGGTGTCCCAGACTGTGATGTGCATACAGCAGACACCCAGCAAATGCCCAGCATAAGGGTGGGTACCAAGCTTTCCTACCATGGATTCTCGACCCTTCCAGAATGAGAAAATACTGTCCAACATATTTTTTCAGTCACGTACCTACCTATTCTACCAATTAATTCTACCCAATTTCCATACGACCTCATTTCCCCTTCAAATGCTCAGCATTAGAAGTGCCCATAAAGGTAGCTAATACAACTTCTCTGTCGAAGTGATACTCACAAAATCCTTTTCCAGAATCATTTTTGTACACTTTGCTTCAAACTATCAGTGACTTTCTTATGCCCAGAACCTGGATCTTCATTTGACAATCAAAGTGGATTATCCTAAGGCCAGGGGTGGGCAAACTTTTTGACTCCAGGGCCACAATGGGTTCTTAAACTGGACCAGAGGGCCGGAACAAAAGCTTGGATGGAGTGTTTGTGTGAACTAATATAAATTCAAAGTAAACATCATTACATAAAAGGGTATGGTCTTTTTTTTTTTTTTTTTTTTTAGTTTTATTCATTTCAAATGGGCCGGATCCAGCCCGCGGGCTGTAGTTTGCCCATGGCTGTTCTAGGTTGAATAGAGGCCCATTAAAGATGTTATAAATAAGCTCACTTTCCTAGTAGGCAGGGCAATGCTATAAAGCAGTGGTTCTCAACCTTCCTAATGCCACGACCCTTTAATACAGTTCCTCATGTTGTGGTGACCCCCAACCATAAAATTATTTTCGTTGCTACTTCATAACTGTAATTTTGCTATTGTTATGAATCGTCATGTAAATATCTGATATGCAGGATGTGTTTTCCGATGGTCGCGACCCACAGATTAAGAATGAGTAGCTCCTATGTACTTCTCATCGCTGTTTAGTTTGACCATAAAATTTTTCATTGCTACTTCATAACTGTAATTTTGCTACTGTTATGAATCGTCATGTAAATATCTGATATGCTATATGTGTTTTCCGATGGTCGCGACCCACAGATTGAGAATGAGTTGCTCCTATATGCTGCTTTTTCCTGATTCAGTCTTAAAAGGTTATATATGTTTTCATAAATGTATCCATTCCTTCTAGGTTGTCCAATATGT
>NW_006296539.1:132467-133624 GCF_000327345.1 Myotis davidii
GGTGGTAATTTGTTACGTAGCAACTGATAGCTAATACATGTCCCTAGTCCAAAGGGCAAGCTCCCGAACATAGCACAGAAGGCCTTTCATGCCCACCTTTCCAGTTGCACTTCTCATGACCCCCAGATTCACAGTTTTCTTGAGCAGTACTGGCCTGCTTATCCCCAGTTCACACCTCCATGCCTCTGTGCCTTTGCCCAAGCCATTCCCCACCGATGCCCTTTCCCCACTGATGGCATCCCCTTCTGCAGAAATCCTCCCTCAACGGCCCCCACACCAAATCATGTTTGCTTGGTCCCCCTCCTAGGTGCTCACACACTTCTTGAAATCAGTAAGTGAACAGTGAGCTACATGTAGAAAAGGAAACAACTGCCCAACCAGTGTGGCTCAGTGGTTGAGTGTCGATGCAGGGCACATGCCTGGGTTGCAGGCTCAATCCCCAGTGTGGGGTGTGCAGGAGGCAGCTCGTTAATGATTCTCTCTCATCATTGATGTTTCTATCTCTCCCTCTCTTCCACCCTCTGAAAACATATTAAAAAGAAAACATCCACATGAAGGAGTCCTCAAGAACACGACTTGCCTCTACGTGGTTGATCAACGAATTGTCGAATTTGAACCCAGGAATCCTTTTCTCACTGCACACCACACCCACGTCTTCTGTGTGCTTGCAGTCGGTGACACCCCAGCCATTGGAGGAGCAGGCTGCGAGGGTTGCCTCTTTGCCGGTGCAGTAGACATTGTCCAACCAGATGGGCCCTGAAGGAAGCAGAGAAGGGAAACACCAATCGTGATGTCAGAGTAGGTTTGAATTTGGGGGGGGGCACCAAAGTTGTACACAGAAAGAGAATTTTTCTCTAATCTTGGCAGCTGTGTGTGGTCATCAATTGATGTTTAGCATGTTAAGATATTGCACATAGTTCACCATCTGGATTCCCTTGCCAGAGGGACGTGGTATATTGAACATGATCAGGGTAGAAATCAGCGTTGAGACCGGATGTGACATGGTGTAGGGCAGTGGTCGTCAAACTAATTAGTCAACAGAGCCAAATGTCAACAGTACAACGATTGAAATTTCTTTTGAGAGCAAAATTTTTTAAACTTAAACTATACAGGTAGGTACATTGTTACTAACTTAATTAGGGTACTCCTAAGCTGGC
>NW_006296539.1:138779-141891 GCF_000327345.1 Myotis davidii
GTTTAGTTTGATGTTTCATCCTGGGAGACTCTTCACCTACGGGGATAATGGTCTTTGATTTGCATTCTTGGGAAGAAGAACGTTTGGGAATCGGAGATATTGCTCCCATTAGGCACCTAGCATTATTTCTATTAGGTAAAATGGTGACTTAGATAGAGCCCCATGCCTTCCAGGAGCTTCTAATCTCATTGGAAAGATGGGATACACCACTTTCTCATTGGAAAGTGGTGCTAATTATTCTGTGTGAGATTATGAAGAATGGAGATGAAAAGTGTGAAACTGGGTTGGAAAAGCCCAAATCATAGACTTCATGGTAAAGCAAAGTTGTCATCAGTACCTGGGGCACTAAATACAGCAACTATAAGAATCCCTTCTAGTTATTCCTAAAAATATTGCATTTGAAGAATGTTGGCGAGAGGTGGTCTCATCCTGCCAGCTGAGAGAGGGCTAGGGATCCTTTCCCATGCTACAGTTCAGGCTTGGACAAGTTCCCAGCATGCTCTAGGAATATATGAGAAAAGAGCAGGACCGTGTGAGTCATGAGAGGAAACATGAAGACCAGAGTCTGGGTAGAACTTCCTCTGAAGCCCAAATAGGGCAATTTCAAGAGTCACCTTTCTTCAGCATTAGTCTTGGGGTTAAAGCACAGTGCAGGCTCCTTGGCCTGGACTCATGCAGCTCCCACTGCCCCTTAGGGATGAGATCCAGCATGTTCCTTGAGAAAGAGGTCTTGGCTGCCTCCGCCTCTGGCCCTATGCCCCACATTTCCTGCACAGAGGAGCAGTGCCATAAATATCTGCTAATTTCATTGTTTAAGTGGAGAGCTTGTGGAAAAGATAAATCTGAAATGAAGCCATAAATGCAGAAGAAGGGTCACGAGCCTCTTGCCTTTCTCAGATGCTGGCTCGGGCCAGGCTGGCAACCTCAGAGTCATCTGCGAGAGCTGGAAACAGTAACCGGGCCCAACAGTGGGAGCTCTGATGCAGCGGGCCTAAAGGGAGACCCCAGGGTCTGCATTTTAATAAACAGTGAATTGTACATTTATGCACAACTGGAATAAACAGTTTAGAAAATGTTTTCTCTATTTTTTTTATCAATGTCAAGAAACTTTAATATACATACTATTCAAACCCATGATTCCATAAATCCACTTCTTGTCAAAAATTCTATTGAAATGATAAAAAATGAAATCATAGATTATGAACAATGATGTGTATAGTAATTCTACGTATACTGATCTATACACGTCCAATATGCAAGAAAGGATAGCTACACTATAGCAGGTTCATAAGATAAAATATTTGGCAACTAATAAAAATAATGGTTTGGAGGATCTTTGATAACATGATAAAATTTTCATGATACATAACAGAATTAAAATTTTAGATAGAAAACTTGGAGTCATAAGATTTCACCATTGTAAATATCACCCAATATCTGCATTTTTAAAGTGATTCTGCTCCCCGGCTACATTCGGGAACAACTTCCCTGCGGTCGCCACCCTCCACGATGGCCCCAGCGATCTCCACCTCCCGCGTTCACTCCCTCGGGTAACCTCCTCCCACACTGTACACAATTGTTTGGTGTGACTAACACAATACAGCAGAAATGAAGGGGTAGCACTTCCGAGATTAGCTTAGGAAATACTGTGGCTTCTAAGTTTTGCTCCTTCTCTCTTTCTCTTTTAAGCCACTCACTCTGGAGAAAGACATGTCTTAAGGAAACTTAGGCAGCCTGCGGAGAGGGCCAGAGGGCCCCCGCTGACAGCCAGAAAGAAACTAGAGCCTGCCAACAACTACATGAGTCAACTCGGGAGAGGATCTCCCAGCCCCAGCAGCCCGACTGCAACCTCATCAGAGCCTGAGCAGAATCGACCAGCTAAGCCACTCCTGGATTCCCAACCCTACGATCTATGTGAGATAATAAAAGTCTGTTGTGTGAAGCTGCCAAATCCGGGTGGTAATTTGTTACATAGCAACTGATAGCTAATACATGTCCCTAGTCCAAAGGGCAAGCTCCCGAACATAGCACAGAAGGCCTTTCATGCCCACCTTTCCAGTTGCACTTCTCATGACCCCCAGATTCACAGTTTTCTTGAGCAGTACTGGCCTGCTTATCCCCAGTTCACACCTCCATGCCTCTGTGCCTTTGCCCAAGCCATTCCCCACCGATGCCCTTTCCCCACTGATGGCATCCCCTTCTCCAGAAATCCTCCCTCAACAGCCCCCACACCAAATCATGTTGGCTTGGTCCCACTCCTTAGTGCTCACACACTTCTTGAAATCAGTAAGTGAAAAGTGAGCTACTCGTAGAAAAGGAAACAACTGCCCGACCAGTGTGGCTCAGTGGTTGAGTGTCGACCCAGGGCACATGCCTGGGTTGCAGGCTCAATCCCTAGTGTGGGGTGTGCAGGAGGCAGCTCGTTAATGATTCTCTCTCATCATTGATGTTTCTATCTCTTCCTCTCTTCCACCCTATGAAAACATATTAAAAAGAAAACATCCACATGAAGGAGTCCTCAAGAACACGACTTGCCTCTACGTGGTTGATCAACGAATTGTCGAATTTGAACCCAGGAATCCTTTTCTCACTGCACACCACACCCACGTCTTCTGTGTGCTTGCAGTCGGTGACACCCCAGCCATTGGAGGAGCAGGCTGCGAGGGTTGCCTCTTTGCCGGTGCAGTAGACATTGTCCAACCAGATGGGCCCTGAAGGAAGCAGAGAAGGGAAACACCAATCGTGATGTCAGAGTAGGTTTGAATTTGGGGGGGGGCACCAAAGTTGTACACAGAAAGAGAATTTTTCTCTAATCTTGGCAGCTGTGTGTGGTCATCAATTGATGTTTAGCATGTTAAGATATTGCACATAGTTCACCATCTGGATTCCCTTGCCAGAGGGACGTGGTATATTGAACATGATCAGGGTAGAAATCAGCGTTGAGACCGGATGTGACATGGTGTAGGGCAGTGGTCGTCAAACTAATTAGTCAACAGAGCCAAATGTCAACAGTACAACGATTGAAATTTCTTTTGAGAGCAAAATTTTTTAAACTTAAACTATACAGGTAGGTACATTGTTACTAACTTAATTAGGGTACTCCTAAGCTGGC
>NW_006296539.1:142031-142914 GCF_000327345.1 Myotis davidii
TGTGCGCGCCTGCTCGTGGTATTTTGTGGAAGAGCCACACTCAAGGGGCCAAAGAGCCGCATGTGGCTCGCGAGCCGTGGGTTGCAGACCACTGGTATAGGGGAAGGAGTGGGGACTTTGGATACTAAGCTAGATTTGAATTCTGGCTCAGCTTTGGTTAAAGTCTTTTCCTCATCAGTAAAGCGGGGATAATGAAGACACCTGAATCGCAGGAGTGTGGGCAGGAGAGAGAATACATGGCACATGTCTAGTTTATTGTTGACCCATAGTTACTGAAAAATGATAGCCATGATGATGATGATGATGATGTTAGTGATACTGACTATGATGCAAGCCAAACTCACCTTTACCTGTAGCAGAGGCTGGACTGTCACCCCTCAGACATCCTGCACTTGAGGCTTTGAAGGCATTTCCCTGTGTCACCCCCCACTGACTTCCCCATATGTCAGGGAAGAGGATGAGGTGACCTTGCTATTCACACTTCACAGATGCAGAGCTCTGGCTCAGAGGGCAACTCACTCTGCAGACCACCCCCTGAGCCTGGTGCCCTGGTCTGTTCAGTGTTCTTCTCACTGCCTGAAACTTCCATCCACTGACCCCAAGACTAACCCACAGAGCTACCTCCTTACTCTTCAGAAGTCAGGTGACAGGATGTGGAGAAATTAGAACATTTATGCACTATTGGTGGGACCGTAAAACGGTGCACCCACCATGAAAAAGAGCATGGTAGTTCCTCAAGAAATTAAAAACAGAATTGCCATATGGTTCAGCAAGTCCCAGAAGAATTGAAAGCAGGGCCTCAAAGAGATATTAGCACACCCATGTGTCTTACAGCATTATTCACAACTTTAGGCCCAGAGCATGAAATTCGTGTGTGTGTGGG
>NW_006296539.1:143444-144141 GCF_000327345.1 Myotis davidii
GTTTGGAGATGTTCTCACCACCATGTGAATGTACTTAACACTCCCCAACTGCACACTGGAAACTAGTCAAGGTGGCGTGTGTGTGTGTGTGTGTGTGTGTGTGTGTGTGTTTAATATTTTTATTGATTTCAGAGAGAAAGGGAGAGGGAGAGAGAGATTGAAACATCAATGATGAAAATCGATGAAAGTCATTGATCGGCTGCCTCCTGCACCCCCCACATCGGACCCACAACAACCCGGGCATGTGCCCTTGACTAAATCGAACCCGGGACCCTTCAGTATGCAGATTGATGTGCTATCCACTGAGCAAAACCGGCTAGGGCAAGAAGTGTTCTGGAGATGGTCGCACCACCATGTGAATGTACTTAACACTACCCAACTGTACACTGGAAACTAGTCAAGGTGGCATGTTTGTGTGTGTGTTTAATATTTTTATTGATTTCAGAGAGAAAAGTAGAGGGAGAGAGAGATTGAAACATCAATGATGAGAATCGATGACGAAAATCGTTGATCGGCTGCCTCCTGCACCTCCCACATCGGACCCACAACTCGGGCATGTGCCCTTGACCGAATCGAACCCGGGACCCTTCAGTATGCAGATCGATGCGCTATCCACTGAGCCAAACTGGCTAGGGCAAGATGGCATGTTTTCAATGTTATGTGTATTTTACCATAATTAAAATAAAAAGTTTTTAAA
>NW_006296539.1:144381-149045 GCF_000327345.1 Myotis davidii
CATTTTACCATAATTAAAATAAAAAGATTTTAAAGTGCCACAGGGTGTTTCAAATAGTTATTTTTATAAGTGCCACTACAACATGAAAGGAAACAAAATCAGCTAAGCCTGTCACTCTTCTTAATGCTCCATGTAGAACCCTATAGTATAATGAGGGCAGATAACAGGGTTTCCCATTCTCTCTCAGGCTGGGGTCCTTCATGACTCGGTCAACTACTTAAACAAGCCTGTTCCCCATTTCCAAAGTGAAAACAATGACAACCAACAAACAGGTTGCCATGGATACTCAATGAGATAATCTTGCTCCTAGTACATTTTCAACCTCCCTTTCCCTTCCTTCTCCCAGTAGGTCAGAAAAACAATGACTACTGTCGTTTCCATGATGCCAGGATGAAGCAGATAAAAACACTCCCATTGTAGAGATGAGAAAACCAAGGAGACCCTGAGGCCCTGAAGGTCAGGAAGGACGCAGGGCCAGTTTCCTGACATCGAGGCCCTGATGAAACGTGTCCACTGTGACCGACGGCTGGTCAGGGCTCCAACAGGAGTGCTTTGGACGCAGTGAGGGGGAACAAAGAGCTATTGAAAACATCTGGGCTGAGGTTTTCCAACTGGTTTCTCAATTTGGCCTGGTTTCCAAGCCATCAAGCTCCACTGAAACATATGCTCCCTACCCGATTGCTGTTTCAACAACAAACCAATGTTTGTCTTGCTAAGTAGCAGCAAGGACAAGACCCTCCACGGTGGACGCGGCCTCTTCCCGGGAACGTTCTGAAGCAAAGCTGCTGACGGGACAGAGGCGGTGGAGAGAAGCAGCGCCCTTATCCCGCCTGCAATGAGAGGAACCGCCCTTGCGAAGGGGACGGGGAGCCAGATAGCACACGGCTAGAGCCAGCGTGAAAAGCTAAAAAATTTACACCAGGGTCTGCTTAACTTCTCATAGGAATGTTTGCAATTAGCCCCTGGAGTGTTCATGGGAACTAACTTAACCTCAAAGAACTGCTTTCTTTCTTTTTTAATGTTTTATTGATTTCAGAGGAGGAAGGGAGAGGGAGAGATAGAAACATCATTGATGAGAGAGAACCATTGACTGGCTGCCTCCCGCACGCCCCACACGGGGGATTGAGCCCACCACCTGGATATGTGCTCTGACTGGGAATCGAACCGTGACCTCCTGATTCATGGGTCGCCGCTCAATCACTGAGCCACACTGGCCAGGCAGAACTGATTTCTTAAAAAGCTTCAATTCACCCCCAATTATTCTACTCTTTGCACATTCTCACCAGTTATTTTTTTCTTAGATGGTGGAAATACAAGCTTCTCTGTAGTCCAAGACAGCATCACCATGCATGTATTCTCATGTGGCCTGAATTCATTACAATTTCTTTCCTGTTTACTGAGTGCCCATCAACTAGACTGTCCTGATTCCAGTGGCCAGCTCTGGCTCTGCCCATTGGAGGCAGATCTAGGCTCAAAATACCAACTTCTGCGCATGGGCCAAGAAATTTGAATACCACTGTACATCCGCGCCTGCATGTGGTATTTTGTGGAAGAGCCACACTCAAGGGGCCAAAGAGCCGCATGTGGCTCTCGAGCTGCAGTTTGCTGACCACTGGCCCAGGGGAACACACCCACAGCCTCGATGCAATCTCTGGTCACTATGCCATGTACTGTTGCCACCTGTTCTTAATAATCTCCCAAATTGACATGAATCAATATTGACTAAGTTTCCACTATGAACCCAGTGCTAAAAATCCTAACTGATTAAATCAGTGTTTCTCAACCGTGGCTGCACATTAGAATCACCTGGGAATCTTTTTAAAATCCTGATTTCTGGGCCTCATCCTCCAGAAATTCTGTTTCTTTGTTATGGGGTGGGGCCACAACATTAGTAACAAAGACACAATTTCCAGAGGATGAGGCCCAGAAATCAGGATTTTAAAAAGATTCCCAGGTGATTCTAATGTGCAGCCAAGGTTGAGAAAGACTGGATTAAATCAAATATTTATATTTAAAAGGTCTCCCATCATATAAATCAATTTACCACTTTATATGGATAGCATGTTAAATTATTATAGCATCTGTTTCTCCCTTCCTCTCTTTAATACTTCTTTCCTATGTCTTGATGGTTTCAATATGCAAACAGATTACCTTTCCAGTACTTTTGGACTCATTGTCACTCAACCTCCTCTCTCCAGTGACTTTCCTCCACCCTATGTCAGCTACTATCCCATGGCCATAGACCTTGTCATTACCAATAACCATACCCCCCATCTCCATTTGTATCCTTGTGCCCTGTGCCCATGTCCCTACCCCATCTCTCTAGCAGACTTTTTCTAGTATTGCAGTCTCTGCAGAGACCCACAATCCACTGATCCCAGCTTGTGACTATCCGTCACTCCTCCATGCAGTGCCTTCCATGGACCATGATTTGAATTCCTCTACTCCTTTGAACTTTTCTTCCGTCATCAAACCTGAATGACAAAATTCAGATTTTGTCTGGCTCAGGCCAGATCACCACCTCTCCAGCCACCCCTTGCCCACTCCTGGGCAGATGAAAGTGGAGGGGGGACCACACCCATTTTGTCTGATGACAGGTAAATTTTAAGTTTGGGTAGAAATAAAATAAAGTTATCACTGTAAAAAACAAACAAACCCCACAGTCATTAGAAAGTACTTGTTATAAATATTTAGGCTTAGCTTGGCTGGTGTTGCTCAGTAGTTGAGCGTTGACTCATGTACCAAGAGGTTACGAGTTCAATTCTCAGTCAGGGCACATGACCAGGTTGCAGGCTTAATCCCCAGTAGGGGGCATGCAGGGGGCAGCGGATGGATGTTGTTATTCTTATCAATATTTCTATCTCTCTCTCCCTCTCCCTTCCTCTATTTCTAAAATCAATTTTAAAAAAACCATCGAAAATAATAAAATATTTAGGCTTAGACAGCCTGGAATAGAAAACAAAGTTGATGTTACCCCCAGATCACTCAACTAGCAGAATAAACAGAGATGTGTGACTATGAAGAAGTGTCTGGAGTTTTGTAAAGAAGACAGGAAATGGGTTTAAGAGCTCAGCACTTGCTAACTCGTTCCTCCTAGAAACCCAGAGTCAGCATCAGAGAACCCAGAGTTAGTTAGGTCAGCAGCAGGACTGTACTCAGGTTCTAGGCTCCAACACCTGCCCTCCCTCAAAGCTCTTCCCCCTTCCCCATTCTATATAATAAAGAGGTAATATGCAAATTAATCCTCACGCCCTCACAATGGCTGCCTATGACCAGGCCAGCAGGGGGGTTAGTGAGGGACGACCAAACAACTGAACAGCAGGCTGTGTGGGGTGACCAGGCTGGTGGGGGCGGGGTGACCAGGCTAGAGGGAGGGGCAGTTGGAGGTGACCGGGCCAGTAAGGGGGGCAGTTGGGGGTGATCAGGCAGGCAATGTACAAGCTGGGCTGAGGGGACAACCTCGCCCTCACCCTCCCCCCCAGTGCATGAATTTCATGCACCGGGCCTCTAGTTAGTGATTAACCCAAAGCAACTATGTTTCTGCTATGGCCAAGCTCAAAATAGCACCTGAGTGTTGAACTAGGAACATGAGCGTGTGGAGTCAGAATGTGGCCTCTGGCAGCCTTTGTGAGAAAGAGCAGAAGGAAGTCCTGGGAAGGTTGGTGGGGAGAAGGCACCAGATCTGCTGACCGCCGCAGCCCCAGCCAGGCCACATGCTGGGGGAGAGGAGCACAGACTGACTCAGCCCCTGCCTCAGGCACCCACCAGTTTGGTTCACCGAGGACACCAGACTTTGCGCACTAAAACTGGGGAATCTGGCATGCAGCCCTGCTGGTCACTGTAGGGTTCCCCAGCACCTCGCCACTCCCACCTTCTTGCACAAACGCAGAAGGCTGCCCAGATGGAATGATCAGGAATTCGGACTTGCCAGAGACTGCAGATTCCTTTCCCAGGCTAACCGCAGGCAGCCCATCCCGGGGTTTCCAGGGGACGCGCACTAGTTCCAAAGCACAGAGTGTTACCTTCCCCTTTGCCGTAGGAGGAGCTGGGCGTCCAGGACTTGGCCTCCACGTATCCCAGCTCCCGGCAGACGACGTGGGCAGCGTGGATGGAGAAGTCATCGTCGCACACGGTGCCCCACTGGCCCTGATAGTACACCTCCACCCGCCCCTCACTGTGCTTCCTCTTCTGCCCCGCCAGGCGCAGCTGGACCTTGGCGACATCGGAGGGCACCTGAGGCCGGTGGTACTCGGGCGCGGGCTGCTGGAAATACTCCGGGTAGTGGGGCCAGCTCTCGTACTGCGCCAGGCTCCGCAAGGGGAGGAGGGAGAGCACAGCCAGGCAGCTGCAGAGGCAGGGGCCTCCCAGCCTCGCCATGCCTACCCTCTGGCTGGACAGCCTCTCGGAGCGGGGAAGGCAGTGGGTGCTTCGGGCTACAGGCAGGAGCCTCCTAGAAGAGAGGAGAGATGCGGGTTACAGAAATCTCCAGAATCTCCAGGGACTTCCTACTCCAGTGATGGCGAACCTATGACACGCGTGTCAGAGGTGACAGGCAAACTCATTCTTTTGGTTGATTTTTCTTTGTTAAATGGCATTTAAATATATAAAATAAATATCAAAAATATAAATCTTTGTTTTACTATGGTTGCAAATATCAAAACATT
>NW_006296539.1:150348-151689 GCF_000327345.1 Myotis davidii
CAGTCAATGAAAGAAAAATACCACATGATCTCACTCATTTATGGATGAAAAAGACCATTATAAACTGATGAACGAAAAGAGATACAGAGGCAGAGCAGCATCGAACAGACTGTCAAACTACAGTGGGAAGGGGCCGAGGAGGGTTGGAATACTTTAAGCAACAAAACAAAATTTAAAAAAATTTTAAAGAAAGACTATTTACAGAGCTGGGAGCAAAGATAACAGTAATGCCCGGGCTGGCCATAGAGAGGCGCTGTTGGCACCCAGGCTGGAAGCGCAGGAAGGACGTGGTTACCAGAGCTGGCGAGAGTGGTTGAGCTCAGAGGGCCACCTGTTTGGAGCTGTGGCCTTAGTGAGGGGTCTCAGAGCCAACCCACAGCAACAGAGGCAGGGGCCTCACTCTCCTCCTCCTCTCTCCTCTCCGGTGCCTCCCATCGGGCAAACCCAAGCTCATTGGTGGAGTCAGCATGGGTTGGGCTCCTGGGCACAGGGGATGGTGGAGGGAGAGAGCAGGTGGGAAGGGCTAGCAGAAGGTCCCCAGCACTCTCTCTCTCCGCACCTCTTACACCTTCTCAAGCTCCAGGGCCCAGCTCAAACCCCTCCTTGGGAACATCCCGCTTCCAAGACAGGCTTATTATCTAGACATTCTTCTCACCCTCCCCAGACGTCCCCAAGAAGGTCACGAACTTCTTAAGGGCAGGACTTCTCTGGCTCCTCCAGAGTGAACGGTATAGGTGCATGGACCTGTTTCTTGAATGTTCCAGGGCCCAAGCCGCTGGGGAAATGCTATCCTGACTCTCGGGGACTCCCATGTAAGGCCCTCCCTCCCTCTGGACCTTCGCTGACCTGGATGGAAGTAGCCTCTTCCGGGGGCTGAGAATAACAGCGGGGAGCTGGAGTCTCAACCTACTTGCTCCTGGGCAGCGGTTCCCTCTGCGCACACATCTGACCCCCGGGCTCTGCCTTCAGACACCAGCACATGCCCACCGTGCCTCTGGCCGCAGCATGTCTTACACTCTGGACCACGAGACGGCCGAGGCCGCGGAGTGAGAAAGTCAGTGGCAAAGCCCCTTGAACAGCTGGACACAGCGCTTGTCCTTGGCTGAACTGCGGCTTCTGCAAGCAGCAGCCTCAGAGTGCAGCCTTCACGCACATCTCACCCTCGGGGAGGCCAAGGGTGCCCTGGTGACAGTTCATAAATCCTGTCCCCGAGGGGTGCGGGGGCTGAGAGTAGCCTGCTCTTTGCACAGAGGAGAGGCATAGAGTTCTTCAGGGCCAACGGAAAAGAGGCTGGGTGGCCTGTCATCGGGGAAAGGAGGGCTGGACAGCAGAGTGGGGAAG
>NW_006296539.1:151711-166392 GCF_000327345.1 Myotis davidii
GGATTCTGGAGCCAGATAATCGGAGTTTGAATCCGCACTCTGACCCTTACTAGCTCTATGACCTTGGGCAAAATGCTTCACTTCTCTGCGCTTCAGGTTCCCGTATGTGGAGTGGATGATAATTATATCTAGCTCATAGCATTGTTTTGAAGATGGAATGAATGACATCTAACAAACACTACAGGAGCATCTGATAAATAAAAATGTAAAATTCTCAAGATCATGGTCACCAGGCCCAGACTGAGCCTGCCTCCCAGAGTTCCAGGGTAAGGTCATAAAACAAGATCATGTGCCCTTTCATAATTCAGAGAGAGGGAACAACTGTTTTAAAGGGACTGCAGGTGTGTCTCGTGGAAAAGGAAATACGCTTGGCATATGGGGCCCCCTCCCCCCCAAACACAAAACCAGGACCAGGAGGTGGAAACCAAAGGGTGACATAGTACATTTCATTTTAACCAGGTCCAGAGGGCAGGCTAATCCTACTCCTCGTGGCTCACCACCATCAACGAAGGACCAGATAACTGCCCAGAGCTGCCCAGGAGGGATGATGTCACTTGGTGAGAGGCAGTTTCACAGCTGCAGCCCCAAGGGGCAAAAGCCATCATTGTGTTCTTTACACACAGCACCTCATGTTTCTGGCTTTAGCAGACCAGCTTGTATTAGATGAACAACGGGAATAGGCAGATAAAGTTCTGAAGGCATACATCTGAAGGCACTGGAACACTAGAGGCAGCAAGAGTCAAGAATCCCGAGAGACAGGAAGTGCACTGAGGCGAGCCTAGCACCTCTGTCTGCTTTTCCCCTCCAGGCATTCGCCAGTTCCCAAGCCATTGGCCAGGATGCTGAGGAGCCTGCTTGGGGCAGCCTCCCAGAACAAAACCAGGAGTTCAGAGCCTTCTGACAGGAGGTGGGGCTCTGTTAATTAGCCCGGGCTGGAGTGGAAGGGGCCCAAGTTAGAGCAGAGCTGTGTTCTATTGTAAGAAAGCTCCTGCATCCACATACTTGGAATTCCCCAGGAGAGGAGAGGGAGAGAGAACGTAGGAAAGAGCTGTTTGAAGAGATAACAGCCAAGAATTATTTAAAATTGATGACAGATTATCAGCCCAAGCAGTATAGTTTACATAGAAACCATGTCTGAGCACGTCAAAACCCAGCTGCAGAAAATCCAGGGCAGAAAACCTTAAAAGCAGCCAGAGTATAAAAGGAGCATTACCTTCAAAGGAGCAACAGAAGACCAACAGCTGAACTCTTAACAGAAAACAAGGAGGCGAGGGAGGCAATGGCATGACATTTTCAAAAGGATGAAAACAATAGCAGTCAACCTAAAATCCTGGAACTGCTGGAGAGAATGAAGGTAAAACAATGACATTGCAGACAAACAAAAATGGAGAGAATTTGTTCGCAGAGGATCCATAACATGTTAATAGTAAAAAAAGTTCTTCAGGCCAAAGGAAAACTGATCCAAAATATTAGTATGGAGGAGCAGGAGGAATGAGGGTACAGGAGGGGCAGCTATGTAGGTAAATCTAAATGAGGATCAACCTTGTGAAAACAATAAAATGACTCATGGGTTTAAAATATGGGTGGGCACAAGTAGGTTTACAGTTATAATACAAATAAATAATACAATAATTAATAAATAATAATACAAGAATAAACTCTGTTTCTCATACCCACAACTGTAAAGCTCATTTTGCCCACCCCTGTCTATGCATCATTAAAAGCATGGCAACAACAGCACAAAAGGTAGGAGGGGGTTAAATGAACCGCGTTTCAAGGTTCTTGCATTGTCTGGAAATGGTAAAAGTACTACTTTTTATTAGACTTTGTAAAGTCTAATAGGTGCATGTTGTAATCACCATAAGAGTAAAAGCTAAGTAGCATGAAGAGGGTACTAAGGGGAGGGGTGATGAAATTATAAAAAAACTAGAGGCCCGGTGCACAAAATCCGTGCAAGGGGGAGGGGTCCCTCAGCCCCCCCCCCTGCACCTTCTTCCAATCCAGGAACCCCTCGGGGGATGTCTAACTGCCAGTTTAGGCCCAATCCTGCAATCCAGGACCACTGGCTCCTAACTGCTTGCCTGCCTGCCTGCCTGATCGCCCCTAACCACTATGCCTGCCTGCCTCATCACCTCTAACCGCCTCTGCCTCAGCCCCTGCCACCACAACTTCTTCCAGAAGGACATCAGGCTATCCGGTCTAATTAGCATATTATGCTTTTATTATTATTGATACTGATTAAACCAAATTAAAGTAGAGGAAAAAGTAACACAAAATAGTTGTCACAATAAAAAAATAGTAATGTGGTGGATTTAAACCCAAATATATCAAAAATGACATCAGATGATTTAACAAAACAATATTACTTTATGTTTTTTTCAGAAGACAGAGGTTTACAGTAAAAGGATGGAAAAAGATATTCAATACACACAATAACTGGTACAAAGTCAGATAAAGTCACTTTTAGACAAGAAACATTACTGTAGACAAAAAGGGACAGATTATGATGATGCAAGAGCCAATCTGCCAAGAAGACATAGATTCAATATGAATAAAATAAATATTGACAGATTTAACAGGAAAAAATTGAGAAATCTGTAATCATCTACACACCCCTGTCAGTCACTGATGGAATCAGCAAAAAGGTCCTTGCACTGAAGATGTGAAGGACATGATTAACAAACATGACTAATTGACAAGGTTCTATCAACCATATTCAAGGACTACAGAAGACAGATTCACTTCAAGTTCACATGCAAAATTAACCCAAAGGGACCCTAAATTGGGTCATAAAGCAAGATTCACCACATTTAATGAAGTCACACCGAATGTGTTGCCTGACTATAATAGAATTAAGCTATAAACCAATAATAAGAGAATACCTAGAAAATCTACAAATATTTGCAAATGCGATAAAAGGGAAAATAAACTATTAGGGCATTCATTCACTTAATAAACACCATTGTTAGCCCAGGAGGATAGGAGGCATAGAGGTGTTCAGCGAGTTGCCTGAGGTTGCACCGATGGTAAGTGGCAAGCCAGGATGTGGAAGAGGGCAGCAGGCTGACCTGGGCTGTGTCCTTCGCCGCTGTGCTTACTGCCCCAGACGGCTTCCCTGCAGGCCAGCCCGTGCCTACTACCTCCCACGGTCTCCCTCTCACCAGAGCTACAGAGGTCTCCAGTCCGCCTATCCTTTTTTTCTTTTTTTATTGCTTAAAGTATTACAAAGAGTATTACATATGTCTCCTTTTTTTTTCCCTGCCCTTGACAATCCCTTGGCCTCCCCTACCCCCCAGTGTCTTATGTCCATTGGTTATGCTTATATGCATGCATACAAGTCCTTCAGTTGATCTCTTACCCACCCCAGTCCGCCTATTCTTATCTCAAAAAGAAATGAAAGAAAGTGTTCCTTCATTTTTAAAAAAGAAATCTTAATCTCTGGGTGTGCATATCTATAAACTGCTCCACCCATCATCTTGGAATCTCTAATCTGTGGGAATGGCCAGTGTTCAACTCCTAAATCTTTCTAGAAAAGTGCTCCTGAAATGTTTGCTTCTTTTGTACAGCTTTCTCCTACTCCTTGCTCTGGGGAATTGTAAATGATTGCACCCAGCTGCTTCTCTCCTCTTTTAAAAATAACTTTTATGGGGTTTTGTTATTGTTGCTTCTTATTGCCAAAGTTATACCAGCTGGTGATAAAAATGTGGACAATGCCATAAGTAAAAGAAAGAAAAATCATTTGCAGCACCACTGTCAGAGGTAACTGTTAATACCACTGTGGTGTGTACCTCTTATAACGCTTTTCTGTACATAAATATTTGCTTTTCAAAACTGGAATCATCAAATATCACATGATCTCACTTATATGTGGAGTGTAAGGAACAAAATAAATTGATGAACAAGGTAGGACCAGTGACATGGAAGCGTGAAACAGACGAACAGATCTTTGGGAGGGCGGGAAGGAGGGTGGGAAGAGATTAACCAAAGAATTTATATGTATACTAGAGGCCCAGGGCACAGATTTGTGCACTGGTGGAGTCCCTTGGCCTGGCCTATGGGGGTCAGGCCGAAACCAGCAGTCTGACATCCCCCAAGGGGTCCCGGATTGCGAGAGGGTGCAGGCCAGGCCGAGGGAGCCCACTGATGCATGAATTTGTGCACCAGGCCACTAATATATATACATACTGGAATCATCTACATAGTGCTTTGTAAACTGCTCTTCACATTTCTCAGTATATTGCAAACATTATGCCTCATTGTCTCTTATTTTACGAAACTTTTATTACACAGTATTCAATCTTTTTTTAAATATATTTTTATTGATTTCAGAGAGGAAGGGATAGATAAAGATAGAAACATCAATGATGTGATAGAATCATTGATTGATCGGCTGCCTCCTGCACGCTCCCTACTGGGGATCAAGCCCACAACCCGGGCATGTCCCCTTCAGTCCACAGGCCCACGCTCTATTCACTGAGCCAAACCAGCTAGGGCCTCAATATTCCATCATATAATGTAGCAGTGGGAACTGTAACCCACCCCACCATTCATTTGACATTGTTTCTGTAGCTGCTGACTCTGACTAACAGGTAGCTTGCAGCATGTTTGTGTAAGAATCCTAGGAACTAACCAAAAGATAAAACTCGGACCTGCAGCCCAGTTCCGGGAAATCTGCTGACCTTCAAACACAGAACCAGGATGATGAAGGCCCGGATGATGCACAACAGACCATCTCTTGACCGGTTTCCAGGTCCTTATGGGAATGACTGTCTGGCCTGCACGTAGAGAACTTTTCAACCCCCTCCCCTTGGTCTCTTTGTTCTGGCTTGCCTTCCCCTCCTTATAAAAACCTCTGCCTGCTCCGGGATGGGGAGATGGGCTTTGTGACAAGGGTCCCGCTCTGTATAACGAGTTTGGTTTTTGTGGCGGCAGGCAACAGAACTTGGGTTTCGGTTACAATAATCTTATCACTTTTTTCTTAATTTTTAATTTATTGATTGACGAGAGAGAGAGAGAGAGAGAGAGAGAGAGAGAGAGACTTCTCTCACCCACCCCACTATTAAGTATAAATTAATTCTTTTAAAAAATTATTTTAGAAAGAGAGAGAGAGAGACTTGTTGTTCCACTCATTCATGTATCCATTGGTTGCTTCTTGTAAGTGTCCGGACTGGGGAACGAACCCACAACCTTGGGGTATCAGGATGATGCTCTTACCAACTGAGCTACCTGGCCAGGGTTATCACTATTTTTTGTTTTCACTGCTATAAAGATGGTTGAAATTAATATCTTTGTTGCTAAACTGTCCATCGTCTTGGAATAAATTCCCAATAGTAAAATTGCTGGGTCAAGCAGCTGGTGAAAGTGAACACTTTTGTATATTAACTGCCCTTCAGAAAGACTGCACCAATATTCATGTCAAAGGCAGGATGTAGGTTCCCCATATCCTCAAACATTCCAGCTATGACCATGTTTTCAAACTTTCTCCCACCTGATAAGCAGAAAAAGGTATCTTGTTGTGACTAGCATTTCTTTTGTTGCTAGTGAGGGTGAGCCTGGCGCCACCCACAACGCCCCCACCCCCACTTATTGGTCACTAATATTGCTTTTTTTAGAAGATTACCTCTTCATGTTTTTTATCCCCTTTTCTATTAAATGTTCATCTTTGCTTTGCTCTAGCTGGTTTGGCTCAGTGGATAGAGGGTTGACCTGTGAACTGAAGGGTCCCGGGTTTGATTCTGTCAGGGGCACATGCCCAGGTTGCAGGCTCGATCCCCAGTGGGGGGCAGCAGGGGGTAGCTGATCAATGATTCTCTCTCATCATTGATGTTTCTATCACTCTCTCTCTCCCTCTCCTTTCCTCTCTGAAATCAATAATATACATATATATATATATATATTTAAAGAAACTGAACATTTAAAAAACAAAATGTCCATCTTTCCCTTAATGCTTTGTCAAAATTCATTTTTCATGGGAATCCATGCAGCCCTCAGGAGCGAAAAACCTTCAGGTAGAAGCCAACGTCCAGAGCAGAGCTTGGGTAGATGGAGTGCTGGGCCACCCCTTCCATGAGGCCTTTATTCTACCATAACCCACTGCAGACCCGAGGCCTTGCCCGCTCCCCTGGTGGTCGCCTGCCAACCAGGATAGGTGAGGGTTTCCTGGGGGCTGTTGCGGGTTTGAGCTTGAGCTCAGGTGCAGCCCCTCCATCCCAGACCCTAGCTGCAGGGGGTGAGGTGGCCTGTAGGGAACCAGCTCAGGGTGGTCCCACCGCTGCAGCTCAGGTGTTCACCTGGGCATTGGCAGCATGGGCCACCTGCCACCCGGATGATGCATTTAGACCTGAGCCCTGGCTGGAGGTGCAGAGGAGGCAGGTGGTACAATGTCAGTCCAACTGCAGAGGGCGGCACCGGGACAGACTCTGCAGTCCATAGGAGCTCGGGCCCAGGTGGTCCTGTGGCTGGGGGGGCAGCGGCACACGTGAGCCTGCGGGGCGCAGGCATGGCCTACCAGGGTCCCGAGGTGGGAACTGCCCACAGCCTCTGCGCCTGGCTTTTCCCACCAGCCCGCAGCAGCTGTGCTGGAGCCGTGCCCAAGTGGGCGCTTGCCAACCAGGCTGGGTCAGGCTGTTTCCTGGTGGCTGAAGAAGTCCTCTCTCTGCTAAAGTTGCAGGGGTGCTGTGGGCCCTGGCCTAGCACAGGTCAGGCGCTTGTTAAAAGTGTGTTGGACAGACTGATGTTGCCAAAAGGAAAGAGGGGAGGGGGCAGGGCGAAAAAGGTGAAGGGATTAAGAAATACAAATTGGTAGTTCTGGTATAGGCATGCGGATGTAAAGTACAGCATAGGGAATATAGTCAATAATATTGTAATAACTATGTACGGGGCCAGGTGGATACTTGAAATATCAGGGGGGTCTCTTTGTAATGTATATGATTGCCCAACCACTGTACACCTGAAACTAATACAAAATAATATTGAATGTAATTGAAAAATAAAATTAAAAATATTTAAAAAGCAGAATGCAAAGCTGTCGTACAAAAGTTTTCCATTTCAAATAAAAAAAACCCCACAGACTCACACTATGTCTCAAATCATAAACAAATATGGTAAATTCCTTCTCCTTTGACCCTCCTGAACCTTTGATGACATTTGGATTGATGGAGGACACTATTCTCCTCCTCACACCTGCTCTTACTCTTCGCTCAAAGAGTTGTACTTCTCTACAGACATCAAAAAGCCTGGTGGAGCCCTCAGCCAGGTGGCTTAGCTGGTTGGAGTGTTGTTCCCTGCACCAAAAAGTTGTGGGTTCGATTCCTAGTCAGGGCCTTAGGTTGTGTGTTTGTTGCCCAGTTGGGGCACATATGGGAGCCAACCAATGGGTGTTTCCCTCCTCTCTCTCTAAAATAAATAAAAACATATCCTCGGGTAAGGATAAAAATAAAAATAATAATAAAAAAGGCCTGGTGGAAACATTTATGTGATACGAAGTTGGGAGAGTTTTTAAACAGGAAGATCTATTCTCAACCTTCGCCTTTGAAAATCTCCAAGGTCATTGGCAACCCAGGAAGAGCCTGCACCAGTGAGATTGCACCACCACCCACCATGGAAACTCCGGGGCCACCCTCTACCTGCCCACAGCCAGCATCTCTGCAGCTCAGGTCTCACCAACCCTCTCCAGGCCCGCAGAGGACCGCCCACAGCGGGAAGGCCCACCTTGGAAAGGATTCCGTGAAAACCTCACCCACGTGAAGTCTAGGAACTATGGAGCAGACGGCTTTAATTACTCACACAGATTAGCTCACGAGAGGGTTCAAGGCAAGATGCCCAAGGACTGCAGTGTTTGACTGACACAAATAAGAGCCAGCACATGCCAGAGGAGTGTGGCCAGGGCTCAGCAGAAAGAGGGACATTGTCTTTCCTAGTATGTTTTCATGGGACTCTTGACTGAGCAGTTGAAGGCATTCTTACATTCAATACAATACCTTGGAGGATACAACGTTCACACGGTTGACGCTAGAATAAACTTGCTGACAGAGGGACTTGGACCTCAGGGGGTGTCTGGAGCAGCCAGGGATAGAATTCCTCCATATCACTGCGACTCCAGGTCCCAAGCATTCCTGACAATAGCAGCCAGAATCAGCTCCCCGCATGCAGCGACTATCCAGCCAGCCTGCCCATCTTCTCCACAAAGAAGGGGCTGGACAGGTGATTCTCTCTTATCATTGATGTTTCTATCTCTCCCTCTTCCTTCTCTCTGAAATACACACACACACACACACACACACACACACATATATATATATATATTAAAAATCAAAGATTGTATTTCTTAAATTCCTGACCCACAGTAGGTGGTCAAAAAATATCGGGTAAGCCCTAGCCAATTTTGCTCAGTGGTTAGGGCGTCCACCCAAGAACTGAAGGGTCACAGATTCAATTCTGGTCAAGGACACATACCTCCCCGGCTGCAGGCTTGATCCCCGGCCCCAGCTGGGGTGTGCGCAGGAGGCAACCAATCAATGTGTCTGTCTCACACTGATGTTTCGCTATCCCTGTCTCTTCCCTTCCCTTCCACTCTCTCTAAATGGAAAAAATATATCCTCAGGTGAAGATGAACAAATATATATGACGTTTTGGTTCAAACATTTTGGTTCAAACAGGCACTGCCTCCTAGAATTGGGTCAGGCTGTCCAAGTGCCAACTACAAGGTGCTAAGCCGCATTACGCAATTGGTCATATTTAATTTTTTTCTTCCGACTTCCCCGAGTGTTATTTGGGGAACTGGGAACTCCCAAGAATGAGCTTAGGTAGTTCCCTCCTGGATCCATCTCTTGCATCAATATGTTTGCAAAATAGAAATAAACATTTGCCCCAAAGAATACACAATATTGGAGAAAGCTTAATTACTTAAATAAAAAGGTGTCTTCCCTTGTGCTATATAAACTAGGCAGGTGCTAAGTCGTGCTGGGTTCAATGGGAGGGTGGGCTCCAGGGAGCCTGCAGTGTCTGCAAATAAGACTTTTAAGCAGGACATGAGCCAACCTGTGCTTCTGGCCGTGTGAGGGGTTGAGGCGGAGGGTATGGCCAGAGGGGGAGAAAGAGGTTCTCCGCCTGGATCTTGCCCAAGTTTCTCAGTTGATCCTGAGCAGTGTTACGTCCATTGCTTGATAAACATCCTTTATTGGAAGACATCTTTAGTTTCAAAGCATAAGTCACCCAAGGAACTTTCTAGAACATTATGGAGACAATGATTTCTATGATTCCAGGAGTGGCATTGTACTGATAGTGAATGAATATTTGAAAATCCTTTACTTAATTTTGACCCAACAAGGTTCCAAAAGGAAAAAGAGAAAAATGTAAAATGGAAATTTCCAGGGTCCTTTTCTTAGGTTGCTCGTTTGACAGCTGAATCACTCTACCTCAGAAAGAATGTGCAAGGCCTGCTCCCCAAAACATCTCTGAGTCTCAAGAGATCCTGGGGCTATTCCAATGTTTTTCTTTCCCACTGATCCAAAGCAACCCCATTTGAATCACTTCATCATCCACCTGAAGAAGGCATTCTGTGCTGTAGCACTTGCCTGCCTAGCAATATTTTCTGAAAATCAAGTGGCTACTGACTTCACCAGCACATTCTTAAACAATATCACAGACTATGGCCTCTTACTAATGACATCTCACTTTGTGGCCCAATCAAAAAATGCCCAATGTGAGCAACCGAGTCCTAGTTAGTGACACAGATAAGGGGGGAGTGGGGGGAGAGGACATGAAATTTGTACACTGCTGTGCATAGTGCATTTCATACATTAAGCAAAAGGCACTTTTCTTACACAAGCTGATTCTCTAGACTGAACGCCATCCTTATACCGACGAACATGACTATCCATGGCATAGGACCCTCCTAAAGCAGGTCTCACTCTGGCTCCAGCTTTGCATGACAGCTCTGCTGCTTCTGAGGCCCCTGGTGGGGGAAATGATTCATTCCTCCCATCACTTGCTCCATACCGTGTGCTCCGGAGCTCCCAGTAACTGGCTTGCCTAACCCAATGGGATGCATCACATAAACAATCATGCCACTCCCCAGCTAGGAGCAGTGGCCACGATGAAAAGGGCACTTGCTTAGTGTATTCAACAGTGAAGTGTGGGGCTCAGCTGAATTCTTTCACCCAGCTGGAACAGTCAAATCAACGCCTCTGCCAGATGTAGGCATGCAGATCTGGGGCCAGGGGGTGTGGTGGGAGTTGTCTCCTCCATCCCCCGCAGGCCACCAGGGACCCTTGCTCAACCAGCAGCAGTGATGAATGGTTCTCATTCAGGGCCCAGAGTGCACCGCTGTGGGGCTACCCCAGCTGTGGTCTGGGTGCTGCTCTGACCCACATGGAACACATTCCTTTGTGGAGGAGGGCTCTTTTGGGTGAATGGGGTGTGCTCAGAGGATGAAGGAAGTGAGTGGCAGACAAGGGGGCCCTTCTGAACCACATCAGACAAGATCACCGACTTTGACAACATACCTGGCCAGGGCTGGTCCATTGGGCTCCTGGCCAAAGATTTCACCTCAGTCCGATCTCTTTCTGGCCACAGAGCATGAATGTTCAGGACACAATTTAATGGTGAGAAGGTAGGCATGCAAAGCTGAATTTTTTTTCAGCTTCCAGAAAGAGGCCTTTGTGAGGAATAATTTGTTATGACCGATGGGGGTTCCCCACAATCCACGTCTAGCTCTGGGTGGAATCTCATTTTGACCAGGCTGTTTCCTGGTGAGGCTGAGAACACAATTTTAAACCCTTTAAAATGTGCCTGCTGGCGACACTCAAATTGGATCAGGAAGGGAGAGCCAAATACATAGTGTCTGTAAGAGACAAATCTTATCTCTACAGCACATAGCCCATAAAGAAGGGTTAGGGAAAATCCAAAATCAGTGCTGCTGCTTAAAGGCAATACTATATGCCCTGGCCCGATAGCTCAATTGGTCAGAGCATCATTCCGATACACGAAGGTTGTGGGTTTGATCCACTGGTCAGGGCACATGCAAGAATCAACCAATGAATGCATAAGTGAGTGTAACAACAAATCAGTGTTCCTCTCTCTCTCTCAAATCAATAATATAAAATAAATTTTAAAGGCGTTTTATGGTTTAAACCTAAGCATCTCAGTCCATATTCCTATGCGTGAAGCCTTAGTGTCACTACCAAAGTTGAAATTCCTACAACTGTGTCTCCTACAGTGATTTAATTCTAAAGACTATTGTTTCCTGAGGCAGAAGAGGAAAGGAAGGAGGGTTCAGCAATGACTCTTTCTCAGCACCTGTACAACAACTCACATGACCTTGGGGTTGAGCCTCACAGGCAGCTAGCCTAAGGTGAGATCCAACCCATGAAGGGGAAAACAATCAAGACCCAGTTACAACAGGAAAGCCCACATAACCCACACAAGGGACATTCCTAGAACATCCAGATCAGGAGATCAAAGAGACTGCACCACTGGGTCCCACAGGACACTTACTACATAAGGCCACCCATGAAGAGTGGGAGGCATAGCAGTTCTATCTAATATATAGAAACAAACACAAAGAGACAGTTAAAATGGGGAGATAAAGAGCCAATCTCCAAATGAAAGACAAGGAGGAATCTCCAGAAAAGAGGTAAATGAAGTGAAGGCAAGCAATTTATGAGACAAAGAATTCAAAGTCATGGTTATAAGGATGCTCAAGGAATTTAGTAAGAACAACAAGGAACTTAGTGGGAACTACATCAGCATGAGAAAGGACATAGACACTGTGAATAAGAACCAGTTAGAAATTAAGAATACCACCTGACACTGTAAGGAATTAAAAGTGGGCTGAATGAAGCAGAGGATAGAATCAGTGATTTGGAAGACAAGGTAGAAAAAAATACCCAATCAGAGCAACAAAAGAAAACAGATTTTTAAAGAAGAGGATAGTTTAAGGGAATGTTGGGACAACATAAAACATAACATTATAGGGATCCCAGAAGGAGAAGAAAGTGAGCAAGAGATAGAAAACCTGTGAAGGAAAAAGTCACACAAGTCCAGAAAGCACAAAGAGTACAATCAAGACAAATCCCAAAAGAACCACACTAGACACATCCTAAGGCAAATGTTAAAGACAAAGAGAGACTCTTAAAGGCAGCAAGAGAGGAACAGTTAGGTACCTACAAGAGAATTCCCATAAGGCTGTCAGCTGATTTCTCAACAGAAACCCTTCAGGCCAGGAGGGATTGGCATGGAGTATTCAAAGTAATAAAAGCAAGGACCTGAATCCAACACTACTCTATCCAGAAAGGCTATCCTTTAAAATTGAAGGCAAAATAAAGAGCTTTCCAGACCAAAAAAAAAAAAAAAAAAGGCTAAAGGAGTTCATTACCACCAAACTAGCATTGCAAGAAATGTTAGAGGGACTGTTTTAAGAAGAAGACATAAAGAGAGATAGGACATAGGTATAAATAAAAAAGGGCAAAAATAAGTACTTATCAATAATAACCTTAAATGTAAATGGATTAAATGCTCCAATCAAAAGACACAGGGTAGTTGAATGGATCAGAAAAAATGACCCATATATATGCTGTCTACAAGAAACCCACCTCAGAACAAAAACTCACACACTAAAAGTGACGGATGAACAGTAATCATAGCAGGGCTCACTCTTGGCTTTGAACACCTTCTGTGCTCCTGGAGTTTCCAGGCCAGGCTCTCCTCCAAGCGATGCAACCCGGGCCAACAGTCACTTCTTCAGGCATGAGCCCCTCAGATGAGATCGAGACCCAGGGACCCAGAGAGGAGGAAGCAGCTGGTAGAGACCACACCCATCTTTGGCTTGTCTGGAAATGTCTGGCCACAGGGGTCGGGGATAGGAGTTTGTTAAGAGCCTGCGATCTGGGCTTCTGTTTTCTGTAGAAATGCTGTCTCCCTTCCAGAAGCCCAGTGAGCATAGCAGGCACCAGCTGCCACATCACCAACGCTGGCGAGGCTCGGCTGCACAATGCCAGCGGTAGCGTGTCTCTGGCACTCATTCCTGGAGACAATGGCATCCAGAGAGCAGTGGCATATGCCCAGAGACCTTTAAGTTCTTGCTCTTCCTGAGGAAAGCAGGCTTTCTCAGCTACCTTTGGGCCTGATCAATGTTATACATGCTTTTCTGGGCCTCCTTCTAAGAATGATTCTAATGTTCTTATTGGAATGGCATGGCATGGCTCCCACTGTCTTTAACATGACACGCACCAGCTTTAACCCCAAATCCTTAGCTCTAGCCACAGTGACCTGAGTGTGTATGTTCCCAGAGACACCTGCTTTCACAGTACCCTGCCTTTGGACTTGCTTTGCCCTGGTTTAGGATATTACATATCCACCCTCTGAACACCTACTTTTTGTTTAAGAATCTACTCACACAAGTATGGCAGTTCCTCAAAAACTTAAGAATAGAGTTACCATATGACCCAGCAAACCCAGCAATCCCTTTTCTGGGTATCTACCTGAAAAAGTTAAAAACATCCAGCTTGGCTCAGTAGATAAACCATCAGCCTGTGGACTCAAGGGTCCCAGGTTCGATTCCAGCCAAGGGCACATGCCTGGGTTTCAGGCTCGATCCCCAGTAGGGGGCATGCAGAAGGCAGCCAATCAATGATTCTCTCTCATCGTTGATGTTTCTATCTATCTCTCCTTCTCCCTTCCTCTCTGAAATCAATAAAGAAATATATTTTTTTAAAGAAATGTTAAAAAAATTATTCACAAAGATATATGCACTCCTATGTTCACTGCAGCACTACTCATGGTGGCCAAGGCATGAAAACAACCAAAGTGTCCTTCGATAGATGACTGGATAAAGATGATGTGGTACATATATACTATGGAATACTACGCAGCTATAAGAAAAGATGGACCTTGAGAATATTATGCTAAGCAAGATAATTCAGTCAGAAAAAGCTAAGAATCATATGATTTCACTCATTTATGGGACATAAAACTGAAATTCATAGACACAGAAAACAGTATGGTCGTTGCCAGAGGGAAGGGGGTAGTGGGGTAGTGGGGGGAAAGGGAGCCAAATACTAGTATATGGCGATGGAAGATTATTTGACTTCGAGTGGTGGGCACACAATGCAATATACAGATCATGTATTATAGAAATCTAAACTTGAAACATAATAATCTTTTCAAAAAAATATGTTCTTATTGACTTTAGGGAGAGAGAGAGAAAGATATCGATGGGTTGCCTCCTGTATGCACTCTGCCTGGGGATCAAACCCCCAACCCAGGCATATGCCTTGACTGGGAATTGAACTGGTGACCTTTACATGCACAGGACAATGCTCAACCAACAGTGCCACACAGGCCAGGGCAAAGCCTACATAATCGAATTAACCAAAGTCACCCCAATAAATTTAATTTAAAAATGAAATTAAATGAAAAGAAAGAATCTACTCACACAAGTAAATAACAAATCCTAAGGAATCTACTAAAAGACTATAAGAACTGATGAAAGAATTCAGCAAGGTTATACACTGGGTGGCCAGATTATTATGAATATCCCATCAGTACTTCGTTGGGCCACCGTTTGCCTTCAATACTGCGGCGATTCTTCTTGGCATTGACTCCACGAGATGTTGAAAGGTGATGCGAGGAATCTGACACCATGCCTGATGAATAGCACTGTCCAGTTCTGTGAGATCTGA
>NW_006296539.1:166539-197580 GCF_000327345.1 Myotis davidii
CCACATGCGTTTTTTCCAATGCTCAACTGTCCAATCCTCGTGTTCCTGTGAGAATTGGAGACGTTTTATCTTGGTAACTGCAGACAGCAAAGGTGTTCGAACAGGCCTCGGCTTCCATATCCCCTACGATGCAGTGTACGGCTAATTTGCCTACAAATGTCAGGTGGTCATAATAATCTGGCCACTCAGTGTATAAGATCAATATATAAAAACTAACTATTTTTAAACATTTTCAAAACACAATTCAAAAAGGAAATTAAGAAAATACTTACATTTACGATAGCATCAAAAAGAATAAAATACTTAGAAATAAATTTATTAAATGAGATGCAAAATTTATACTCAGAAAATTATAAAACATTGTTGAAAGATTATTAAAGAATATCTAAATAAATGGAAAAACATATCATGTTCCTGGACTGGAAGACAATATTGAAAAATATATATATATAAAATTTATTGATTGATTGATTGATTGATTGATTTTAATTTCAGAGCAGAAGAGAGGAGAAAGATATAGAAACATCAATGATGAGAGAGAATCATTGATTGGTTGCCTCCTGCACGTCCCCCCGACCCCCACTGCAGACCAAGCCGGAAACCTGGGCATGTGCCCTAAGCAGGAATCGGTCAGTGAACTCCTGCTTCATTGGTAGACACTCAACCACTGAGCCACATGGGCCAGGTGACAATATTGTTTTGTTTTGTTTTTTGAAAGACTTAATATTGTTAAGATGAGAAATTGACCAACTGACTCTAAATTCACATGGAATTGTAAGGGACCCAGAATAATCAAGGCAATTCTGAGATAGAATAACAAAATGGAAGAACTCACACTTCCCAGTCTCAAAAGGTGATACAAAGCAATGGTTATCAAGACCGTGGTGCTAGCACAAGGACAAATGTATAGATCGAGGAATAGAGCTGAGAGTCCAGTAATAAACTCAGATATCTACGATCAGTTGATTTGGACAAGGGTACAAAGACCATTCAATGGGGGAAAGAAGAGTCTTTTCAAAAAGTGGTGCTGGAGCCCAGCCGTTGTGGCTCAGTGGTGGAGCGTGGACCAGGAGGTCTCAGTTCGATTCCCAGTCAGAGCACATGCCTGGGTTGTGGACTCCATCCCTGGTGGGGTGTGTGCAGGAGGCAGTTGATCAGTGGTTACTTCGCATCATTGATGTTTCTGTCTCTCTCTCCCTCTCCTTTCCTCTCTGAAATTAATAAAAATATATTTTTAAAATGGTGCTGGAATAACTGGACAGCCACATGTAAAAGGAAAAAGTTGGACCCTTACCTCATACTATTTACAATAATTAATTCAATGTGGCTCAAAGACCTAAATATAAAAGCAAAAATTTTAGAAGTAACTGTTAGAGGAAAACACAGGGGTAAATCTTCATAACTTTGAATTTGGAAATGATTTCTGAGATAAGACACCAACAGCACAAGGCAACAGAGTAAAAATATTGGATTCCATCAAAGTTAAAAACTGTTGCGCATCACAGGCACTGTCAAAATGGTTCATGAGCCAGGACAGCAGGAGTGGGGATAGCAAAAAGGGCATGTTAATCAAGTATTTATTGTACTATTTGTATGTCTATCTTCTTTCTAAAGCTGTGAACCCCCGGAGGGCACATACATCTCAGATCCCCTGTGCCCAGCACAGAATAAATGTTTAGTAAATGTGATGTGAATTGAGGAAGAAAAGAGCACTATTCAGAAAGAGGAAAGACAACTCATGGAATGGGAGAAAACATTTGTCAAGCATACACCTGATAAGGAACTAGTATTCAGAATATTAAAAAAATGCTTACAAGTCAATCCTATATAATAAAGAGGTAATATGCAAATTGACCAGCACACCCTCACAAGATGGCTGCCTACAACCAGGCTGGAAGGGGGGTTGTCAGTAAGGGGTGACCAGGCCAGCGGGGGTGGGGCAGTTAGGAGTGACCAGGCCGGCAGAGAGGGGGCAGTTGGGAGTGAACTGGCCAGCAGCGGGAGGCAGTTAGGGGCGATCAGGCTGGCATGTAGAGGCAGTGAGAGGCAATCAGGCAGGCAGGCAGGTGAGTGGTTAGGAGCCAGCGGTCCAGGATTGTGAGGGGGATGTCCGACTGACGGTTTAGGCTCGATTCCCAGGATCGGGCCTAAACAGGCAGTCAGACATCCCCCAAGGGATCCACAATTGGAGAGGGTGCAGGCTGGGCTCAGGTCCCCCTCCTCCCCCCTCCGCTGCACAAATTTTGTGCACTGGGCCTCTAGTATGGAAATAAAAAGCAAACCAACCTGAAAGTGGACATAGGACTTGAACAGACATTTCCTTAAAGATATACAAATGGCCAACAATGCACATGAAAGTTGCTAAATATCATGAGTCAGTAGGGAAAATGCAGATCAATACCACAATGGAACAGCACTTTACACCCACTAGGATGGCTACGATTTTTTTTAAAAAACTGGAAAAAGATAGGTGTTGGTGCAGACACAGAGAAATGGTAGCCCTCATAGATTGTTGGTGGGACTGTAAAATGGCGCATCCACTGTGAACAACAATTAGGCAGCTCCATCTGACCCAGTAATTCCACTCCTGTTTACATACCCAGGAGAATGGGAAACAGATGATCAAACAAAAACTTTTACACAAATGTGTACAGCAGCAGTATTCTTAATAGCCAAAAGGTGGAAAAACCCAACTGTCCATCAGCAGTGAATAATAAACAATGTGGCACATGCAGACAATGGAATAATATTTGGCCATCCACAGGAATGAAGTGTGTACACACATGCCACAACATGGATGAAGCTCAAACACATTTCATGAAGTAAAAAGAGCCAGACAAAAGACTATATGTTATATGATTCCATTTATATGAAATACCTAGAACTGGAAATATAGACAGAAGGTAGATCAGTGGCGGTTTAGGAGTGGGGGTGGGGAGGTGGAGGGAAAGGGGATGATGAAATGTTCTAAAATTGGCCGTGGTCATGGTTGCACATACCTGTGAATCTACTCAAATCCATTGACTTGAACACTATAAGCGGGTGAATTGTATGGTATATGAATTGTATCTCGATTAAGCTGCTCAAAAATCTACTTAAATGACATTTCAGTTTAGCAGCATCTATCTATTAAGCACCGTATTAGGCACCAGGAATCCAAAGATGAATGTGACATGGGTTCACAAGGAGTACACTGTAAGCGTAGAGAAGCAGTAACAGTACAGACATAGGCACAGAAATAGAACTGGGAGGCAGTGATTATAACTGGGGATGAGGAACAGGGAAAGCTTTAGACATTTGATACCTGAGCAGGTTTTGAAGTTAAGTGAGTTTGACAGGTGGGGGCGGGGTGGGGAGATCATTCCAGGCCAGTCTGAAATAGCACAGGGTATTCTGGGAGCCCAGTGTGGTTCAGAATTACAAGATGAAAAGTGAAAGGGCTGGGCGAGTGGGTGTGGTGAGGGGACGTGGAAGACATGAGGCTGGAAACAAGCGGAGGCCGTGAGGACGTGTGAATGTTCTGCTGGGACATGTTGCCTTTTCCTTTGGGGAATGAAGACGGAGCCAATGAAAGGTAAGCAGGAGGGTGATGGGCAGACTGTGGTCTAGAGCAGGAGTCGATGGACCACAGCCCATGGGCCCACTCTGGAAATAACATTTTTGAAAATGAGGTTTTATTGGAACCCAGCCACGCTCATTTCCTTCCTGGTTATCCGTGGCTGCTTTCTCACTAACACCGCAGCGCTGACCAGTTGCGACATAGGCTGTATGGACTGTGAAATCTAAAATACTTGCTACCTGGCCTGACCAGCGTGAATCAGTGGTTGAGCGTCAACCTATGAACCAGGAGGCCATGGTTCGATTCCCAGTCAGGGCACATGCCTGGGTTAAGGTCTTGATTCCCAGTGGGGGGAGGGGGAGTGCAGGAGGCAGCCAATCAATGATTCGCTCTCATCATTGATGTTTTTATCTCTCTCTCCCTCTTCCCTCCTCTCTGAAATCCATAAAAATATATTTTGAAAACATAACAATAACAATTTGCTATCTGGCCCTTAGAAAAAAAGTTGACCAACCCCGGCTCTCGAAGTGTCACTGTGGCTACTACATAAAGGTTGGTTTCGCATGGGTTAGGACTGAGGGAAAGGCCCTGGCTGGTTTGGCTCAGTGGCTAGAGCATTGGCCCACAGACACAGGTTTCACTCCTGATCAAGGGCATGTACCTCGGTTGCAGGTACCCCAGCCCATGTAGGGGTGTGTTCAGGAGGCAACCAATCAATGTGTCTGTGTCTCTCTCTCCCCCTCCTCCCTCCCTTCCTCTCTCTCTAGAAATCAATAGAAAAAATACTCTCGAGTGAGAATTAAAAAAAAAATGACGGAGGGAAAGGAGGCCAGTTCGGAAACTAGCTGCTCTCCAGGCAATGGATGGCACTGTGGTATATCATGATGTCATTACGTTGTTGCAACAGATGTCGTAGGGGGTTGGGAGTTGGGTGGAGAGGTGGGCATGGCTTTGAGAGCTTCCAGAAGGGGAAAAAAACACACATGGAGAAGATTAATTTTAAGAAAATGAAGAGCCATTGAAAAGGATGAGAGACCCAACAGGGTTTCACTGATGTATAAATTCTAGTTTCTCCTGCTTGATCATTAAAATATACTAAACTTGCTTAGCAGAAGGCTCCCTCAGACAGACCTCCTGAATTCAGGACAGCTTAAAAGTATTTTAAAAGATTATTCTTACAACTTGGTAATGGGCCTGCCAGAGCAATTACAGCTAACCTGATGACAAAGGTCTGTCCAGACAAAGGCTTGGGATTGGTGGCGTTTACCCAGGTACGCCACCATTATTCTTGGGAGGAAGGGAGAAGAGTTTACTTTAAAAATGTACTTTACTCAAATGTATATTGTGTTGGTTTTATAAAAGCTTTGAGCCCTAGCTGGTTTGGCTCAGTGGGTAGAGCGTCGACCTAAGGACTGAAGGGTCCCAGGTTTGGTTCTGGTCAAGGGCACATGGCTGAGTTGTGGGCTCAATCCCCAGTGTGGGCATGCAGGAGGCAGCTGATCAATGATTCTCTCACATTATTGATGTTTCTCTCTCTCTCTCTCTCTCTCTCTCTCTCTCTCTCTCCCTCTCCCTCCCTCTCTGAAATCAATAAAAATATATATATATTTTAAAAAGCTTTGAGAAGACATATAGGGAAACAGCTTTCTTTCTAGATCTCTGCCTCGTGCAGGCACTCTGGAAAGCTGTGCTGTTTCTGCTAGGACATCCGTGTACCCGGGACAAGGCTGGGGGTGGGGAAAGTTCACGGATCCAAGTTCAAGAAGGACAGTATAAAGAAACTGTCAGAGCAAATTAAGCTGTTCACAAGTCATCGACACAAGTTATCTTCTCATAAAACACAGGCTTTGTAAGCAAGCGAGGTGATTTCCTCAGAAGATTCACTTAGTATTACTTTGGCAACACATCAAGGGAACATGGGAGCTGCTGCCATGGGACATCCACGTGGCCAGCTGTGTCTGCTTGTCTAACAGAGATTTTGACAATGAAAAAACAAAAAAGAAAACTCACCACTGACATATAAAATTACAAATTATAATATCAAAGGTATTCCAAGGGAAGGGATGAAAAAGCCTTGGGCAAGAAGAACTTATTAACTGTGGTCCTAATCACGTCTTCATTATCCCCTGAGTTAGTTCTTACTCCACACCTGTACTTGCCACACACAATTTGCTGGGGGTAGATTGTTTCTGCCAAGGGAAATGCAAAATATTTTCAAAAACTCTGGGCAGAGCCCTAGCCGGTTTGGCTCCGTGGTAGAGCATTGGCCTGCGGACTGAAGGGTCCTGGGGTCGATTTCGGTCAAGGGCACATGCCCAGGTTGTGGGCTCGATCCCCAGTAGGGGGTGTGCAGAGGCAGCCGATCAATGATTCTCTCACATTATTGATGTTTCTGTCTCTTTCCTTTTCCCTTCCTCTCTGAAATCAATAAAACTATATTTTAAAAAAACAAAAAACTCTGGCAGAAATCTTATCTCAACTGTCACCATCATGCTTTCTCACCCTTGGACAAGGGGCTGTTCTGAAAGGGTGGCCCTGGTGTGTAAAGACTTCTCTGAAGCAGGAGGTGTGGGGGCGAGGGGGAGGAGACTGGCCAGCACACCCGGCCAGGTGCGTCCCCTGCCACCCACGTACCATGCTCATCAGCAGGAGCACAACTGGAATTACTAGGAAGAGAAGGTCTGAAGACTCGCGTCAGTGCAGACACGGCTGGAGACTTAGAAGACAGGCAATGCGTTGCTGCAGCCGTGTCTCTGTGGACATCTGTGTGGCTCGGCCTTTTCTGCCCACACTCGCCAGTCCTGCTGGTTCTGTGGCCTGGAGCAGGGCAGAACCCAGCCACGCCATCTGAGCCCTCATGGCCCACCCAGGTCCAGAGCGCAGGGGGGCCTGTGTGACACTGCCATGAGGACTGAGCGGGAAGGGCTACCTCCCGAGGGAAATGAACCAGAGTAATTACAAGCTGTTCTTCTGAACCCAGGCAGGCACGGGACAGGGCACTCTACCGCCCAACGCTCCCAAAACGATAAAAGGAAGGAAGCTGCTGAAGCTGCTGAAGGGAACCACTTAGGAGTTCCACCCCACGGAGGCAGCCTGTTAGCGAAGGGGAGGAGCATGTCTGGTTGCCAGAAGACAGTGTGGTCTAAGGTGGATGCTTTGCCCCTTTGAGTTCTGCTGTTGAGTAAGGGGATTGGAGCAACCATTCGTCCATCCCTGACTGGCTATTTCATGGAAGGTCTGCCCTTTCCATGTCTATTTCAGGGCAATGAACAGAAGAGCAGAAAATCTAAGAGTCAAGCCCTAGGTGGTTTGGCTCAGTGCATAGAGCGTCGGCCTGCGGACTGAGGGGTCCTGGGTTCAATTCCAGTCAAGGGTACACGCCTGGGTTGTGGGCTCAATCCCCAGTAGGGGGCGTGCAAGAGGCAGCCAATCAATGATTCTTTCTCATCATTGATGTTTCTCTCTCTCTCCATTCCTTTCTGAAATCAATAAGAATATATTTTAAAAAATCTAAGAGTCAATAAATGTGATTCATCTTCCTACAGCCAGCCAAGGAGGGAGAATTCTGACTCATGAGCCTTGTTTAACCTATATAATGAAGAGGTAATATGCAAATTAACCCTCATGCCCTCACAAGATGGCTGCCTAGGAGGCGGAGCTTTTGATGCTGACTGGCATAGAAACCAACCAATCAGAACCAAATCTGGGTGAATTGGGAGGAGCCAATGGCTGCCTAGGAGGTGGAGTCTTTGACTCTGACTGACATAGAAAGCGACCGATCGGAACCAAATCTGGGTGAACTGCAAGGAGCCAATGGCTGCCTAGGAGGCAGAGCTTTTGATGCTAACTGGCCAACCAGAACCTAATCTGGGTGAACTGTGAAGGCAGAACCTAAGGTTGGGGCTGAGGAGGGCAACAGCTGTTTGATGTAAGGTATAAGAAAGCGGTTCATTTTTTTAATAACTGGTTTGGCAATATAGTGCATATGGCTGGCTATCAGTCCAGATATAGGGATTATGCATTTTTGTCTGCAAAGAGCATCTCCTCCTGTTGAAAAAGGCGCTCCCCAACCCCATTTTAGCAATCCTATCCTATATAATCTATCTATACTAATAAAAGGGTAATATGCTAATTAGACCTGGTTGACCGGTCACCTTCCAAACGTCCAACTTCCTTCCGGACAAAGCCATGGTGGTGGGGGCCGAGGCAGAGGCAGTTAGGGGTGATCAAGCCGGCAGGGGAGGGCAGTTGGGGGCAAGATCAGGCCGGCAGGGGTTAGGGGCAACCAAGCTGGCAGGGGAGAGCAGTTGGGGGTGAGACAGACCTGCAGGGGAGGGCAGTTGGGGGCAAGATCAGGCCAGCAGGGGAGGGCAGTTAGGGGTGATCAGACAGGCAGGCAGAGGCAGTTAGGGACAATCAGGCAGGCAGGCAGGTGAGCGGTTAGGAGCCAGCGGTCCCAGATTGCGAGAGGGAGTGGGACATCCCCCAAGGGGTCCCCAATTGGAGAGGGTGCAGGCTGGGCTGAAGGAACCCCCCACCTCCATGCACAAAGTTCGTGCACTGTGCCACTAGTAAAATATAAAAATGATTTCTTTACCACCCTATCTCAAAGTGAATGAAAATGCTAAAAGTAAAAATTCCTGTGTTCTACATCCTCATCAGACAAAGGCAGACTCAACAAAGTTGTCCATAAGCGAAGAACTGTGGACGGGAGCCTCTGCTGTCTCAGAATTTAGGAGGCGATGAACAATATCTCCTGCCAGTTCCCGGTTGATGATCAGTGAGCGGTCATTGTTCGCAATGAGATTTCTTCCCGGGGCCTTTGCCTTTGTCTGTCCCAGGAATTCCAGCTGCAGCCATTTCACTCATCCCACCTATTTTCAGACCCTGGAGCCAGAGGATGGGGAAATACTCCGCCACCTCTGAGGCCCTCAGACACAAGTCGCTTTTTGTACAGTTTTACAATGAACCGGGAAATAAACCCAGGCTTCCTGACTTTGCAGCCAGTTTATCTCCAGCACCAAATGGCCAATTACTAAACATTCCCACAGGGATTTCTCATGGCAGGTGTATGAGAAGTGATAAGCCCGGACGCCAGAGCCAAATGAATGCTTCTGAGAGCAGCTGACATCCCTCCCCAGGGCCCAGGGTTGCGGAGGCCGGGCAGGTCCTGGCCCGCCACCCACAGCTGTGCCACCTGCACAGTTTATCTGTTTGTCAGTTTGCTCACTTATAAAATGAACTCAAAAATACCCATCCTGCCCTGCCAGTGTGGCTCAGTGGTTGAGCGTCAACCTATGAACCAGGAGGTAATGTTTCAATTCCCGGTCGGGCTTATGCCCAGGTTGCAGGCTTGATCCCCAGTGGGGAGTGTGCAGGATGCAGTTAATCAATGATTCTCACATCAATGATGTTTCTATGTCTTTCTCCCTCTCCCTTCCTCTCTGAAATCAATAAAAACATTTTTAAAAAGCAAACTAAAAAAAAAATACCCATTTTACTCTTTAGTGGGACATTGTGAGACTCAAGTAAGGAACAACATACAATATGAATAAATTATAAAAATCAACAGACCTCAGATCAACTGTAAAAAGGCATGTGGGGGAACGTTTTGAATATGAACTGGGGATTAGATGATACCAGGGAATGATTGTTAATTTTCCTAGGTACAAGAATGGCATAATGATTATTTAATATTTTCAGAGGTGCAATGACTGGATGGATGTCTGAGAGTTGCTTTAAAATATTTCAGTAAAAAAAGAAAGAGAAAAGAGATAAAGCAAGGGTGGCAACATGCTGCTACCTGTTGACGCTGAGGGCCTTTCTCTACTATGGTGCATATTTAAATTTTTTCAGGAAAATGCCTTTTAAGTAAACAAAGCAGAATTTTCTGGAACATTAGAAAGCTTCACTGATGGTCATCTCTAGAGCACAGAAAACCTGTTTAGTTCACAAGGCCTCTCCACACTGGCCATCCAGTGGTCGGAGGACAGGGACTTGGGGCCAGGCAGGAAGGGGCCAGGCACGGAGCCCAGATGTCAGGAGACAGAGGGAAGTGACTTCATGGAATTTTCTATCTGCCCTGAATCAAAACGCCAAGTGCATACTTGGTCTGCAGACCGAAGTTTCATTCAGCTTTGCCACTTAATGGCTAAGTGGCCTTAGACCAAGTCACTTTTTTAACACAAAGTCACAGAAAGACGAGCAGATGTTCTCTCTCTCTCTCTCTCTCTCTCTCACACACACACTCTCCAATAAAAACAAATTAAAAAAACACACACACACACACACACACCACTGAGACTCAATCCTGAGGGGTCCACAGGGCGCATGGGTGCATTTTGTCATGGGTTCGATGGTCATTCCAGGAACATATATGAGGGACCAGGAATGGGAATAGGACAAAGGGATGAAGGAGAGTAATAATTTAGCTAAGGCATTGGCCAGTAAGTCAGTCATTCATCTGGGAACTGACCAGGCAAATGAAGTACACAACACACCATAAACAAACGAAATAATTCCACCAAGAGTGACAGGTGGGCTTTGGGGCTCCCGGTCAGACAGGCGGGCTGTGGTGTAAGGGATATGAGTTCGAGTCCCACACGGACTAACCCAGTGGCCTTTCCTCTTCTGCAGAAAGAAACGACTGAACTGATCTCCGCAGTTCCAAGATTTTAGATGTAGAAATTAATTTGGGGCATGTTTCTGACTTCAGAGCACATCTCTGAGGTTTCCAGCACGAGTAGTTCAGTCCCCCACCCCCACAACGCCGCGCGCTGCACCGTGTCCCTCCCCGCACCCCGCTGGTATTCGGTGATGTTTACTGGGGTGGAGGGATGAGAGAGAGAAAAGAATCGCAATCACGCTTGTTTCTTCCTATCATTTCTCCTCCGGCGCTGATTTACAGCGACACCTCAGGCAGGCAGGGCTCCCAGATTTTTGAGGGGTTGGGGGCGGAGCGCAGTGGCCAAAAAGCCTGCGTAAAAGTTGCAGTCACCGAGGACCGCAGGAGTATCTCGCAAGACTAGGAATAGCTCTACCCCGGGGCGATCCTGCACACACGACCCATGGGTTCGTTTGTGCTGGTTCTTTCCTGCTCCAGGGCCTCTCAGTCCAAACGGCGGGAGAGGCTCCTTGGTCCCCGGACGAACCAGGGCGACTTGGTAGTAAGTACCTGGGGTGCGAACCGCGCCTCCATTCCCACAGGACTCAGGGTGCTCGGGCGCTCAGATGAGCCTAACTCGAAGGCTGAAGAGAAACCCAATTCCAGGCAGTGGGCGCTGGAGCTCCCAGGCTCAGGCCCAGTAGCCCGCCCACCCCCCACCCCGCTCAGCCCCGTGCGCTCCACATTTCCAAAGCCCCAACACAGTGCGACGCCCATCCCCTGCGCGCTCCACGTCCCTCAAAGCCAGAACTCCGGGCACGAACGCAGCCCCTGGGTCTCTGGCCCCACGCGACACCCTCCTAGGCACCGATCGCACATTGAGCTTCCACTGGCTCTGTCCTGCCTGGTGGCGGGCGCCCCAGGCGAGCTAGGAACCCAGCGCCCCACTTCCTAGGGCGCGCCAGCGGCTTCCCGGCCCGGCTCAGCGAGGTGGGGCTGGGTGGGTCCGCCCCAGTCGAGAAGGGGACCCGTCAGCCTGCACGTCCCGCATCTCTCGGAGCAAGAAGTCTCCACTGTGTGTGCCGCCCCCCGGGTTCCCGGCACCCCTAACAGTGAAGAGACTGGCCTCGCGGGGAGTGGAGCCTGAGGACTCGCGGGGGCGCTCCCCCTCCCTCGAGCCACTGCGCTCCCTCGGAGTTGCAAGGAGCGCGCTTACTTGGTAGGAGGGGTCCGCCCTGGCTTGGCCGGGCCACGTTTCTCTCGGTGGCCCCTCGTCTGCACCCGCGTCGCCGCCGAGCCCCTTTCCCGAGCAGAGGGGCGGCTGGAGAGAGTGAGCTCCAAGTGCCGGGAGCCGCGAGCTGGAGTAGCGCCTTCACTCTTTTCCCGGGACTTTTAAGGGGCTAGAGCAGCAAACCCCTCCCCGGGCCCACCCCTTCCGAGGGCGGCCACCGCAGGGCCCGCCCCGGCTCCTTTTGTTGTAATTGGAGATCGGTCACCCCCAGCCCAGGGCGGGCGACCGCGCGCCGGGCGCAGCCGCCTCCAGGCTCTTCACACCCGGCTTTCCGAAGCTGGGAAGCGGGGAGGGGGTTTTCCTCCGGAAGATTCCTCTACTCCCCACCCCCTCCACGCGCCTGGAATTTAACCCCTTGACGCCCTTCTCTTCCTGCATTAGGGTCCGAGGCTAATCCAGCTCCCGGTCCAGAGAGCTGCACTGCCTGGCGCGTAGTAGACGCTCAATAAAAACGGATAAAGGAAGGAGTTCAGAAACTGTCATCCGTCTCTCCTGGGTTTCTCCTCGACGGGAAAGCAGATTCCAACGTGAAACCAGCCGCCCCTTTCTCCCAGCAGATCACCTCTCTGCCTTCCACAAACCTCTCTGCCTTCCACAAACCTCTCTGCCCTGAGGATCCGTGCTCTCCTTTGTGCATTCAAGGCTTCGGACTCAATGACCTCTAACATCCCACCCCCTCCCTCCTCCTCCCTTCTCCCCGCTGCAAGGCAGGGCCAGGATTAACAACCCTGCACTCAGGGACTGAATAGGACCCAGCTAAGGGGGTGTATATTGTGCAGAGCACATTCCAGGCCCGGCTTTGCGGCTCACACTAGGAGAGAGGTGGTCATGGTGAGGGTGGCGAGGTGGGGAGTCCTCTGTGCAGAATCCCAGGGCTTCTTAAACAAGGGCCAGGCTTCACCAGGCGTGAAGCAGATAGCTTTATGGTCGTTTTTTATTTAGATCTCATGCAGCCCCCGTGGGGCAAGAAGAGACTTCAGTCAGGGAGGGGAGCGTCCACCAGAATAAGGAACGGCACAGCGAGCCTGGGTGCAGTGGAACCAGAGCGGTGGGAGGCCAGGAACCTGGCCCGGCTCCCGCCCCTCCTCCAGCACAGGCACTGCCCTGACAGGCAAGGCCGGCAGTGGCCCCTCTCAGCTGGGAGGCGGGAGGCGGGAAGCGGTCCCTGCCACAGAGGTTGCTGGCTTTCTGGCTCCAGCTCCTGGGCATGGCTGGTGGCCACTGGTTCAGCCCTGCCACCGGTGCTGGGGGCCATCTTCAGACGGAGCTCAGGACACTGGCCACCGCTTCCACTGGGCCCAAGGAGGCTGGGGAATACAAGGGCAAGGGAGAGGAACTGGAGTCTGAGACCTCCCTCCTTCCCCACAGGGCGTGGCTTGGGGGAGGAACAGTAGCCCCTCTGGCTCCAGACCTGCCCACAGTCAGGCCACTGGAGGTGGAGGTTGTTTGGGGAAGCCGATAGCTTTAAAGTGAGGCGCCAGGCTGTGAGCCTCTGTGCAGAGGGAACCCAAAGTGGACTGACCACAGACGCTGTCTGTATCCTCCCGGGCTCCTTCCTCGGCCCACCTCTCACTCCGCTCCCTCCCTAGCACACCTAGGGCACCAGAGGTGACAGGTGGTGACTTCCACCACAGCCTCAGCTCAAACTTCTCCCCTGAGCTTAGATCTGTAAATCCACTGGAACCCCTTGGCCCTCTGGACATGGCGCCTTCTCAGGCCCCTCCTCCTTACCCTGGTCTAGTGGGCAATGGAGGGAGGAGGGAGGCCCGTGTAATTGATTATAAAAGTTTCTGTGGTTGGAACTGTTCGATACCCTGACAGCGGTGGTGGATATAAGAACCTACACAGGTGAGAAAGTTATGTAGAATGTAATACACACACACACACACACACACACACACACACACACACACACACATGCGCATTACAGGCAAAACTGGGGAAATGTGAGGCAGATCAGTGGATTGCACCCATGTCAATCTTATAATGTCACCACAGGGGGGAGGGGAATGGGCAAAGTATATGAGGCTTTCTCTGTATTGTTTCTTCATGTGCATCTACAATTATCTCAATAAAATCTCAACTGAAAAAAGAAAGAAAAGAAACCACAGTAGCTCCAGGACCCACAGAATGTAATCGGAACCCTTTAATACCTCTGATATTCCTCTCCAGCCTGCTCATCTCTCAGCCACATTCTCTCCTCTCCCCTATAGGCCCTACTGGCTGTTCTCTAAGCCTGCTGTCTCATACGCCAGGGCCTTTTCACATGCCATGCTCTTGCCTTGTCTGCCCAGCAACGCCTAGTTCTATGAGACCTTTCTCAGCTGTCAGTCAGTGCCTTCCACAGAGTCTGCACGTAGCAAAGGTTCAATAAATGCCAGTGGGACCGAGCTCTTTCCTCTCCCCTCGCCCTTTTCTCTGATCCCTCCACTTCTAGTCCTATCTCTCCTGCTAAAGTGTTCATCAAAAAGGCATAAAATGAAAGGGAACTAACTTTGTAAGAAATGTTTTGTCTCATTCTGAACACAGCAAACTCCTTGTGGAACATTCAGAGGATGTGGAGGAAAAGTGGAGAAGCCTGTCACCCCGGCGTCCTTCCACCCACAAATGAACACCTAACATTTGGAGTATTTCCTTCAGGATATTTTTTTAAAAAACTAAAGTAGATACAGTTCTTGTGCCCAGGTTTTTATTTTATTTTTTTTAATATATTTTATTGATTTTTTACAGAGAGGACGGGAGAGGGACAGAAAGTTAGAAACATCGATGAGAGAGACACATTGATCAGCTGCCTCCTGCACACCCCCTACTGGGGATGTGCCCACAACCAAGGTACATGCCCTTGACCAGAATCAAACCTGGGACCTTTCAATCCGCAGGCCGACTCTCTATCCACTGAGCCAAACCGGTTAGGGCGTGCCCAGCTTTTTAAACTTTTAACTATTTTATCTAGTATGCAGTTTTCAATCTGCTTTTGATAGTGTTAGACTGTTCCAGGGTCTAAAACTACCATGTTCTATGGCAGTGGTTCTCAACCTGTGGGTCGTGACCCCTTTCGGGGTCAAACGACCCTTTCACAGGGTCGCCTAAGACCATCGGAAAACACATATATAATTACATATTGTTTTTGTGATTAATCACTATGCTTTAATTATGATCAATTTGTAACAATGAAATTGGGGGTCACCACACCATGAGGAACTGTATTAAAGGGTCGCAGCATTAGAAAGGTTGAGAACCATTCTTCTATGGCATCATTTCCCTATTGCTAGACATCAAGTTGTGTACAACTTTTTACTGGCATAAGTTACACCATGACCATTATCCCTGGGAAAGGAATAGTTACTGAGCAGCTATTACATGGTTTCTACTAATTGTTCCAGACCAGAAAGCCAGGCCTCAGAGACACCCGGTAATTTCCCCAGAGCCTTAAGCGGTCAAGCTGGGGCAACTGAAGGTGCCTGACCCCTCATCAAGTCCGTAGCGGCCGCACACCGGAGGCCTCAGGAAGTCCACCTGTGCCTCACTGCCCCTTCCAAGAGACAGAGAGCTCGGGTAGTTCATTGGCGCGCTGTGGTTGAATTGAACCGAAGACCTGGGAGACCCCTTGCAGGGGGCAGCAGGCCTCTACTCTAGAGGAGAGAGAGTCAGGACCGCATGCTCACGTCTGTAGGTTCGTCGGTGCCATCCCCCATCTTCCAGGCCCTGTGCTGCTGCAGAGGCAGAACCACACCGTGGATTCAGAGCCGTCAGGGGATCTGGGTTCAAATCCCAACTCCCCCTGGACGAGGGCGTGGCACTGTGTGAGCCAGAGCGGGAGGGAAGCAGCACCGTCCTGCCCTCCCCGCGCCCCCTTCAAGGGAATGACTTTCTGAGGACACAGTCCGGGATGTGAGACTGACTGCAGTGTTCTATCACAGCCACTACGGAGTGAGGACACTACGGGAGTGGCTGGGAACAAGTCCCACTTTCTCCTGGGAGGCAGCGCCCCCTCGTGGTCCACGTCTCATACCGCAGTGTGCGTTTGCAGTTTTCAGGGCCGAATTAGAAAACGAACCGGTTTTAGAGAACATCCTGTCCAAGCATCTTGTTTAGACCTGGAACCAGAAACCCCGAAGGCTGCTGACTGGCCACGGGCCCTGGGCAGGGCAGCAGCCGCGCTGCACCAGATGCAGGTGCAGGTGTCTGACCCCTGGGAGCCTCCCGCGTCTGCTCAGAGCGCACAGCCGAGCACCGCACGTGTGCGCCCTCAGGGGCAGCGAGGATGCCTTTGCCTCCTCTGCAGGAAGCGCATGTGTGTGTGTGTGTGTGTGTGTGTGTGTGTTTCTAAAGTATCACTTCTGTTTTCTAGGATGTGGTCATCCTTTGTTGTGCACTATGGCCGGAGCTTCCCCCATTTCTTTCCTTTTCCTTACCCATTCATCCACTAAAGAATACCTTGGTTGCTTCCAAGTTTGGGCCATTAGGAATAAAGCTGCTATAAATATCTGTGCGCAGGTTTTTGTGTGAACATACATTTTCCAACTCATTTGACTAAGTACCAGATTGTGCAATTGTTGGATTATGTGGTAAGAGTATGTTTAGTTCAAATGGTATATACACTCAATGGAATAGTACACAGCCTTGAAAAGGAAAGGAAATTCTGAACGATGCTACAGCATGGATGAAACAAGGATATTGTGCTAACTGAAATAAGCCAGTCACAAAAAGACAAACACTATATGATTCACTTATATGAAGTACTTAGTCAAATTCATAGAGACAACATAGAATGGTAGTTGTCAGAAGGTGGGGGGTGGGGGACAGGGCGTTATTGTTTAATGAGTACAGAGCTTCAGTCTTACAGATGAAGGAGCTGGAGTTATGGGATGTCATAGAGAGTTATAGAGCAGGATGGGGGTGATTATTGCACAACATTATGAATGTATTTAATAACACTGAACTGTAGCTTAAAAATAGTTAAGAGGGGAAAATTTATGTTATGTGTATTTTACCACAACAAAAACAATTAGCGCCCCAAATGGTGTTAAGTCAGTAGTTAACGCATCGGCCAGTGCACCAAAGGGTCTCAGGTTTGATTCCTAGTCAAGGGCATGTACCTGGGTTGCAGCTTCAAACTCCACCCCAGCCAGGGCATGTGTGGGAGGCAACAAATCAATGTGTCTCTCTCACATTTCTCTCTCTCTCTCTCTCCCTCCCTCCCTTCCTCCCTCCCTTCCACTCTCTCTAAAAAAAAATCAATGGAAAAAATATCCTCAGGTGAGAATTAACAAAAACAATTAGAAAAAAAGTCACATAACGCAGTTATTGGGGTTCGGGGAGAGTTAGTTTATTAAGAAACTGCCAAACTGTCTTCCAAAATGGCTGTACCATTTTGCATTCCCACCAGCAATGAAGGGGAGTCCCCGCTGTCCGCGTCCTCACCAGCACTGGTGCCGTCAGGGTTCTAGGCTTTGCCATTCCTGTAGGTTTATGCTGCCGTGTCACTGCTGTCTTCACGTGCTTTCCCCGGATCATGTGTGATGTGGAGCATCTTCTCATGTACTTGCTTGCCATCTGCTTATCTTTTTTGGTGAGGTATCTTTTCAGATATTTTCTCCTTTTTTACAAATGTTTTAAATTTTAGAGAGAGAGGAAGGGAGAGGAAGGTTGTTTGTTTTCTTATTGTTGAATTTTGAGGGGTTTTTGTATATTTTGGACACAGTCCTTTACAAAGATTTCCTCCCAGTGTGTGGCTTGTCTTCTTATTTTCTGAACCATTTTCACGAAGCACCGTCCTGAAGTATCATACCTTCCTGTGTGTGTGTGTGTGTCTGTGTGTGTACTAGGAGTAAATAAAACTCAATGCAGTGCCCAAGGGGCTTACATTGTGATTTGGGGGAGAAGATAACATAGAAATTAAATAGCAATATAAAGCCATACGAGACTCAAAATGCCTGGCTACAAGCGGTGAGCAGAGACCTGAAGGCCTGGGGCGTGGGGGGGGGCGGGGGGGGAGAGGAGGGACTAGACAGGCAGGAAAGAAGAGCCATCCTCCCCAGGCTGGGCCTGCAGTGGCAGAGAGAAAGCCCGGACCTGGGAAACCAGCTCGTCCTTGCCTAGGGAGGCCCTGGGACACCTGGGAACAGGTGGGACACGGCTGGCATCGAACGAACCTGGAAATTTGGCAAAGGCATGAAACACAGGGCAGGTTCTGAAGACCAGCTTTGCCCACATTATAATTTTGCTGCTCCCTCACTTCCCATTTCCCCCTCCACCAGGAAAGCTTCCCGCTCAGAGGGAGGCTCACTTAGTGCAGTGATTTAGGGGAGCAGGGGGAGGATGAAAAAACAACAAAAACTGGTCCAAATCTCATTTCCAGACACCTGGCTTCCGCCAGCTCTGACCACCTTGTCTCAAAGAAGCAGCCAAAACAGGGAGGGGTGGGGCGCAGACATAAAAGGAAGCTTTTCTGTAGTGCGATGCGCTGGCACCTGGCAGGGCCCTCGCTCCAGGCCACGGCCCAGCAAAGCCTTGCTGACTCCCAGAAAGCATTTGAGCAGCTGCCCAGGTCACTCAGGGTTGGCTGAGGACACAGCCAGGCTGTTCATTCCAGCCACTGGCATTTACGAGGCTTCTGAATGCCCAGGCCAGTTCAGCACCGAGGGGAGGGAGGGAGGGAGGGAGGGAGGGAGGTGTGAATCTTGCTCTGCTTGCCAGCCCCCCAGTCTGGGGGAGCAGGCCCGGGACAAGCCCACAGGGCACCTACATTATTGTAAATATCTGGAGAAGATAGTCACCAAAAGGGCAGGAACCTGCTGGGACTGAATTGTGTGCCCTGTCAAGGTAAGAAACATTCAAACCGTGAAGAATTTGTGTGAGTTTATTTGAGCCAAACTGTCGACAATTGGAGAATCTCAATGGGTTGAGATAATGCTCCAGAGAATGGCAGTTTTCACCTTGTTTACACATTGTAATAAGGAGAGAAGTGGGTTAAGTGAAATCCACTGGCGATAGATTAGGGAGGGAACCAAAGCAAGGCAGGGAAACCTCTTGCATTGGCTACAAAGTAAAATGATAGAAAAACACTTCTTTTACTTGGGTGGGTGCAGGATAGTTAACAGTCAACAGTTCACTCAATGACAACGAGGGGATGTATGGTCTCCACAGAGCGGTGCCTGTGCTTTGAGGGGCCTGGAAAAAGGAAAATTACTTTGACATTCCAAAGATTTGTTATCGTAGATGCAGAAAGACAATAGGCTCAGTTAAGGTAAAGATTAACCTCTGTTGGGAAAATGCCTCGGACATGACAACCCACCAAAAACTGCTTTTAGTTAGTTTTAATTTCAGACCATCCTGAGTTTGCAAGGCCGCCATGCAGGCTTTCCCGGAGCTTGTCAGGTGAGCACGTGGCCCCTTTTTGTCCACAGCCTCTAGATTCATCTGCTGGAGCCCTAAGCCCCCAGCGTGATGGATCTGGACATGGCCTTTGGGAGGCAATAAGGGTTAGATGAGGTCATGAGGGTGAGGCCCTCATGATGGGATTTGTGGCTTTATAAGAGGAGGAGAGACCAAAGCCCTCTCTCTCCTCCCACCATGTGTGGACATAGCAACAAGGCTGCCATCTGCAAGCTGGGAAGCAGGTCCTCACTAGGCACCTTGATCGTGGCCCTCCAGGCTCCAGAACTATGAGACATAAATACCTGTTGTTCAAGCCCCCAGTCTGTAGTATTTTGTTTCAGCAGCCTGAGCTCCAGACAACACAGAGACTTGTGTTAAGGGCGGGAGGGAGAAATAGAATAGTGGGGACTAGTTATAGTTATAAGAAATATTAATCATGTTCTGTTAACTGCGATTGTTTGGTTCTGATTAAAGAAAGCACATTCCGACCTGGCTGGTAGTTGTTCGCCCTGGGACCTGGGAGTCAACCTCCAAATGCAGTCCATTCTCACCCGAGCACTGCCTATGGTCATGGAAAGATGGAGAAAGCAATGGAGTTTTGGGGTGCTTAGCCTTTGCAACCCCCAGCCCAGTAGCCTGTGATCTGTAACCATTATACACATTCTCATTCCTTTGCCATGTAATCTTTGTCCTTCTACCCAATATACCAGTAAGCAGCTGGCTTATGGGAGTTAGGAGAGAGCAGAGTTTTGACCTGCTGCTCTCCCATACTGCTGCAGTACTGGAAAATAAAAACACTCAGATTCAATTCAGCCCTGTCTCTGCATAATTGGCTCAAGTAGTGACATTGTCTGGTTTCGCTTGGACCCAACAATGGAAAAGTACGGGGTAGCCAGGAATCCAAGTTAAGACCAAGAGGGTAGAAGACGTTGAAACCACTGTTCTGCATGTGCAGTTGATCAAAGTCTGGCTGCTATATGTCATTGCTGGGATGATGGCAATGAGCAACACCACCCTCTTTCCCCCTCCCCCACCCCCCACTCCCAACACTGGTGCAGAGATAGTTGCCAAGCAACCTACAGAAGGAGGAGCCCTGACCTAGAGAATTCTGTCCCTGAATCCTTCCAAGCCCATCTCCTGCCAGTTCAGGGGGCCTTCCTTCTGTGCTGCCTCCCGTGTGCTCAAGCAGAAGGTTAATAAAGTCTGTCTGCACATTTCTCTGGAGTGTCCTCTGATTTCCATCTAGGGCAGCGGTTCTCAACCTGAGAACAATGAAAATACATCCTGCATATCAGATATTTACATTACGATTCATAACAGTAGCAACATTATAGTTATGGAGTAGCAACGAAAATAATGTTATGGTTGGGGGTCACCACAACATGAGGAACTGTGTTACAGGGTCGCGGCATTAGGAAGGTGGAGAACAACTGATAGGGGAACACAAGAACGGCAATGCCGGGAACACGCTGACGAAGACACACACACAAGTGGTGTTTCCTTGCCAGGCCTCTCAGCCACAGCTGGGTGCTGGCCACGCTGGGACCGTGGGCTTCTCCTCTCCATCCTGCCCTCTGCTGTAGGCAGTGGGACAGCACTGGGTGTTAAACCTTTGGGGTCAGACTGGACCTGGGTTTAGCAACCTCAGTACTTGAGTTCTGGGTAGGAAAGAATTCAGAGCCAAGGCTCAAATTATAAGAGAACATTTATTTATAAAATCACACAGGTAGAAGTAATTTGTAGAAGAAATGGGGTGAGGAAAAAAGTTATAGAGGTAAAGGAAGGGCCCATGGAGCTGCAAGTGAGGAAGGTAAAGGTGACATGCCTCAGGACAAGGAGGAGGGAGAGAGGGGGAAAGGCTCAGGTGTGCTGCCCTGGGGTCACTTGTCTGGCTTTGCTGCTTTTCTGGGCCTGAGGCTGAAATACAACTGAGGCCTAGAGGTTACCCCTAGAGAGGAAAGGTCGGGGGGTTCAAAATGCATGACCAGCAATATGCCAGGGGAGGAAAGCTCTCCCTGGAGTGAGGTGCTAAGGTGGGCAGGTAGACAGGCATGAGCAGAGCAAGGAGGATGGGTCAGGTACAGGAGGCCACCAGGGCGGAGAGCCCCAGGTGCCTAGCAAAGGACAATTAAAGGTTGGGACCTGGGCCCCAGGTGCGGCTTGGGGAGGTTACCAAGACCCTTCTGGGGGCCCATGAGATCAAGCTGTTTTCATAATAAACCTAGGATCTTGTTTTCCTTTTATGCTCACTCTCTGGGGCTGACAACGTGCCAGGCGCAACCAGAGCCACTTCCTCCCGACGGGCGGACCGTGTGGAGAGCTCCAGGAACGCCCGGCAACTTGGGTTCCAGTCCCAGTTTTCCTCCTCGGGAAACAAGGGGTTGAATTAGATAACAAAGTCCCCTCCAGCTGTCAAAGTGGCACGATCCTCACCTACCTCACAGGGCTGTTGAGAAGGTAAAAGAAATGAGATGTGCATGTACTCTAAAGAGGGGCAGGTGCTCCATTGTTCTTAGGTGTGATTATGAAGAGAGGAGCAACCCAGGGAAATCAGTGTAGTTACAGGCGCATCCCTGGGGACCAGCCTCCCGTGTTGCTAGGAGACCACATTCGGGATGCTCAGGGCAATGCAGCATTCGTCTTTGAACGTAGCCCCTCTCCCCACTGGCTTCTACCTGGAAAATTGGAATCATTTTTTCTTAAAGGATCATGGGTGTTCCTGAGCAGAAGTAAAATAATAATAAATAGTGACAAATAAATAAATAATTTTTAAAAGCAATTCCTTGTGGTTCAACATAAATAATTTCTAGCCATTCTGTCTCATTCTCCTGGGTTTTCCTTATTTGGCAGATATCTATCTCAAAAATTTTAAAGTTATGACATATAACCTATATACACAAAGGTGCATAAAATACCAACATGAGCAGCCCTGGCTGGTTTGGCTCAGTGGATAGAGCGTCGGCCTGTGGACTGAAGGGTCCCGGGTTCGATTCCGGTCAAGGGCATGTACCTTGGTTGTGGGCACATCCCCAGCGGGGGGTGTGCAGGAGGCAGCTGATCAATGTTTCTCTCTCATTGATGTTTCTAACTCTCTATCCCTCTCCCTTCCTCTCTGTAAAAAATCAATAAAAATATATTTTAAATAAAAAAATATATAAACATGAGCATAATGAACTAATATAAAGCAAACAGCCATAGAATTACCACCCAGCTCAAGAACTAGACTATTACTGCCATCCCAGAAGCATCTCCACAAACCACAACTCTTTCTCAAAACTGCCTCCCCGCTCTGAAGGCGAACACTCTTTTTTAAAATTTTTTTATAGTAATGACTTCTTAATGTCTGGAGGGCTCCAGGGCTGCCTCTGGAATGAGCCCTGACCTGGGATTGAACCCTCCACCTAGGCAGGTGCCCTCACTGGGAATCCAGCCCTCAGTCCTTTGCTGCACAGGATGATGCTCCAACCGTCTGAGCCACCTGGCCAGGGCGTGTCTGATATTCTCAAAGTATTACTTGAAATACTGGAGCGATCCCATCCAGGCACCTTAGCCTAACAACTGCTTGTAGATGCTGCCGATTCACGAATGTATGTCTCCAGCCTGCCCTCTCCCTTATTCTTCAAACTCCTGTGTCCAACTCCGCGCTTAACCTCACCACCGGGTATCTAAGCAGCAACTGTGTTATGTCCCAAACTGCGCTCCTGATCCTCTCCCCACATCTGCCCACGTCAGGAAGGGTAAGGCCATCCTTCCTGATGTTTGACGCTTGATTGACCCCAACGCTTGTGGGCTCCGCCTTTGCAGGATCTCCAGAGTCGGACACGCCTCACCTGCTCTACTGGCGTCTCATCGAGAGGACCGGAAGAGCCTAACTGAGCTCTTTGCTTCTACCTTTGCCCCAACAGTCTATTTTCAAGCTCACAGGCCAAGTAATACTTTGAAAATATCAGTTATGCCCTGGACGGGTGGCTCAGTCAGTTGGGGCATCATCCTGTGCACTAAAAGGTTGCAGGTTCAATTCCCAGTCAGGGCACATGCCTAGGTTGCGGGTTCAATCCCAGGTCAGGGCACATACAGGAGGCAGCCAATTGATGTTTCTCCCTCACATCAGTGTTTCTCTCTTCCTCTTCCTCTCCCTTCCTCTTTCTTTACAGTCAATGGAAACACATTCTCTGTGAGGATAAAAAGTATATACCAGTCAGGTTCTGTCACTCTTCTGATGACCACCGTGTGATGGCTTCCCCCCACATTGAGAGCGAAAGCAAATTGTAGACAGAAAAAAAGGCCTTTCCTTTTATTTGATGTGGACTTCCACAATTTATGAGAAGCACCTGGCAATTAAACCCCAAGATTGTGAGCTCCTCTGATGCAGACAGACCCTCTGTTCAAGACAAGTTACTCTAAAGCAGCGGCTCTCAACCTGTGGGTCGAGACCCCTTTGGGGGTCTAACGACCCTTTCACAGGGGTCACCTAAGACCATCGGAAAACACATATATAATTACATATTGTTTTTGTGAGGGGGTCTAACGACCCTTTCACAGGGGTCACCTAAGACCATCGGAAAACACATATATAATTACATATTGTTTTTGTGATTAATCACTATGCTTTAATTATGTTCAATTTGTAACAATGAAAATACATCCTGCATATCAGATATTTACGTTATGATTCATAACAGTAGCAAAATTACAGTTATGAAATAGCAACGAAAATAATTTTATGGTTGGGGGTCACCACGACATGAGGAACTGTGTTAAAGGGCCGCGGCATTAGGAAGGCTGAGAACCACTGCTCTAAAGGCTACATTCCTTCATACATATCCCTCCTCCCTACTGTTTTTACAACTCAGGGATTATTAGTAGAATAACTAACAACTGCTTGTAGATGCTGCCGATTCACGAATGTGTGTCTCCAGCCTGCCCTCTCCCATATTCTTCAAACTCCTGTGTCCAACTCCACGCTTAACCTCACCACCGGGGATCTAAGCAGCAACTGTGTTATGTCCCAAATTGCGCTCCTGATCCTCTCCCCACATCTGCCCACGTCAGGAAGGGTAAGGCCATCCTTCCTGATGTTTGACGCTTGATTGACTCCAAAGCTGTGGGTTCCCTTTCCCCTCCTCTTCCAGAAAGCCTCTTTTGCACTTCATAACTTTACTCTAAACATATTTTACGGACACCTCCCTAGGACATCTGCCTGGTCTATCTCTTAGAAAAAAAAAAAAGCAAACAAACTCTGCTGGCGTGGTTCGGTGAGCCAGGAGGTCACTGTTCAATTCCCGGGCTGGTCAGGGCACATGCTCAGGTTTTGGGCTATATCCCTCAGTGTGGGGCATACAGGTGGCAGCCGATCAATGATTCTCTCTCGTCATTGACATTTCTATATATCTCTCTCCCTCTCCCTTCCTCTTTGAAATAAATAAAAATATATTTACATTAAAGAAGCAAACAAACTTTTCAAAGACAACCCTCCTGATGTCTGCTCCATTTCAGCCCCCAAATCCCCTCCCTTCTTTGTCATCTAGCAACAGCTTTAAAAGGCGGAGTCACTGTTTATTTCTTGCCCTTGTAATGATTAGCAATGCACCAGCTTTTTCCCTTCGAGGAAAGTAAAATAAACTTTCTCTCTGCGTCTATCTCTTCTTTTAGTTCTGAATTCTTTCACAGCCCGCGTCACCAGCCAAACCCTAACACAAAGTTATTACAACAGCCCACAAACTGCTACATTCTCTGCCCCAAACCCATACTTCTCTAACCTCCTCTCCTCTTTGATTTCTCTGCTTTAGTCCCACTGCCCGAACTGTTGTTTCTCAAATGCCCCAGGGCCTTTGCACAGGTCCCCTCTGCTGGGACTCTTTTACTTGGGTCTCCTTGGGCTTCCTCTCATGCCTCCTTCAATGCCACCGTTCACAACTAGGGAGTTCTCTCCTCTTCCTTGCTTGTAAGTGGATTTTTATTATTACAAGTATGTTGAATTTTATCCTCTGTCTAGTGATGTGATCGTTTGGTTTTTCTCCTTTAATATTGAGTTATTGAATTTTAGAAATACATTTCTTGGCTCTTCCTTTTCCTGTGGCCCTTTTCTAGTGTTAAGGTGCTTAATAAATGGCCATCTGATGTTGTGGGATAAATTGTGCCCCCAAAAGATACTAAGTTGAACCCGCAGTCCCTGTCAATGTGACTTTGCCTAGGAACGGAGTCTTTACAGATGCTGTTGACCTAAAACGAGACTGTACTGGATTAGGATGGGCCCTAAACCCGATGACTGGTGTCCTTGGAGGGAGAGATTTGAAGACACAAAAGAGACACACAGAGAAGGTGGAGGCAGAGGTTGGAGTGATGCTGCCACAGCCAGGGAGGCTAAGGGTTGCCGGCAACAACCAGAAGCTGGAAGAGGCCAGGAAGATTCTTCCCAGAGCCCTAGGGAGGAACGCGGCCCTATCGGCACCCTGATTTTAGAGTTCCAGCCCCCGGAACTGCGAGAGAATAATTTTCTCTTGCTTTCAGCCACCAACTTTTTGGTAATTGGTTACAGTAGCCACCGAAATGAATACACCTGCTATTCCAACTTGTTGAAGTACTTTTTCTCTAGCCTGCCACTCACACCTCACCACATGGGTCAGGCCCTCCACATGGGGCAGTGAGGGGTGAGCGATGCCAGGCTGGGCCTCGGCTCCTCGGGCCCTCGACCAGCTCCTACCCTGAGAAGCACTGGGAGCTCCTAGACAGGCCTGGGCAGCACGGATGCCTCCTCCAGGGGAGCTAACTGGTCAGGTCATCACATTTTCTGGCGCCCTCTGAGGAATGAGTGGAGAAAACAAGCTGAAGTCGGTATAGCTAAGCTGACTTCAGATGGCGTCTGTAGAGTCAAGCTGACAAAACTGGTTCAGATCAAATGGGCTGAAGCATGAGGAATAGACTTTACTTTTCTTTAGCCTGAGGGCTTAAGCTTTTGAACATTTCCGTTGTGCATCTGTGCCTGGAGAGATATAGGAACCCTATAGGTAACCCTCTGAAGAACTTAGGAGAGAATGTTCACGTATCCAGACAACCTGGCGTCCATTATCCAGACCACTGGTCATCCAGAGGATGAACCTCTCGGACCAATCCAGAGACATTCGTCTCAAGAATGTACTTTTTACTAGAAGAACTCTTACCTTTTCTTTCTGTTCTGGAACATTCTATTGCATAGTTTTGTTTCGGGTTTGCAAACTCTACGACCCCTGAAGAAATCTCCATCACTTATTTCTAGCCAAAGCCTCCTGACTCTGTGTGCTCTGTGGATACACTAGCAGTTGGAGTGACAAGAACTTTTAGTTCAGGTTCAGAGCGAGCTAGTGCCTCCACGCAGCCACTAGGTGGCGACATCTCTTTCTGTTGCTGACAGCCTGACCAGGGGACCCCCCAGACCCCACTCAGGCCCTTGGTCAGCCTCTGAGGGGAAACTATCCAGACGGAATGACTGAGCTGCACCTGGAATCTTATATTTTAAAAAAAGGTGGGTCTGATACTTGATTGGTGACTGGTGACTGATTAGATGGAAAAGGAGGGTGATAAGAAAGAAATCATATGGAATGAATTCCAGGTTCCTGGTCTGAGTTGCCAGGTGGTGCAGAGGGAGAGAAGGTGTGGTGCAGGAAGTGTTCCCATTTGGACATGAGTTTAGGATCCTATAGGACATCTAAGTAACATCTAGTAGGAACCTCGTGAGAAGGAAATGAAAGGCAGAAGATGGCGTCTTGGAGGCGGGGGGTCCTTCCTTAATATTAAGCCCAGCATAGGCCTAGTACCTGGGTTGGCAACCTACTGCCCAGGGGCAGAATTGGCCCACTGACTGCTTTTTGTAAAGAAAAAAAGAAGTTTCGCTAGAACAAAGCCACACCTATTCGTTGGCATATTCCTATGGCTCATTTCTCACTGTAAAAGCAGAGCGGAGTGTTTCAGACAAATGTCAGACGGTCTGCAGAGCTGAAGTGTTTACCATCTGGCCCTTCAGAGGAGAATTTCCTACCTCCTGGTCTAGACAGCACTTGTCAGTGTCCAGTGTCATTGTGAGTGACCTGGAGGCTGTGTGACAGGCAGAATCTGGCTCAGGCCTGACGCTGGCCCTGACGTTCCACATTCCCACCGGGCCTTGGGGACACTGATGCTGGGGCCCAAGGACCACGCTGTCCGATAGAAACGTACTGTGAGCACACACATCAGTTAAAGGTTCTAGTCTCCACGTTGAAAAAGGAAACAGGTGACAGTACTTTACCGACAGTTTATTGAACTCCATAGAGCCAAAATATCATCATCCACACCAATATAAACAAACTGAGCGACCTGACTTGCTTTTCGTTCTAAGTCTTTGAAACCTGGTGCATAGTTTGCACTCACAGCCATCACAATTGGACTGGTCACACTGGACAGGGCAGCTCTAGAGCACAGACTGGCCTGGCTGTCAGCCCCCCCTCCCCCACCCCCTGCCGGACTAGCTGTGCAGCGCAGGCGTGTTACAGGACCTCTCCACGCCTGTTTCTCCACCTATGAGATGAGAGTAAGGAGCGTACCGCCCATGGCATTGTCTTCAGGACTGTGAGTTGATAAAGCGCGGAGGCCGCTATTGTGCTATCACGTTGGTTCTGCGTGAGAAGCGCGTTCTTTCCTGCCAATGAGGAGGCCCTGCTTCCTGCTGCCATGGCACAGGGTGGAGTTAAGCCTGCCCTTCAGTTCTCAGCCCATCGATACCCCTTCCTTCAAGGAGCTTTCCTTTCCTTACATTCCACAAATAGTTACTGAGCCTTTCCCGTGTATCGGTTCTGTGCCAGGCCCTGGGGGTACGCTCTGGTAGAGAGATTTATGAGGCACATGACGGATATAGAGCATACGAGGAGGTAGGGACCACGGGGAGAAACTACGGCCGGGTAAGCGGGATGGGAAGTGCCGGGAGGGTAGAAGTTCAAGTGGGTGCTTTCAGCTTTCAGTAGGTGCCAGGTGGGCCTCCATGGGAGAGCTGGTTCTTGAAGACCCCGAGGCCAGCGGGGCTGGGCAGAGTGAGTCGGGGAGAGAAATCACATGGTCAGAGAGGTGTGGAGAGTTTGTATGCCTCATAGGCCACCATACAATCTTTGGTTCTTCCTCTGAGTCAAATAGAGTCAACTGAATGTTTTTTAAAAATATATATTTTATTGATTTTTTACAGAGAGGAAGGGAGAGGGATATAGAGTCAGAAACATTGATGGGAGGGAAACATTGATCAGCTGCCTCCTGCACACCCCCTACTGGGGATGTGCCTGCAACCAAGGTACATGCCCTTGACCGGAATCGAACCTGGGACCCTTTAGTCCGCAGGCCGACGGTCTATCCACTGAGCCAAACCGGTTAGGGCTGAATGTTGTTTTTTTGTCAGACAAGTTTCTCGACCTGAATTAGGTTTTCCAAGGCTGCCATGCTGCGTGGGTGTGAGGTGACCAGCCATCCCATTGGCCGTGAATGGGTTTTGCTGGAAGGTGATGCTTTCAGTACCCAGACTAGGAAAGACTCAGGCAAATGAATATGGTTGGGTTGGCCTAAAACAAGACGAGTTTTATCTTTTGTCCTCCTCTCAAAACCAGTCTGTGTCCCTCCCATAACATCCATTTTAACATTTGAGAGGTGACATGTGCATGTCCTCATGACATAGTGCAGTGTGCTTTACACTTACATGAGTGGCATTATGCAACAGATCCCATTTTTTTAAGCATTCAACATTAGTTTTAAGATCCATCCATTTTGCTGTACTTATCTCAAGTTCATTGTCTCTAAAGGCTGCCCGGTATTCAATGGCATCTGTCACCTTCTACTTATCCAAGGGCTTGCTTGCCTCCAGCACAGTAACTCCCACAGTGCCATGGAGAGCATCCTTCTGCATTCCCCTTATGGATCCAGGTGGGGATTTCTCGGGGGAACACGGCTCTTGGACATATGCACAGCTAACTTCAAAGTGCTGCTTTTGCTTTCCAGAGTGCCCATGGGGTCTACATGGCCATCAGCAATACCTGAGTGTTGTCCCCATAGCATTGTCAACATATTAAGTTCAGCAATTCTGAGGGCCACAGGTAGTGGCTCTTTAATTTTATTTGCATTTCTCTGGCTTTCTCGGTTATTTCTCTTGTTTTAAATAGAGGTTGTGCATTTAATTATTACTCTCCATATCTCATCAAAGTGACTATGAGGCACATTCTAACTTTCAGTTTTTCTTCTCGATCTTCTTTTTACCATTTGGACTTGCCCTTCTTTGAACTACCTGTTAATACCTATAACTCATTTTTCTTTTGATTTCCTTTTTCTTGTTGATTTGCAAGAAATCTTGTATAATATATATTAATCCCTTTTCAATTTTAGTCACTGCAAATACCTTCTTGGTCTTCCATCTGTTAGCTTTGACTATGATGGCTTTCGAACTTTTGATGTAGCTAAATCTATCTTTTCTCCCCTTACACTTGGTGCTTTTGGGGGAAGATTCCAAATGTAACTAACGTTTAAGGACAATTTAGAGTGGAAAACATTTTGAAGCCATGCTTAGAATAAGATCAATATACGGAAATTATTTTCTCTATGCTGGGCTTCAGAAAACACCCATCTTACTTTTGCCCCTACTCATCGCTACCTAATTCTGGGGCTTCGTTCCCCCCCTCCCCCTTCCCCCAGACTGAATGGGTTAAGAAAGGAAATCAAGTCGCTTGAAGTAATTTTGGTTCTCCTAGTTTTTTTCTAAATATAGCTTTAAAATGCAACACTGCACCCTGGCCAGTGTGGCCTGGGTGGACCATTGGCTTGTGAACCATGGGTTCGATTCCCTGTTGGGGTGTATGTGAGAGGCAACTGATCAATGTATCTCTCTCACATCAATGTTTATCTCTCTCTCCCTCTTCCCTCCTCCTCCTCTAAATTAAAATCATTAAAATGTAACACTCCCTTAATAAACTTCATGGTGGAAAAGAAGTGGACAGATCACTGACCGAGAGAGGCTGGGAATTCCATTTCCCCCTTCACCTCACATAGTATGTGGTTTGAAAAATGCACAAAACTCTGCAATGTGGAAAGAGGATTGAAAATAAAATACTTGCAAACTATTTGTTTTACAAACCCTAGAAACCTAAACAGGTGATTTGACCAAGAAGTTAGATTTTGTTCACTCCAAATATATACGAAGCACTATGTGCTACATATGAGTCTTTACTAGATTATAGAGAAATACAGAACGTTAACATGACGGTACAACGACACTGGCACACAATAGGGCCCCAGAAGATTGAAGAGAATTAAAAAATGTAATTTGAACATTATGGAGAGCAGCCAGGAAGTTCCAGAAAATTCTCTTGTGATGTCATGACCACAATAGAGGGCATACAAGGCCGAGTAGAGCCCATTAAACATGTAAGAGTCTCGATCTTTTTGAATGACATGTATAATCTAGGTAATAAAGCTTGTGCCAGGTGGAGAAGACAGAATCTCAGGAGAAGTGCTGAGTCGGGTTCCTGGGGTTTGTGTCATCACAGGCAAGAATTTTCCAAAAATGCCCACTTCAAATTGATTATCACAAAGACAAAGATAGGTGAAAGGTGGCATTAAAACTGCCAATTATAAACGTACTAGAGGCCTGGTGCATGCAATGGGGTCCCTCGGCCTGGCCTGTGGGGATCAGGTGGAAGCTGGCTCTCCGACATCCCCCAAGGGGTCCTGGATTGTGAGAAGGCAGTTCTCAGGTGACTCGCCCTGGAATCGGGCTCCCTCCTCTCTGGGTCTGGGGTGCAGGTGAAGCAGATTCCGGCCAACAGTGCCCCAGCAACAACCTAACCCACAGCCGATTCCTCGAGGAATTGGGCTCCCTCCTCTACTGGTGGAAGCATGTGCCCCCTGGTGGTCATTGGGCATCATAGCTACTAGGCCAGTGGTCGGCAAACTGTGGCTCACGAACAACATGCAGCTCTTTGGCCCCTTGAGTGTGGCTCTTCCACAAAATACCACGTGTGGCCGCGCATGTACTGTGCGATTGAAACTTCATGGCCCATGTGCAGAAGTCGGTTTTTGGCCTGGGCGAAACAAGTTTGAAGAAGTGGGGGGTGTCGGTCAGTCGGGCTCGGGATACGCAGTGTGGGGGAGGCGCGCGATTCATGCAGGAGCTGAGGGAGCCAGTCAGTCAGCAGTCTCATGGTGCAGTGGTTAGTGCTAGTGGCGTCC
>NW_006296539.1:197606-197825 GCF_000327345.1 Myotis davidii
TACTAGGTGAACAAACGGTAGGTAGGACGGCCGCTTAGGCTTTTATATATACAGACTAGAGGCCTGGTGCACAAAAATTTGTGCACTCGGGGGGCATCCCTCAGCCCTGCCTGCCCCCTCTAACAGTCTGTGAGCCCTCACAGGATGTCCTACTGATGTCCCTGTGGGGAGCGGGCCTAAACTGCAGTCTGGCCTTCCTCTGTGGAAGGCAACTGGCCA
>NW_006296539.1:198177-208343 GCF_000327345.1 Myotis davidii
TAGTTCTGCTCCAGCCCCTGCACTCTTCCTTGAGGTCTCTGAGTCCACAGTCTGAGCTCAGGGAGGTCACCCAGAGCCCATTCCCCCGGACAGGTGGGGCAGGGGAGCTAGCTTGAAGAGCTGGAGGAAGATGGCAGAGTAAGAGTTGGTATGAACCAGCGCCTGCTTAGCCAGACTTCCTAAGCTCCCCACCTGGCCCAGGCTGGGCCCCTTCCTCACACGAGGAGGATTCCAGCTGAGGTCCCCTCCCTGCACCCAGCGCTCTCCTCCCTGTTCTACCACTGGGGGAAGGGAGCAGCTCACCTGCTCTGGACCCTGCCAACCTGGCAGGCTGTGGCACAGGCGGTGTAGCCTAGGGTGCTGGTGGCTGCGAGCCTTCTCCCCCTCCCGGAAGCATGGGGTTGGGCTGCAGCAGCTCACGCCGCCCCTTGGCACCATACATGGAGACACCGCTCTCCACTGAGCCACCGTCTGTCCAGGACCTGTGGGGGTTGGGGTGGCCTTGGGCTCCCACTGGCCCCACTGAAGCCAGACTCGGCTGCGCATGCCCCATGGGTTTCATTGCCTTCATGAACCACCATGGTCCAGCCATCCCATCCCAGGAAGTGGCCATCCCGATCGCCATGGCTCACTCCCCGGTGCAGTTGGGCCTGCCCAGCAAGCATGTAGGCAGGAGCTGGGCCTCTGAGGGGAAGGAGGAGGGATGCGCGGGCCAGGGCAGAAGTGGGGAACTTGGCGATGTAAACACAGCCGCCCCCCATGTTGTGCCAGCCCCTCACACTGCGTTCCGGAACCCCTGGGTGCCCCTGCCCAACACTGTGCTCTCAGGCCTGGGGTGGGGGTGAGGGACCTGGGGCTGTGGCCTGAAGGCAGCCCTTGCTGGCTTGGAATCGCAGTGGTCGATCAGGGAGGGATGCGGGGTACCAAATTCCGCCTCTCTCTCTCTCAGAGGGCTCCATGTCCCTGGCGGGTAGGCGGGGGCTCAGGCGAAGGCAAGCAATGCCAATCGCCTCACCTGAGCCCCCGCCCGTCCCCGGGTCACACACGGAGGCCTGGATGGTGGCTCGTGCTGTCCCACCCTGCCTGCAGTATGCAAATTAGCCGCCATTTTTGTTGCTGGTTAATCTGCATATCGCTCTGATCAGCCAATGGCGGGCATAGCGAAGGTACGGTCAATTACCATGTTTGTCTATTATTAGTGTAGATGAGAAGAGCAAGAAAAGCCAGCCTGGGTACTTCCTAGAGTTAATACAAGGAAAGAATAAGTCCCACACCAGGAATTAGGAAGACATTCTTGTCTTCTGATGACCTGGCCACAAACTAACTTTCTCCACTCCTTTCGAGAGAAAACCAAAAGCCACCTCCCCATTCCTTTAGTTGAGTTGACACGTTTAAACAAGAAGCCTGTCTTTTGTGCCTGTCACCGTGATGTTCTGTGAGGAGCGGTCAGTATTTTCCTCAACGCAGACACCCTTCGCAGGCCTGGGTTCTTGGCTGGGCTTCTGCAGGTCTGACAGCAACGTTTATGGCCAGGAAGTCTGGAGCCCAGACAGGATGAAGGAAAGGCACAGGGGAGGCCCAAGCAGCCCGGCCCCTCTGTGGCAGGTCTGCCAACCTTGATGGATATATTAATAGAAAGAGGCATTTCATCCTGCCCCTGGAGCTCCGGGCAAACTGCTGAGGGGCTTTGAGATGACAGGTGGCACCTGTCTTTTTAGGACCTTTCTGAAGAAGATAGTCTGACTCTGACAGATGACATTCACTTCTCTGCTCCCAGACCAGTGTGAGTGCCACAAACCCCGCTGTGCTACCATTAGCATTCCAGGGTCTCAAAACTAAGTAAATAAATAAAAATGGATCCACCTGTATTTCAGGTTCATGGGACAAATGGAAACCAGTGAAAAACAAAAAACCAGAACCACTGTCTTTCAGATGGGACACAGGCGCGCACTTCCCTTCAATCAAGTTAGTAATTTAGGCCTCTTTGGTGCCTTGGAGATGCATTTGCCCTCCAGCACAAAGACCTATACTTACTGCACTGCCTCAGAAATACTTAAAGTTCTCTTTGGACAATGCTCCCAGTCCTCACGTGCACTTCCGCTCACTCCTCTCTGCTCTCCCATCTTGTCTGCCTTCCCCTCCCCTCAAACACACTTATTAGGGTTTTATTCTTAATAGCTGGTCCCCTTCCCTTTCCATCTGTGTCCATCATCTATTTTCAGCCCCACCTCCCTCCACTAGGAAAACCTTTATTTATACATTCTCAAACAGCTGAGAAAAGTTTTAGCTTCTAAGAGTTATTAGCACCATTAATAAGATTCAAATTTCTCTGGAAATAAGCCAATGGCTTCAAGCTTAGCTTGAAATGCAAAATGGTGTAACATAAAGTCAGGACTTGTTTTTACTATAAGAGGAAATACGTAAGTTAGTTCATTTCTTGTCTTTACATATAGTTAATAGGTATTGTTTTAAAAATATATTTTTTTATTGATTTTAGAGAGGAAGGGAGAGGGAGATATAGAAACATCAATGATGAGAGAGAATCATTGATAGGCTGCGTCCTGCACACCCCCTATTGGGGATCAAGTCCGAAACTTGGGCATGTGCCCTGACTGGGAATCAAACTGTGACTTCCTGGTTCATAGGTTGATGCTCAATCACTGAGCTACATCAGCCAGGCAATAGGTACTTAAAGTACTTTAGACATGCCCTAGCCAGTGTGGCTCAGTGGATAGTGTCAACCCGTGGACTGAGGGGTCCTGGGTTCGATTTCGGGCAAGGGCACGTACCAGTTGCAGGTTCAATCCCTGGCCCTGGTCAGGGTCTGTGTAGGAGGCAACCAATTGGTGTGTGTCTCTTACATCAATGCCGCCCCCCTCCCCCCTTCCATTCTCTCTAAAATTCAAAGGGAAAATATCCTGGGGGGGGGGGGTGAGGATTAACAACAACAACAAATACCTTAGACATTCTTGGTGGGGCCTTCATTGCTGATGAATGGCTTAGTGTTGTTTCCCTTGGTAAACACTTCTCCTTGTGGTGTGTTTGGTTTCTGTGGCCCAGGACACACAGACCTCTCTCTCCACGATGCACATGGGCACTTCACCACATGCACACCAGACACAGCAAACACACAAGCGCCCTCAGATTCAGATAGTTTATTTTACTGAATTTAGAATCAAGTTCAACTAAGCACTGCAACAGGTAACAAGATTCAAAGGTCAGAAAAATCTAGTTAAATCACAAGGAAGCAAGCTCACACAACTCTGTGGGCCATTGGTGGACTTTCAGTTTGATTCTCAACACCAACCAATGTGCAAGTGTGGCCACATGAGGTTACTATAAATGACAAGTGACACACCACAAGAATCCCCCAGAGAGAATTATTATCTCAAATGGAAAACGTTAAACAGAACACATTTATGCTCCCTTATTCTTTTTGTAATTCCTAACTGCAAAAATAACATTATAACAGAACAAAGATTTCTCCTTGGTTGGTCATGTCATTTATTATTGAAAGGGAAAATCAATATCATAAAGAAGAAAACACTGAAATAGAAATAAATAACCAAATAATTTACTTGTAGTTTTGCTGAATTGCACATTACCACACAAAATCCTAAAGCTGATTTTTTTTTAAAGCTTGGAAAACACATTTGCCTTTTTGAGTTTCTTGCTAAGTGAAATGCACGCTTCTTATAAGGAAAACAATTCTCCGTAAGGCCGAGTTAAAATTTGAGTATCTGTTAATCTAGAGCTTTCCAACCTGAGTGCACAGGTGTGGACAACAGGTGGTGAACAAGTGATCTCGGCCTCCAAGGTGGCCAGGCTGAGCCACCAGCAGCCTCTTCGGTTCACCCCCAGGTTGGGGGTGCTGCCTAAAGGTAGGAGTATGGGGTGAAATGTGCAAAAACCACTGGTACAAAACAATATGTTTGTACTTTTACTGCGATTTCCTTAAATGGACTGTAAAATCTTGAGAACAGCCTCTGGGGTCTTCACAGCAGCAGCACACAGTATGACCACAGGAGCAGCACACAGTATGACAGTGGAACAGAGTGTTATTGCAGTGGCTGCTGCCAAGATTGAACACAGAATGTCTTCCTTTGGCAAGGCTTCTAGCAAGTACCCACCAGGCTAATTTCTTTTTTTTTCAATTACAAGTATTCAGAGTTTACAGCCTTCTTGGCTGGCCCTAAGTGACATTAATTCTTCCCCTGAATTAAGTTCTCCACTGCTTGCCTCTCACTGAAACCCATCCCTGCACCACCGAGAAAGCACCTGGCCGCCTCTCTCCTGTGGTATAAGGTGGTGAAAAAGGATGTGAGATCTTGTGACTACAGGTATTTCAACACAGCACAGTGAGCCCTCCTGAATAGCACTTTTTAAATGTGTGTGTATGTGTGGGGGGTGGGAGGGGGGGGGAAAAGGACATGATTCCTGGTTTATTAGAAAAGTGATCTTGAAAATAATCTAGAGGAAAGGTTAAGAAATGAAATTCTGGTGCATAAACAAATATTTTAAAATTGAAGTTTGGTCACTTGTCTTGCCATCATTTTTGTGCCCATGAAATGGTAACCCCTAAGTTAAGGGGAATTCTGTGTGTCCTTTCTTGAATGTGACTGCTCATGCAGGGACAGTAAAGAGACAGTCAGTAAATATTGTAGGCTCTCTAGGCCACAGTCTCTGCTGCATATTCTTAACTTCTTTTTGTCTCCAAGTTCCCTTTAAAAATGGAATCACAGTCTCAGCTCAAGGGTCTTCAGATGTTCCCTGTGGGCAACAATCCGTCCAGCGATCTGTTCAGGAAGCTCCCTGCAGGGAGCATGGGCACTGAGCTGTGCCACGTCTAAGGCTGTCTGGGCCTTGGAACCGTAATTTGGGGATTTCTTTCTTTCAGTGAGGGGTCCCGAGGCCGGGTGTAGAGCAGGGCTGCTGGGTCCGTCCTTGCACTGCTCACTGAACAGTACAGAGCAGGGCCAGCGGGCACCCTTTACTCAAACAGTAGCTATTTACAGAAGGAAGTCGTAATTCAGGCCTATTTAAGCCTGTGCCTTGATTGTAAAGGCAAAGTCACGTACACGAGGCATTTAAAATTCTTTATTCTGCACTTTTGGGCCTTACTATTCCAAATGGTTGGTGGAGAAAGCTCCAGTGTAAACTTACTTCTTCTTCACCACAAATCCGCCCCCCGTCCAAGAGCAAACCCAGCTAAGAACTCGAGGAGACGCAGACCGGCTCGTTCTACCTCCAGAAGCTCGCTTGTGGCTGGCTCCTGATAGAAAAGGGTTTACCAGGGACCGAAGATTCAGTATCTGGAGACCAGCATTTCTAAGCTGACTCCTTGTGGGGGACAATTATTTCCATCCTCTCTGAAATAAGATTCCCTCCACATTAGCTGCTGTAACATCACACAGCTCCTCCCACCTTCTGAATATCTGAGAAGCAAATACAGTGGCACCTTGGTTCTTGAACTTAATTCATCCCATAAGGCTGTTCAAGAAGCAATTTGTTCGAAAACCAAATCATTTTTTCTCAGAAATAATGTAAATGGAATTAATGTGTTCCAGATCCCCAAATGATTCCATTTTAAAAACTTTTCTTATATACAGTATATGCCTAATGTAGTTTAATGTATTAATAAACATTTTTTTAAAATTTGTTGAACTACTCCTTCCTAGCCGTAAAGGAATCATTTCAGGGTGTCTTTCAGGTCAGCAGGCAGCATCTTTGCTTGTTCATACATCACTGCCTCTAAAATGCTGTCACTGGCTAACTGCTCTCCTTTTATCCAAATCTACCTCTTTAATCATTGTTTCTTTCACAGCCTTAGCAACATTAGCACTCTTGAAGGCCGCTTTATATGTTTTAAGATTGTGCTAATCATTGATTTTGCCAGCAACAAAAGCATTCTCCCCTTTGTTGCCTGAGATACGCTTTTTGTCACACTGAGGTATCAGCATGAAAGGGTTGTCAGGTGGAAGTTTGGTTCAACAACAACAGAGACATTCTTTCTGTGAACAACCTGATCGAGAACCAAATTGTTGAAGATGGAAGACATTCAAGAAACGAGGTTTGACTGTATTCCACCAATAATTCTTTCCTTGTTAAGATATTCATTTTGAGGAACATAATAAGAGAATCTGCATTTCTTTCACAAATCTGTAATCTTTTAAAATCATCAATGTACAGTATGCCATTATTTTAAGTAATTAATAAACAAGATAAAACCCCACTCAGAATCTCAATTCTTTCTCTAATCAGTGATTTTTTTTAAAGCAGCTGATAGTTCTCGAAATATACATCTGGTACCAACTAGACAGATTTAACTCTTCTGGGGTTAAACAGTGCGTGCGCACACACGTAATTCAACTAAAAAATCTAAGCATTCCCAATGGTTCCAAACTCAATGAATTGGTGAAAAAAACAACTGATCTCACATACGCCAATCCAGTTGTCTTTTTTAGATTTCTATTAAATATATCAGACTTGTTTTCTTCAAAATGTGGATTTATAGTAGCATTGCCAATGCAGCCTTAACCCCAACAGTAATAAAAAGAAGTTATCAAGTTAAGTATGGGGTCTTCAGAATAAAACTGCAGAGACAACGTTTAACCCCTTCCCCAACAATTTTTTTGTTAAAAACGTTTCTTTTTCAGACTAATTTTTTTATTTTGGTTCTATATAGTATTTTTGATGCTGGTTATGAAAACAATTTGTAACTCGTCTTCCTATAAACCATATTTTTTTACCATATTTTCTTAGTATACTCGTCGACGACTGAAGAAGAACATTTTGTGAAAACGTGTATACACGTTTCTGCCGGGGAAGGGGTTAATTAAGAGGAGAATACCAACTTAAGTTGGAAGAAATGTGAGCACAATTAAACAAGCAAAGATGCACTACTAAGAAATGCTGGTGTGCCCAGCCAGTATGGCTCAGTGGTTGAGTGTTGACCTATGAACCAGGAGGTCATAGTTCGATTCCAGATCAGGGCACATGCCCAGGTTGCAGGCAAGACCCTCAGTAGAGAAAGTGTAGGAGGCAGCCAATCAATAATTCTCTCTCATCATTGTCATCATTGATGTTTCTATCTCTCTCCCTCTCCCTTCCTCTCTGAAGTCAATAAAATATATATATATATTAAAAAAAATACTGGCGTACATGTCAGTTGGCACCAGCTCAAGTTCTAGTAACATCAAAACTAGTGAAACTACAAATTTTCCAACTCTTTCAAAGCCCCGGTATTCTAAGGCCACTGGAAAATGGGATAAAGAAAATAATTACCTATGGTCAGGAAAAGATAATAGTAATGGGGATTTTTCTAAATAAAATAAAATGAAACAGTAAATTTTGAAGTGTGTGTTTCCAAAAGAGCACTGTATTCCTCATTCTTTCTTTAGCATTTTTCTCACACGTGCGCGCACATACACACACAGAGCACTCTTAGTAATTATTTCACATTTTTCAGGTCTTTTCACTATCAATTTTAAAAACAGTTACCTCCTGGGAGCTAGTTTTCTCAATTTTGGATATTATATTTCTCTATTTTAGATTTTGATTTTGATTTTTTGAACCTGAAAAGAAAACATAGTGACAGACCTAAACAATAAATAAAAATTAAACATCACCCTCTTTAGGTTATAGCTTTCAAGATAGAGGGAAAAGCATTTTAATTTCATTCAGTAGGTTCTGGGTTCTGTAAAAGTCTCACTCTTCAGTCCCATCTTCACCATAGAAAACACCTTTGCCATTTCCCTCCACTATCAAAGTGCATCTGTTTAAAATTAAACATACCTTAAAGAAAAACCAAAAATCTCCATAATTTTTGGCAGGTGTCCTATACAGCAAGTATGAAGTCATTTTCCCTTTTCCCTACTCCTCAGTTTAAAGCTATGTGCCAAACAGTGGCAAATGCAATCTTCCTGGACAGCAGAGTTTACATACAATGGATTTTGTTTTTGTTTCAAGGACCAAAAAGGGAAGGGAAAAATAAAACAAAGATAAAGAGAAAAAACCCTGAGGCAAAAATGGCTTTTCCTTTAGAAGGTCTTCCTGGGCACTCACTCCTGTTCCTGTTCACAAGGTTCCCGCCATCTTCTGGGCCGGAAGGCCCTCCTCCAGCCAGAGGGTGGCGGCTGCCCCACTGCGCAGCATCCGCCTGTGAATGCGCCTGAGCCGCAGCAGGTAGAGGAGGATGGAGAGCAGGACCACCAGGAAGCAGCCGGAGAACAAGTAGTGATTGTAGACAAAGGAGAAGCCCCGCCAGTGAGCGTGACTGGCCCGGAATGCCTCCTGCTGGATATCTCTGCCCACATGGAAACAAAACCATCAACCATGAGAGGCCACAGTGGACTGATCAGGCGATAATGTGACATAACAGTGCACAGGACATGGGTTAGAGGGGCATAGGTCAGGACACAGCTCTGAAAGCAAAACTAACCTTGAGACTCAGTTTCCTTACCTCTAAAATGTAGGATAATATGGCCTAATAGAGGGCACTTGCAAGTATTAATGAGATAACATGTGAAAGTGCACTCATCATCATCATTTGGTTATAACATATAGAACTGTGAGGGTTTCACTATACACGGAAGGCAATGTGGAGTCAAACCATGTTTCTGATCAGTAACACCCACTACGCACAACTTTTGCAGTTAACCCCGCTACAAGTATTGCTTGCAGGTGCTCAAGGAAATGAAGTGGGAGGGGGGAGGGGTCTGAAAAAGCTAAGACCTCATTTATCAGTGAACCAGGGATCTTCTGTGGAGGTCAACTGAGAGCCTGGTCTGTGAACCTGAATGGGGAAAAGCACACAGCTTTCTTTACCCAATTCCACCTAATGTAGTGTCCACTGGACATGAATGTAGCCAGCAAACTACTGTAGTAGCAGCAGGACCTGTGACTTTGTTCCTAGTAAAACTCACAGGTCTCTAGTTCACACTGTGGTGCTCTGCAGATGCCTTAAAATACGACCTTGTAATTTTATATGTTAATAAAGAAAACAGATTACTATATTACAAACTTAATTTCTATAATATTTTGATAAATATATTTCAATACAATGGTTTCCTCTGTAACCTATATATTAATGTTATGCATTAAAAACATTATTTTGAGAAGGGCTCCAAGGCCATAAATGTTAAGAACCCTAGAGCTGACCCTTCTGTGCAGGGGTTAGGGAGCTGACACTTGAGAATAATCAAACCCTGCGCTGCATATGAAGGGATGGGGAAGGGCAAGGGAAGAAGGACTGGGGGTGAGGGTGGAGCAAAGTCAAACTCATTGAGTCTGCAATTCTGCCCACGGTCAGTGCTAACAAGATTGCCCAGACATTCACAAACCACAGGTGCCATGATGATGGCAAACAAGAGAAGCATCCTGTGTTTGATTCTTGCTCCCAATTCACACCCATACCTTAAGGGTAAAAAGCGGGTCCTGTAGAGGATTGCTCCGAGGGTCCACTGCACCTCCTTGTCATACACCTGCAAGGCTGTCTTTAGGGTTTTATAGTTGACAGGAAAGGAGAAGCCCCTGTGAAACACCTCGAACATCCAGGCAGACTTGAAGCACTGGTACCTGTCAACACCAAGCACACACAGACGTGGGGCTGACTCACTTCTCAAAATAAACTGTCACCACAGTCTTCCCCTTTGGGACCAACGTGGCTGTGACGGCTTCATGAGGCCAGTGCTCTGTGCAGCCACACCAGTCGCTTGCATTTCAAGGTGATTGACGTGGTCTATGTTCCTTATCCCACAACACGAAACAGTTTACCTGGCAAATCAACCAGCTCATGAAACCTGGCTCAGGAGAATTTAGTACATTGCGTGACACAATTTTTCCTCTGGCATTCCAGATCTTATTCATTAAATAAATGCTGAGCAAGTTCCTACTTCTTAGACCTCATTTTTGTTATTATAAAATGAGAAGAGAGGAGGGTCCTTTTCTCTGTTATTCTATGATTCTAACTGTTTATCAGAGGCTTACTTTTTGAAAAGCAGTGGGCTAAGCAAGTTATTAAGACACTAGTGGCCTGGTGCACAGATTCATGCACATTGAAAGGAAACTAATTAGAAGGTGGCCGGCTGCGTGGAACTGAGTGAGAGGGGCTAGACATGCCCTGGAGCCAACCTCTCACAGTCCTTCCCCAGCCAGCCACCCCTTGG
>NW_006296539.1:209421-220903 GCF_000327345.1 Myotis davidii
TTATCAGATGCTTACTTTTTGAAAAGCAGTGGGCTAAGCAAGTTATTAAGACACTAGTGGCCTGGTGCACAGATTCATGCACATTGAAAGGAAACTAATTAGAAGGTGGCAGGTGAGGTGGGCCTGGGCGAGATGGGCCAGACATGCCCTGGAGCCAATCTCCTTGGGTCCCTCCCCGGCTGGCCACACCTGGCCGTGGTTCAAAGGGCGTCTATGGAGTGAGCGGGGTCCCTCTGGAAGGTAAGGTCCCTTGGCCGAAACCGGCTTTCTGACATCCCCCGAGGGATCCCAGAGTGTGAGAGGGCACTCTACAAAGTTGCTGTCGTACAGGGTGAGGAACACAAACACAAGTGTGCAGTAAACCAAATTTGGGGCCAACAGTACCCAAGTAACAACATAACCCACAGCCAAAGGTGAAATTGTGTGGCCCTGTGAGGAATCGGGCTCCCTCCTCTCTGGTTCTGGGGTGCATCACCCAAGAACCGCCGCTGCCAAGTCACCACAGCTCAGCAGCTCCTGCGTCTGCCCCTGGTAGTCAGTGAGCGTCATACCTACCAGCCAGTCGGCTGGTCGCTTAGCCTTTTATATATATAGTATAGATAATAACTATAATAAGTAATAATATAATATATACTATAGATAATAACTATATATCTATATATAGTATAGATAATAACTATAATAAGTAATAAGATAATAAATATACTTAAATAACTTATAATGAAACGATTTTTTTAAAAGCAAAAAATAACTATCAACAAAGCAGAAAAGGTAAACACCACTGGAGAGACATAATGAGCGCTCTGGAGACCCAGAGGGAAGAAGGGAGTCTGGCTGAAAGAAAGACTCAAAAGGGACACAGCCCACCCTGACTGATCTGGGCAGGACTTCAACAGCCAAGGATGAAGAGAGGAATCCAGGTGGAAAGTGCAGGAAAAGTGAGCAAAAATACATTTGGAGCAATATATGTTTGGGCTTAAGTATTTGTCATCATGTTTGAAAGGAGGCCAGAACAGAAGAGGAGAAACAGTGCTTGACAAAGACAAACAGGTGGCTGGGCCTGGGTGCAGCGAGCTAGGGGCCCTACTGAATGTGCTGTTTCTAAAAACACTCTGGGCTTGGCTGTCCATGACTTACTTTAGCCTGTGGAGGTCAGCGTGAGAGGCATACAGTCCTCGGTCAAAGCGTTCTCGTAAGATCGACCACTTTGTTGCACAATAATCCTGAAAGAAATTTTACCCAAAATAAATCATCAGAAAAGGTTTATTAAAAATTTGTTTCATTGCAGCATATTGCCTCATATGTGCTTTTTATTTTGAAATAAGTTTGTAAAATACACTAATTTTGAGATCTAAAAAAAAAAAAAAATTTTGTTTCATTGAAAAAAGCGTTTACCAAATTCTTATTCATAACAAGCATATCCTTCCAATTAGAACAGAAGCCTCACTTACATGTGTGTACCAAGGAGACAAGGCACACAGACATGCAGTGAATACTACTCATTAGCAGAATGCTTGTTCTTGGTCTTAAAATTCTGCCAAAGTTACTGTTAAAGAGACAGTCTCTCCCACGAAATTCTGGGAAGACAAAAATGATTACAAAGGACTGTGTCTTTCAGAGAAGGGAAAGAAATGCCACCTTTCCCTGAAGCTATCTGTAATCATATTAATAGCTTACATGTATTGAGCACCGTGTAAGTACCTTTTCTGGATGTAAATCTTAAAATGACTCCTCAACGTGGCTACTATTCTAATCTCTATTTGAAGGATGAAGAAACTGAGGCTCAGAGAAGCTGAGCAACTTGCAGCAGGGCACACGGAGAACAGCACTCAGCCTGGAGGGAGAGGGTAAGGACAGGCATCTCAGGCACAGGAACCACCGTGACGAAGATGAAACGGGAAGCAGCACTCGTGAGGGAAACCAACAGCTGTCTGCTGCGATCACAGTATAAAGAGCTAGGTGGGGCCGAAACCGGTTTGGCTCAGTGGATAGAGCGTCGGCCTGTGGACTGGAAGGTCCCAGGTTCGATTCCGGTCAAGGGCATGTACCTGGGTTGCGGGCACATCCCCAGTGGGAGATGTGCAGGGGGCAGCTGGTCGATGTTTCTCTCTCATCGATGTTTCCGGCTCTCTATCTCTCTCCCTTCCTCTCTGTGAAAAATCAGTGAAATATATTAAAAAAAAAAAAAAAAAGAGCTAGGTGGGGAGGTGACGCTACAGGGTGGGGATGACATGCTAAGGGATCTGAAATGTATCCTGGAAGGAAAAGGACGTGCTGCAGGTCTTAACGGGGCAGGTGACAGCACGGCGCTTTAACAGAACACTGGGAGTGGCTGGAAGATGAATGATGAAGACGAGATGCAAGAAGACCAACGAGGAGGCTCCCGCAATAGGGCAGTGACAGAGGCCGGGACGAGGACAACAGTAGGACAGAAGGCAGGGAGGCCTCTGAGAAATATCTAACAGCAAGTCACAGGGGTGTCCAGCGAGGGATGAACAAGTGACGGGGAGTCTATAACTCCTGGGTTTGCTGGGAGGGGACTGGATGGTTAGTGATGCCATTAACTGAGACCATAACAGGGACAGAGTGGGGAGAAAATGGTGGATGTATTTGGAGTCGTGACATCTAGCAGACACGGGGTGGGGGTCAGAACTGCGGCGAGGCAGCAGCAAATCATGAGCTTGGATGACACCATCCAAGAACTTGAGGGTCAGAAGGCCAAGCGTGCAAGTCTAGGGTCACCAAGGTTTAAGGGGTTGTGAAGGGGGAACCCATGAAAGAGCCTAAGAAAGTGTCAGAAAGGCAGGGAGAACAAGAGAACAGAAGCAGGAAGGCTGCATGGAATACTGTCAGATGATAACTCCACTATGCACACTCGTGTGAAGGGCTGTCATCTGGGAGCCACTGAGAGCAGACTAGTTCATGGAGTGGGGGCAGAAGTGAGTTTCTTGCTCCTGCTGTGACTGTTTCTCTCACCCAATTCCCAATGACATCCTCCACCTTTCCCTTCTCTCGACCTGGGCCTGGGCCTGGGCCTCCGATCGTAAAGGGAGGACGTGACCTGCCACTGCCTACACCCGTCTCCCAAAGCACATGGGAAATGCTTTCCTTGAAGGTTACCTTGGCAGCTTTAGTAAACGCAGCCGCATTGTAGTCTCCTCCCATTCGTAACACGTCCTCAGTGCAATAGTAGAATTCAGAAAAGCCGTAGAACTCGCTGTTCCGGAAGTGGATGGGGGGCTGGTAGACACCATTGAGGGAAGTCTGTGTCTCGTTCGTTTTGTTCATGAAAGGCTGGAGAGTCTCTCGGCACAGGTCGAAGTCTCCCGTTCCCCGCAGGTACATGGTCTGCCCATTTTGCTGGATTTCATCTTTAATGTCTAGGGGTAAGCAGGGGTCCAGGTATGGAGTGTCAGGAGCTAGACCAGTCTGCTTCCCCAGGAGCCTACAGGACAAAGAGAAACTCTGTCATGAGACCAACAGGAAACTGTGCCCGAAGAAGTGGCTCGGAGCCAGTGCCTCTCAAAATGTGTTCGGTGGAACACAGAGGGTTCTAGGATAATTAGGTGAGGGGAAGACACACCTGAGCCCCAGTTGGAGATTATGAGACACGCTTCCATACGGCAGACACCGTCACAGAGTCAGGTGAAACAACTACCTGGTCATGTGACCCAATGCCTTCCATTCCTTGCACACAGCCTGGAGTCCCCACCCCTGAGTGCTCATGGTTCCTAAGCTCTGCCCACAGCTCCATTTTTGCCACTAGCACTTGCGATTTTTTATTATATAAAGATGAAATATGGCTGAAAAAAAGGTAGCAAGTGAAAATGTATCCTGTGAAAACTAGGTTAGCCCTAACCGCTTGGCTCAGTGGATAGAGCGTTGACCTGTGGACTGAAAGGTCCCAGGTTCGAGTCCGGTCAAGGGCATGTACCTTGGTTGCGGGCACATCCCCAGTAGGGGGTGTGCAGGAGGCAGCTGATCGATGTTTCTCTCTCATCGATGTTTCTAACTCTCTATCCCTCCCCCTTCCTCTCCGTAAAAAATTAATTTTATATATATATATAAACAAAAAACAAAAAAACTAGGTTAGATGTCTTAGAAAAATATGATAAAGGCAAGTTGCCAGAAAACTGCTATCAAATTAGGTGTTAGCAAGACTTAAGAATAATTTAGAAAAAGGAGTAAAAATCTAGACAGATTTGGTATCAAATTCTTCAAAAATGTCTTTAAGTTCCTGTTATTCTTTAAAGAAAGTTAAAATGATATCGAGCTGAATGGGGGTAGTGCACACCTGAGAAATGACGGATGTTGCCTTAAAACAACACTTCAGTCCAGAGCAAAAGACTGGCAAATAAACACGTACGCTAAAACAAAATGCTTGAGATTTGATTCTATTTTTATAATTCTCTGTTTTAACTGATTTTTAAAAAATTAATCAACTACTGACCTAACCTGTTGCATGTAACAGCATTTCTATTGTATTATAGGCTCTGAGAAGCTCCACAGAAAAATCTTAACTTTGCTCACCGAACTCCACTATGCTTACTAACTTGCCAGTGAAAAATTCCCAGGCATCAAGATCTGTCCTCCTGCTATGTGTAATCACTGTTAGGCATCTGAGAAACAGGGACAAGCTTCCAACACTGGAGTTATGTTAGTGTCTGATACCATGAAATCACAGGGACCTACAGGGTTTTAGCTACTAGGAGAGTGCCTGATTCAATATTCAGTCACTGACAGTAATCAAGTGACTAACCACTCAACTGACAAGTTGTTTATTCCCAAGATCAGGAGAACTCAAAATGCACTTGAATGTAATAAATTAAGGTCTTTGCTACATCTTAAAAATGTTTAATTAAAAAATCGATCACTACTAATGGCAAGGAGATAAATATACATTTCAAGGCTCAAATTCATAACATATATAAAAAGTGTTTCTACCATTTATAATAATTGTAAAAGTCCAAGACTAGTCAAATGTATACTTCATGCTACCGTTTTAGTTGCTTGCCCTTCATCTAAATTAAGAAGTACCACTCAATTGTCCATTATACAAGTTTGTTGACATTAAACCAATAGTAAACATTAGGGTTGCAGAAGAAGGCATTTTTCCAAAATTCTGATTCAAATATCACTTATGATTTCTATTTTAAGACATTTGTAAAAAATAATTATACTAAGATGTGCTATATAGAATATTACCTTAAAAAAGAAACCACGGGACTACCAATCTCTTAACAACACTATTATTCAATTAACATCTGGAGCAAAGAACAAGTTTTCTTGTCCTTTTCTAGTCACAAATGTGAATTTCTGAAAAATTTGGTATCAAATGGCTCTGACTTCTTGGTCTTCCTTAAAGTTTGGGCCTCCACAGGTTTAAGATTAAACTGATCAAGGAAATATACTATCATTTATCTCTATGAATAAGAATTTCCCCCTCAAAATTGTTTCATCAAAATGAAGAAAACAAAATAGTAATTAATAGGATAGTTTACTTGACTCCCCATTTCAGATATTTTTATCCATCCAAATGGCTTTTCTGTTCTATGGATTAATTTCAAATAAATAATTGTTATATAGTTAAACTTTTAAAATAAATTTAAACTGATAGAGTGTTGCTTTTATTTGTTTTACATATTTTCTATACCAGAATTCTTCAAAAACTCGTTTTAAAAAGTTTCACTGATGTGTTTAAAACCACTAACTCTGACTTCTAGATCATTTCTTTCTCTTGCATAACCTCCTTCACTATAGTCTTATCCACTAAATAACTGCACAGGCTGGTTTTCCAGAACATCACATAATTCAATTTTATCACCAGTGACAACTCTATCACACTTCCTGCAGGCTCCAGGACATCTGCTGTGGGGCTGGTGTTGAGTTTCCCAAGGGCCTGCAATCTAGAATGCATTACCCAGGGCTCAAAACTACTAATATGCTAAGAGTGAAACTGGATTTGAACATGCCTGCTGAGCAATGAAAGGTGCTTGCTTTACCTGTTCTTTTGGAACGTGTTGGCAAATATCTTGTCTTCATATCTCTGTCGAGCAGCATTGCCACCAAACCCAAGAAATGTGGCCACATAGACTCGGTACACATGCTCAGTCTGGTGAACATCACATCCCAGGTTAAATTCAGCCAGCAGGTTCTTAGCTACTTCTTCCTGACGACGTAAAGATAACAAATGTTAATACTTTAAGCAATACAAAAACAATCACCTTCTTTAAAAAGAAGGATCTAAAAAATTCTCATTTAAGTGGAGCAAAAATTTCTGCTTCTGTATTTCCTTTTAAGCGCCCCTCCTAATTCAATATGATAATTCTGACTTAAGAGATTTCAGATGCAATGCCCATTTGTGGAATTATTACAACTTTTTGAAAAAGTAAGTTAGTAATATAGTTCATTTCTGCTAACGTAGTAAATTTAAGGAATCCTATGCTTTGGAAGTAATCCTAAACATTGAAAAGTCTCTGTACACAAATGTCCTTTGCAATTCCGGGACAGAAAAAGCGGGATGTCATCTACATGCACGACTCCTAGGAGGGTTTATAATTTATGCTAATCAAGTTCATGGAGGAAGATGCTTATGCGCTATTAAGAAAAGGGCACAAAACTGCATAAACAGTAAGATTATAACCATGTTTTCAAAAATAGGGAAAAAAGAATGAAAAGAAGTAAAGCCAAAATGATAACAATTTCTTCATATGATTCATCCATAGGACATTTTTAATACTGATTTGTATTTTTCCAAGCTTGCTTTATATATTTTTTTACTTTATTCTGAAGGGAATGACATGACTTTTTATCGAGTGTAAGTTTCCAGAAGCATGTCTAGATAGGAAGTAGGAAACACTGATTGTAATACTTGAATTTACAAAGCACTCTTCTAAGGAGTTTAGTAAATATATCATTTATTGGGCGAATACCAGGTGCCCAGCAATGTGTTAGATAATATGCACTATGTCATTTAAACCCGATGATAACTCTATGTTAGAGGCACTTGCATTCATATTCATAGGTGGAAACCAACTCAGAGAAGTTAAGTTACTTGCATAAGGTCACACAACTAGTGAGGACAGGATGACGATGCAGCCTAGGTTTCTTGTCCAGCACCAGTCTTTTTTAACTGACACTACGCTGGGTGAAAGTGGAGGGGACCCGGCTTTGTTATTAATTTACAGCAGAATGGAAACAGGGTGATAAAGACAGGTAGCAACTCAGGAATGTATCTGGAAACCCTTCTGCTGCTCTCCACACAAGGCCACCGGCCCTTGGAACACGGCAGTGACAGAGCACTGAAGGGATGGAGAAAAGACAGTAAACCACAGTTTAGGAACATAGAAGCAGTGAATACAAACCTCAGTCCTTTCTGGAAAAGTCGAAAGCTATCTGCACTGTTAAAAAAAAAGTATTTTCCCTAATTATATCAAGAAATCTGATGCTATTTTAAGCTTTTCTAATCCCTGATGAGAAAAGAACTGAAAATAATATACAAAATTCAAGCATGTGATTGGCATGTATATCAAAGAAAAACTCCATGTAAGTTCAGAAAACAAACCAGCTGACTTCAATGACCAAACACAAACGGCTTAGGGGAGGTTTGCCTTGGCTTCCTCCTGTCTCCTTTCTCCTGGGTTGAGCAGAGGTACCTCAGCAAGCACAGTAAAGGCGTGTTCAGACTCAGAAAACAAAACAAAAATGGATGGAGACATGTTAAATGAAACCAAATCAAAAAGAAGGAAATTTGTACAGATAATAACCTGCTGTGAGGAGGCAAAGCTTACAGTTTTGGGGACTTCGTACGCTATCTGAGTTGACACGCCTCCCATGTCGAGAATACCGGCAGTTCTTTTCCGGAGAATGGCTTCGCTGCTCTCACTTCCAGGAATGTTAACCTCCACGACTGCCTCATCATCTGGAAGCATGAGAAACACGCATGGAACAGAGCAGAGCCAGAGAACTGGGATCTTCACAGAGGCACCTTGTTTTCACGGCATGTTTCAAATATTTCTAGGCAAACCCAGCCCCCTCTTCCCAACTAAAATCAAGCTGTGCGAAACAGCAACTCCTCTCATTCCACCTACACACACTTAACTGTGTCACAAAACTTAGCTCTTTTTATCCTTTCACTACATAGAAAAAGCCACAATTTCCAGTTACACACATTAGTTGAAAACATGATACTTACCATCTTCAATATGCTCAAATCGTCCGAGGACAAAATTAATGCCAATCCAAGCATACACACCTGTAGACATTGCACAGGGGAAAGATAAGAATAGTTTTTAAATACTTCGTATAACTCTGGTAAATGCTGTCTGTGCAAACATCTCATTTATTTTACTCCCTGACAACCTGTGAAAACATCATCTGAAATAACACATTCCTACTATGTATTTTATCTTTTCCTAGTGGCTTTACAAGAAATCCCTGCTTTAAAATTTATAGTTTCATATCCTTTACATAGGTTGAAAATATAACTCCCTGCAGTAGTGGTTCTCAACCACTTTAAATACAGTTCCTCATGTTGTGGCCCAACCATAAAATTATTTTCGTTGCTACTTCATTACTGTAATGTTGCTACTGTTATGAATTGTAATGTAAATATCTGATATGCAGGATGGTCTTAGGCGACCCCTGTGAAAGGGACATTTGACTGCCAAAGGGGTCGTGACCCACAGGTTGAGAACCACTGCCCTAGAGGCTAAGTTTCCTTAGAAATTTATAGGTTGTTTTCAAATATTGGAGTTTTTATTTTTTATGAAGTTAAACCTATCAGTTGCAAGGTTTACAAACAAGTTAACTTTGACTCTTCCGTTTCCTTTATCCCTTACTTTCACTCATTTGCAACACCTGATTCTCTTCTTACACCATTTCCTATATCCAATATCTTTACCCATTTTCATTACCATCTTAAGCTGTTACAGAGATCCAATCTTCCTACCCCTATTCCTCTCCAACCCACTCTATTCTCTTCTACTGAACTGATCTACAGAACAAAGTCCACATTTCACAGCTGGACACTTCAAGACCTGTCCAATATTTTTAATTGAATAAATTGGACATGTAACATTCTGTAAGTATGATGTACAGTGTGTTACTTTGATACATTTTTATACTGTGATATATTGCCCTAACAGTGAAATTTATATTGCATAATCATGGTATAATTTTATTATCTTCATTATGCAGTTGAATTTAAACCTGGTATTAAGTTGACCTGCGCAATTCAAACCCTCAATGTTAAAGGATCAACTGTACTGTGCATTAGATCTCTATGGCTCATTTACTAAACACCAACAATCTTACCCTCAACCACCATCCTCTGGTAACAACCATTTTGCTCTTTTACAGGTTTGACTTTTTCAGATTCCAAAAATAAGTAATATTATACAGCACTTGTCTTCCCCTGTCTGACTTATCTAGCTTGATATAATGTGCTCAAGGTCCATCCATGTTGTTGCAAATGACAGGATATCCTCATGGCAGAATATTTTTTATCCATTGATTGTTGATGGGCATTTGGGTTGTTTGTATCTTGGCTATCGTGAACAATGCTGTGATAAACATAAGAGTGCATATATCTTGTCAAAGTCCTTTTTCATTTCTTTTGGGAATAAAGTATCTATAAGTGGAATTGCTGGACTGTACGGTAGACCCATGGTTAATTTTTTGAGGAACCTCCATATTGTTTTCCACACGGATTAGAACAATCTACATTCCCACTAACAATGTACAGTATAAGGGGTTCCTTTTCAACACGTCCTCACCAACACTTGTTCTCTCATCTTGTTGACAGCCATTCCACAATGGGTGTGAGGTGGTATCTCATTGTGGGTTTTTTAAATTTTTATTTTTTCCATCTCCATTTTCATTGTGCTTGTAATTTGCATTTCCCTGATGACATTGAGCATCTTTTTATGCTCCTGTTGGCCACTTTGATGTCATCTTTGAAAATGTGTTTCACTCTTCTGACCATTTTTCAACTGTATTGTGTTTGTTGTTGTTGTTAAGTTGTATGAGTTCATTGTATATTCTGGATATTAACCTTTATCTAATATACTGCTTGCAAAAATTTATTTCCATTCTGTGGGTTTTCATTCTAATTGTTTCTTTTGCTGTGAAGAAAATTTGAGTTTGATGTAGTCCCATCTGTTGAGTTTTGCTTTTTATGTTTGTGCTTTTAGTGTCATGTCCAAAAAATCATTGCCATCATGAATATTGATGAGCTTCTTCCCTAAGTTTTCCTCTAGACATTTTATGGTATTAGGTCTTACATTTAAGTCTTTGATCCATTTTGAGTTAAATTTTGTGAGTGGTATAGACAGGGGTACAACTTCACTTTTCTGCATGTGTTTCTCCAGTTTTCCCAGCACCACTTGTTAAAGAGACTATCCTCCCTGCACTGGGTGTCATTTCCCTATTAGCTGACTGTCTAAAGCAGGGATTTACTTTTGGGCTGTTTCCCTGGTTGATGTGTCTATTGTGACTGTACCATATTGTTTTTATTACTATGGCTTTGTAGTAGTTTGAAATACAGAAGTGTAATACCTCCAGCTCTGTTCTTTTATTCTCAGGATTGCCTTAACTATTCAGGGTCTTTTATAGTTCCATACACATTTAAGAACTGTCTTATTTCTGTGAAGAATAATGCCTTTGGTATTTTCATGTTCATGGGGACTATGCTGAATCTGTAGATGGCTCAGGGTAGTATGGACATTTTAAAAATATAAATTATTCTGATCCACAAACAAACACATACTGTTTTTCCATTTGTTTGTCTTTTTTTATTTCTTTCAGCAAAGTCTTATAGTTTTCATTGTACAGGTATTTCACTTTCTTGGTTAAATTTATTCCTGAGTATTTTTGCTTTTGATGCTATTATTTCTTTTTTCAGATGCTTCATCATTAAAGGAATACAACTGATTTCTGTGTATTGTGTATCTTGCCACTTTACAGAAAATGTTGACTCAATGACTAGTCAATTTCTTGAATGATTCTCTGGAATTTTCTATATATATCATCAGCAAATAGTGACAATTATACCTTTTCCTTTATAATTTGGATGCTTTTTATTTCTTTGTCTTACCTAATTGCTCTGGCTAGGCTTCCAGTACTATCTATAATAATAAAATATGCTAATATGCTAATTAGACCAGACAGCTATATGACCTGGACAACCTTCTGGACAAGGGCAGCTGCCTCAGCTGCAAGGGCTGAGCCCCTTGCACAAATTTCATCCATCGGGCCTCTAGTATTGTATAAGAGTGATAAGAGCGGGCATCCTTACCTTGTTCTTGAGGAAATACATTAATTTTTCCCCATTGACTACAATGCCAGCTATGGGTTTGTCATATATGGCCTTTATTATGTTGAGGTATAACCAATCTATTCCCACTTTGCTGAGAATTTTGACATAAATAGGTACTGGGTCCTGTTAAATGCTTTTTCTGTATCTATTGTTATTGTTATGACC
>NW_006296539.1:222163-238177 GCF_000327345.1 Myotis davidii
GTGAAATACAGAAGTGTAATACCTCCAGCTCTGTTCTTTTATTCTCAGGATTGCCTTAACTATTCAGGGTCTTTTATAGTTCCATACACATTTAAGAACTGTCTTATTTCTGTGAAGAATAATGCCTTTGGTATTTTCATGTTCATGGGGACTATGCTGAATCTGTAGATGGCTCAGGGTAGTATGGACATTTTAAAAATATAAATTATTCTGATCCACAAACAAACACATACTGTTTTTCCATTTGTTTGTCTTTTTTTATTTCTTTCAGCAAAGTCTTATAGTTTTCATTGTACAGGTATTTCACTTTCTTGGTTAAATTTATTCCTGAGTATTTTTGCTTTTGATGCTATTATTTCTTTTTTCAGATGCTTCATCATTAAAGGAATACAACTGATTTCTGTGTATTGTGTATCTTGCCACTTTACAGAAAATGTTGACTCAATGACTAGTCAATTTCTTGAATGATTCTCTGGAATTTTCTATATATATCATCAGCAAATAGTGACAATTATACCTTTTCCTTTATAATTTGGATGCTTTTTATTTCTTTGTCTTACCTAATTGCTCTGGCTAGGCTTCCAGTACTATCTATAATAATAAAATATGCTAATATGCTAATTAGACCAGACAGCTATATGACCTGGACAACCTTCTGGACAAGGGCAGCTGCCTCAGCTGCAAGGGCTGAGCCCCTTGCACAAATTTCATCCATCGGGCCTCTAGTATTGTATAAGAGTGATAAGAGCGGGCATCCTTACCTTGTTCTTGAGGAAATACATTAATTTTTCCCCATTGACTACAATGCCAGCTATGGGTTTGTCATATATGGCCTTTATTATGTTGAGGTATAACCAATCTATTAAGGGTTTTTCATAAACAAATGCTGTAATTTACCAAATGCTTTTCCTGTGTCTACTGAGATAATCATGCTATTTTCATCTTCCATTTTATTAAAGTATTAAGTATTTTTTGATTTGCATATGTTGAATCCTTGTTGTCTCGGGAATAAATCCCAGTTGGTCATGGGGCATAATGTGCTCTTGATACTAGTTTGCTAATATTTTGTTGAGAATTTTTGCATCTATATTCATCAGGATATTGGTTTACAGTTTTCTTTTCTTGTATCCTTATCTGGTTTTGTCAAGGTAATGCTTCATAGAGTGAGCTTTGGAGTGTTCTCTTGTCCTTGATATTTTGGGAGGAGTTTGATGAGGGTTGGTGTTCATTCTTTAAATGTTTGGTAGAATTCTCAGCCATTTGACTCTGGGTTTTCTGTGTTGGGAGTTGATTACTGATTCAATCTCTGTACTCGTTATTGGTTGTTCATATTGTTTATTTCATGCTGATTCAGTTTTGGTAGGTTATGTTTCCAGAAGTATATCCATTTCTTCTAGTATATCATTTGTTGGTATGTAATTGTTCATAATAGTTTCTTTTGATTGTATGCATTTCTGTAGTACCAGTTTTGTTATCTTTTTTATTCTCTGGTGCCTATTTCATTTATTTCTGCTCTGATCTTATTTCCTTCATTCTACTAACTTTGGGCTGGATTCTTCTAGTTCCTTAAAGTGTAAAGTTAGGTTGTTTATTTGAGGTCTTTCAAATTTCTTAATATATGTGTTTATTGCTATAAACTTTCCCTTCAGAACTGTTTTTGCTATATCCCAGGATATCTGTTATGTTGTATTCCCATTTTTATTTGTTTCAAGACAGTTATTTCCCTTTTGATTTCTTTGATCCATCATTGTTTGGAATGTTGTTTCGTTTCCATATATTTGTAGATTTTTCTCACTTTCCTCTTGTTGACTTTTAACTTTATACCACTGTGGTCAGAAAAGATAGTTGGTATGGCTTCAATCTTCTTAAAATTTGCTAAAATTCAGATAATCTATTCTAGAGAATGTTCCATGTGCACTTGAGAAGAATATGTAGTCAGTTGTTGCCTGGATTGTTCTGTAGATGTCTGTTAGGTAAATTGGTTCTAACTTGTGGTTCAATTCCAACATTTTCTTGATTTTCTGTCAGAACAGTCTGTGATTGCTGATAGTGTGGTATTGAAGTCCACTGTATTATTGTATTATTACCTATTTTTTCCTTAAGATCTGCTAATATTTGCTTAATATATTTTGGTGCTCAGGCATTGGGAGCATAAATAGGATGTCCCAAAAAATATATACACACATTTTGAATAACTATAAAGGCAGTGTTTATTAAAATACATTTCATTTTCAAAACTGAGCTATTGGCTGTTGAAGTGTGCATACATTTTTGGCGGACATCCTGTATATTTATGCCATAGCTTCTTGATGTATTGACCCGTTTATTCTCTCTTCCATCTGATATGCTTTTCCCCACAATACTTTATCTCATTTACTGAGTTCTTCAGCTCCAGAATTTCTTTTTTTAGAATTTCAGTCTCTTTTGTAAAGTACTCCTGTTCATTAATTTTATTCCTGATTTCATTTCATTGCCTGAGTATTCCTGTAGCTTGCTGAATTTCTTCATAACAGCTTTTTTGAATTCTTTATCAATTAGATCACAATAGTCCATGTCTTTGTGTTCAGTTACTAGAAAATTATCATTTTCTTTTTGTGATATTATATTACAGTGATTATGGTGTTTGATGAAAGTATCTCTGCTGAGCATTTCAAGTAGTGAATATCTTTCTTATCTAGGTAAAGCTTGGTTTATTTTGAATCTAACAATTCAACAAGTTCGTAAGTAGAGTACTTTCTTTTATTTTCCAGAAGGTGGCACTATAGCACAAGTTTTTGGTTTCTCTTACCGGAGCTCGGTAGGTTGGCAGCATGCTCATAAAAAAAAGTTGATGGGGGGGGGGGGGGGTATTGAGGGAGAAGAGTGGCCACTGAGTTAGGGGAAGTGTGTGCTGAGCATTTGATGTTTTGGGTGTATCCACAGAACAGAGAGGGCTACCCTCGAGTGAGGGGTGTTCCTGATATCCATGGGTGTTCTCTTTGCCTTTTCCCTACCCCCAGTCATTGTGATGTCTTCTCAGAGACAACAGGTTCCTCCAGCTGCAGCACACACAGCCAGAGAGACCCTCACTCACCATCTTCATCCTCCACCTCCTCTACCAGAAAGGTTGTCCTGGCCTGCCGCACACCCCCTGCCACTACGCCCTGGCTCCACAGCCTCCTCTAGGATTCAATCCACCCACTTTCTGGTAGACAGATGAATAGATCTTTCAGGTGCCCTCATGTGCTATGCAGAGGTGCTGTGTGTGTGTGTGTGTTTGTGTTGTTTTAAATGTCTAATTATAAATCAAAGGGGAGAGAAAGAAGGAATGATTCACGCTGCCATGGTGATGATGTCACCAAGACCTGTCCAACTTTTTCTATTATTAACACCTTCAAAAGGGCCATAATGCAGTCAAACTAAAATATTTTTGTTCCTCCGTCTATAGTGCAGCTTTTTCGACCTGTGTTGACTCAAACAATTTCTTCTGTCTGGAATGTGCCCTCTCAGAGCCCTACCTATGCCATGCTCTGGCATGCTATAACTACCTCATTAGTTCAAATGCCATTTTCTCCATGATGCCCTTAGCTAGAAATAAAAAGTCTTCCTCTTTCAAATTCCCATGATCTTTTTTCCTTACCTTCCTTAAGGTATCTAAAACTGTAACTCATATAGCAGTTAATTGTGTACCTCTCTTGTTTGTAAACATAACAATGGCAATGTCCATATTTCACCCAATTCTGTATTCTCTACAGTGTCTTTCATAGAGGAGGCATTTGCTAAAATGATAGATGACTTTGAAATAAATGTTTTTTATTTCCATTTCTAACAAGCTATTAATCAAATAATGTCACTGACTTGTTATTTAATTTACAAAGAAATCATTTCTTTGAAAACAGAACTAATATTTTCTCAGTGTATCAAAGTCAAGAATAATTTTCCCTTCCTAGAGAGAAAATCAATAAAAGGCTCCAATAGCTCAGTAATTATTGTAATTCCAGAAAGCTGTATATCTTAGGCAAGGAGCACAAAACTTTTCTATCAAAAGGAGTTTAAAATTCATTTCCTACATGTGGTGAAGATAAATTATTTTTGCAATGGCTTAATGTTTGGATAATAAAGGTCAGCTATGTGAGAAACTAATTTAAACATTTAAAAATTATAATATTTCAAAGCTATGGTTTTCCAAATTTTAAGATATTAGGAGTAATTTAATAAAGTATACACAGTGGGAAATGGAGGATTTAAAGCAAGTTTCCTAAATTTCAAAGTGAAGACCAATATACCAACCTTCCTGTTTCCCTGAAATTACTTCTGCATGAGAGTCAGAAAACAGAAAGTCAAAATGCACAGGGATATCAGTCAGAAGGTCTTCCAAGATGGCTTTCTGCTGGCTGTAAGACAATCCAAAATTGTACATATCAAAACATGACATACTGAATTTTTGTTTTTAAAAAGGGCACCCCCATCCCCCACCCCCCATACACACACTACTGCTCTGGTATATCCTATATAGTTTAAAACCAAAGCAATTCATTGAAAAGATTGTTTATTTTAGGAATGAATTTTCAAGTGGAACAATGAATGAATTTTCACCTGTATATTATGTGATTCTTAAATATAAAACTACAAATCCTTAAACTAATAATATAGAAAACCAATTTTTTAAATGACAACTTTATAGTTTACTATTTACAGTCATAAACAAATATATTAAAAGACAGTGAGTTCTAGCTAGGAAATAGTTCTGCCACTATTCTATATTTCAAAAAAGAAATTTAAATGTCTTCCTTTTGGTGATGATGATGGAAGAGGAGGAAAAGGAAGAGGAAAAGCAACAGGAGGGAAATGAGGAGGAAAATATACCATCACCACCACCACCACCACCACCACCACCACCACCATCACTACCACCACAGGCCTGGACTGCTCTCACCTTTCAGGAAGGACCCTCATGCCAGCTGTGCAAAGAATGTAGAGAGGGGTTTCTTTGTGTTTTGCCCGTGGCACATGCTCTGCAGCAAAGTTGAGGAGCGGAGAAATATAATCACTGACTTTCTCTGGAGAGGTAGCAAATTCTGAAATGCCTACAGAAAAAGGACACCTCTGTTAACAAGCAGATATTTCAGCTAGTAAGTTATACTTCTTCAATGAGGCTAATTTGAGAGAAATTCAAGCTATCCACCATACTTTCCTTGTTTTTTCCTATCCCTCTGGCAACACCTTTCAGTTTCTCCTCCTCAAATGATGGTACCAAACGTTCAGTCCCACATCCTCTTATTCTTACTCATCAAAAATCACAGACCTAACTGAGCATCATATGTGTCAAACGCTTGGAGTTGATTGCACAGGAGCTCACTGCTGCCTTGGGAAAGAGCTCCCACTTCCCTCACTCTCATGGCTGGCATCACCATCAGATTTCTCCTATCAGATCTCTCCTCCAATCTGCAGATCAGTGTGTGGTTACTGCCCAGTGAACAAGGCTCACCACCCGCTCACAACTCAAATCTGGACTCAACAATAAACCTGCTCTTACTGCCTGTGACCCGCCTCAGTGACCACTATCACTAGCCATCCAGTGGCCCAAGCTGATATCCTAAATAAAATTTCTCTCCCTCATCCCAATATGTATTGTGGGTTTCATCCATTGCCTCTCCTTGGTTCCTCTCACATTTTTTCACTTCTCTTCATCTGTTTTGAATACCCCCACCCTCTGCCAGCCTACACATCCTACTGCCCAGTCTTGAAATTCCCCGATCATTTCCTATGCAAAAGGGGTCTCTTTCTGACTTAAAATCCTCTGGGCTCCTCAATGCCCCCCAGATAAAGCTCAACTCTAGAATGGCATCATAACCTGCTCTGCATACTCACCCATCCTGTCTCTCCCCACATTCCTTCCATTTGGCTTCAACTATTTTGAATAAAATTTCTACATCATACTCTGCTTTATGGCTACTGTACCCCCACCAGGAATAGCCCTTTCTTTGCCTCCCTACCCACTTCCCACTTCTTTTCACCTGGCTAACTGCTCCTCATCCAGAGCTACTGCTCTATGGAAGTCTGCACCAGCAGATCCCTGAAGATGAGCTCTCTTTACCTGTAGTCGAAGCATTCATTACCTTATCAAAATTACCTACCTATTAACTTGCTTGTCTCATTTCAACTGGAAGTTTCTCAAGGGCACAAACTGTGTCTTGTTCAAATTTATATTCTTAGCACTAACAGTGTCTAGAAAATAGTAGGTGCTCAGCAAATATTTGCTGAATGAATACATAAGTAGTGAATATTCCTGAGCCTACAATACTAAAGATGAGGGGAATTTTAGAAGTCCAAAAATTCCTTACTTCACAGACTAGGAATTTGTGGATCCAGACAGATAAGTGTTGCTGTAATGCTGTAAATGAGAGACCATGCTTCCAGATACAGAAGAGCTATTAAAAAGGTTCTTGATGGTCTACTTCAAGCTATAACAAGTGCTATATAGTTTGTTTTTAAAATCCAGCTGAATTTTTCATTTGATCAATATTACTTTAACCCTAAAAATGTTTCTGGATTAGGAATACACAAAAATTTCAGGGGTAGAAAAATAGAAAAGTAATAATTAAAAGTCATCCACAAAGACTTAGAGAAAAAATTATCTTTGTTAACAAAAAATGTACTCTGATTCAAAATAATGCTTGCGACAAGAACTCAAATTAAGTTCCCTCTCTTTATCTTAAAAAATGAAGTAGAGATTTTGAGTTTTCTCAGCACTATGCTGGTGCCAATGCCCAAACATCAAGGGACAATAACTTGTTGAGGGTTGCCTGCAGAAGGAAGTGGTGCCTGAATTATTCAATGGAGAATGGGTAAGACTCAAGGGGTCTACAGTCTATGTAATTACCATTTTATGAGGACAAGTATTCTTTTATGTTACAATTGAAGGTCCCTCCCTGGCCAGGTAACTCAGCTGGTTAGAACCTCGTCCTGGTACACCAAGGTTGCAGGTCCAATCCCTGGTCAGGATACATATAAGAAGCAACCAATGAATGTATAAATACTAGTAAGTAGAACAATAAACCAATGTCTGTCTGTTTCTCTCTCTCTCTCTCAAATCAATAAATAAAAAGTTAAAAACAAAACTGAAGCTCCTTTTCACTTGTTTTTGAAATAGGAGATGATTATGATGATTATTTTTTTTAATCAACATTCAATATATTTTAAAAATAAATTCCTTGGGTTGTTTGGGTTTAATATTTTACAATCTAACATGACTGACAAGATGAAATTAAAGTAGTGAATCTCTAGTGTCTTTGGTTCACTGTTTTAAATCAGTGATTATCAACTATCAAGACATAAAATGCCTATTTCAAGGTCCTGACACCTTCCATTCCTAATGTTATTGAAGAAGTGTGCTGCCTGTACAAATTATATAGATAACAACAACAACAACAAAAGGGTTAGAATTACTTATGTAAATTATCTGACAGGGAAGGCACATCTCAATTTTTCTATAACTCACTGACTTAGAAATTGTATATCTTTAAAAACTGGACATATTCTTGACCAGTATCCTCTGTGGTTAGAGCGTTGGCCCATGAACTGAAGGGTCTCTCTCGAGTTTGATTGCTGGGCAAGGGCATGTACCTGGGTTACAGGTTTGATTCCTGGCCTTGGTTGGGGCGCGTGCAGGAGGCAACCAATTGATGTCTCTCAGTGTTTCCCTCCCTCCCCACTCCCTTCTCTTAAAAAAAACACACACAAAATAATGGAAAAATTATCCTTGGGTGCGGAATTATAAAAACAAAAACAAAAGCTGGACATAATGAAATCCAGCTCTTCTCAGTTTTATGGTCATCTTTATTAAATAATCTAGATAATTAGAAATACACTGGGGCAGCAAGTTTTAAAATGACAAACATATACTAATGTATTATTTTGAGAACATATTTTTATGAGTTATCTGAAATTGCCTTGTCATTAAGGAGTAAGACCACTGGCTACTGAATAGGGGGGAAAAATCCTTCCATAATTAATGTCAATTTGCAAACATTTGAGTAGACACCATGAATAAGGTAAATGCTGCAGAAGATGTAAGAAAGACATGGTGTTTGGATATTTTAATAAGGTGTTAGTCGCCTTATGCAAGAAGGATAGAAAAAAATAAAGGAAGTGAAAAAAGTAAAACAAGGAGAACAACTGGGTCCTGCTATGAGAGAAAAGGAAAAATGTGAAACATCACAGAGAATGAAAGGACAGAACCTGGATATCAGTCAGATATTTATCACTTACATACCTGGTTTTATTTTCATAACCACTGGCTTTCGGTTTTTATCCCTCATTTGTCTGATATCCAACAGGTCATGAGGATTGCCATTATGCCTGGGCCAGCAATAGACAAATATTCGAGACCCACTGCTACCACAGTCCACCACGATACCATAGTTCACATTGGGGTTATTGGTATCCGTAGCTTCAATGTCAGTAACTCGTGCCAAGTACCTAGTTTAGAACAACAAACATATACTTTTGAGACAGAGAATATCATTCTAAACCTAAAGGAGCAAGTGCAATAAACAAACACCAAGTCGGTGATTTCTAAGTGCAGTGACACCAATATAACATTTTACAACTGCCAAATGATCAGTCAGAGGAAAACAAAACAAGTGACAGTGAAAAAGATAATCTAAATCAGATACACTCATTATTCCTTTAAATGTTCAAACAAGTTCTGAAAAGTAAAATTACTTCCCAACTATCAATATTAACTGAAAAATCAGCTTAAAAGATATCACAGAAGCTTATGTTAAATCCTCTGATGAGGAGGATTTGGTGGTTAATGATTAAACAGTTTCAGACAGTTTAATTTTTCATGCCATGCTGTATTCAGTGCAGCATCTGTTTCCTACGGCTACAGGCTCCTTCAATGCCACCTAATCCCAAAGTCTTGAAGCCATGAAATGAAGGTATGGCATCCCATCTAGAAAATAAATGGTTTGTATTCTCTTACCTTTGAAACTTTTTGTCTCTGGATAGTCGCCCATATTTATTTCGGATTATGACAACAGAGAAGTATAAAAGTGAAACAGCAGCAGCCAGAATACTAATAACAACAATTTGGCGTAAATTGGTATTCAAAATTCGAGGACATCCCACTGGAGAGATGCTAAAATGCCAGGAAGCGGGAAAAAGACAGGAGATGCCAAGTCTGAAATTCCAAAAAAACCAAAACAAAACAGATTTTAAAGCAATCTGCTCCAAAGAGTACTCCCTTCACCTAAACTGATCCAAAACAAGACATTCAGTTTGAGCTGCCCTGACTTCCCTGCTGACAGGCATCGGTATACCAGCACCCTCCATATTACTACTTTGCTACATAACTCATTACGGTCACGTGCTGCATAAAGATGTTCCAGTCAATGACAGACTGCCTATATGACAGTGGTCCCATAAGATGATAATGAAGCTGAAAGATTCCCATCACCTAATGATGACACAGTGCAATAACTCATTACTCATGTTTGTGGTGATGCTGGTGTGATCCTCCCTGTGCTGCCAATTGTATAAAAGTGAAGCACATGCATTTGTGCACAGTACATAATACTTGATAAGAAATGACTGTTACTGGTTTATGTATTTACATACTATATTTTTATCGTTACTTTAGAGTACTTCCTACTTATAAAAAAAGTTTGCTGTAAAACAGTATCTCATGTTATGCACACAGCAGCCTTATATATCTCCTGCTTACCGCATCTCTTGAATGCATCATCTTATCTTGTGCTTGATTTAATCTTGTGTTGTTTTGTACAGTGACATACAGGCTTGTAGTCTAGGAGCAACAGGATAGGTATATGGTAGGACATACCATGTAGGCTTGTGTAAGTGCACTCTGTGATTGCACAATGATGAAACTGCCTAACAATGCATTTCTCAGATAGTATCTTTGTCACTAAGCGGCTCATATTATAAAATTATATGAATGAGAATTAATATTGATGGTTATGACACTTCTGTTTTTTCCCCCCTTTCTTGAGAGAATTATGCAGATTATCTGTACCCTGTTTTGTTCCAAAAAATTAGAGACAGCTTACAAGAATAAGTTCAATAACATAAACAAATAAATCTAAAACACAATCAGGTTTAAGGATGATGAAACCAAAAGACAATTTAGTACATAGGAATGCATGTAAGAAGGTAGGTCTTAAACAGTGGCTGAGCATCCTCATGGCCAATAATGTTGCCAATTAGATTACGAAAACAAATATCTTAAAAGGAGTAAGATTTTCCTAACACTGAATTCCAAGGCAAATCTCTCCCTGAAGAGTAAGTGAGAAAATGATATCTTTAAAAACATCCCCATAACAAAGTCAATAAATGACCTATGTATGTCCTGTGTTTTTGGAAATATTCCTGAAACATTTCTGCAAATAAACACTTCTCAGTTTATGTCAGGAATGAAAGGCTTCATTAGGCTTAAAAAAAAAAACAACTTGCTAACTTTAGGATAAATTTTATTGTTTTCCAGTTAATTTCTACACTCTCCCCTCTAGAGTTCTTCACGGACTCACAGAAGAGTGAGGTACCCTACTAACCCAATGGAAATTTCCATTTGTAGTTTCTAGCCTGCATGAGGGTTCTTGGGCCAGTCCATGGAGTTTATCATCCCCTCTGAGGCTCAGAGACAGTTATCCTGTGCTTAACCCAACCTGTTACAGATTCTAACACAACATGCCCTTTATGAGAAACTACATTAACTCCTGCAGAATCCACCTGGCACTATCACTTTCTTTCTGTGACAGGTGCCCATGGGCCCTGAAAGAACAACGGTATATAACGGAAGTGCAGCACAACTTTGAATACTTTTCACTTAGGATTTATATCCTCCTCCCCCTCAAAATCTGTTTCTGTGGCATCAAAAATCTCGGGCTTCCACACAGTGATTAGGCACCGTCACTCACCTGCCCATGCTGACAGGTCAGAGGTCAGGCAATGTTCTGGGAGTTAGTCTTCAACCACTATTAGAGCAACAACGAGGTCCTCCCAGAATGAGAACTCTCCTGTTTCAGGAAGTAAGAAAAATCATCAATATAGCATAATCCAAGAAACGTCAATGTTCATTATCAACTGTACGTTTAAATCCCACCACACATAATCTGGTACATGATCTGTGCACTGAAGCTGTTAAGAAGGGTTTATTCTGAGCGTGTAGCTTCTGCATTAGCACTAATCTAGTTCCTGTCTATCTTTCTAGTCTTAGCCCCTGACAGATAGATGGATATGTACCCTATGCTCCAGCCATCTCAAACACAAGCTGCAAGTCACTGAAATGTCCTGCATTCCTCTGCATTTGTAGAGTGACTTTTTGGGGCCCAATGTAATCCTAGTGACACAAGTCAAGCATGATTCCTCTGTGAGGACTTCCTCAATCCCCATCTCCCCAGAGTATGTGCTCATCGCAGCAGTGGGCTGCAGTATTAGACATGCGGCTGGCTGACTTTCTCATCACAGGGCAAGCCCCTTGGCAGGGACAGCCACTTATTCTTCTGTTTCTCCAGTGACCAGTGCCTGTCACACAAGTGAAGAACAACCATTGTTTGTGTCACAGATGGCTGGGAATGGGAGATGCAAAGATGAATCAGACATGGTTCCAGTCCTTAAATTTCTAAGGCAGGAGAGGAGAACCCCCCCAACCCCCCCCTCCCCCATACGCAGTGTTAGTAAGGCCTACCTGACAAAGTTAAAAATCACTTTCATTAGTTCAGGTTTTAATAGGTGTCCACATTGTGCCATAGACCCAAAACTTAGGACAAACAATATTAATGGTTTAAAATTTTACACAAAAAAAGGAAAAATATATCAATTACTTAAGTGTTTAAATGAATTTTAATGTTTTTGTAAAATAGCTACCTTTTAGCATTTGACTATAGTGAAATTACTACAATATACCTTTATTAGAATTCCAGTGGCTCAAAGATCTCAATATTTTAAACATCCATTAAAATGGAAGATTACATAATCTTGGAATGGGTAAGGCTTTTCTACAATATCAATGTCTCAATCCATAAATGAAAGAAAATACATCTACACATGAGTTTAAGACTTCTGTATGTTTAAAAATAAAAATCCATTCCCAAACACATAAGGCTTGAGAAAATCACTTATACCATACATGACAAATGGTAAATATCCCTTACATATAAAAAGTTCATAACATAAATATGTAAGAGAAATACAGGAACAAGTGAACAAGGATAATTGGAAATTAATGAACTAAGAAATACAAATGATTGATAAAAATAACTTCATTAGTATTTAGATAAATATAAATAAAAACCAAAATTTTACCACTATCAGATTGACAGAAATTAACATCTAAGGATACTTTATTAACAAAGGGGAGCGAGAAACGTCATGAATGCTGCTGGGGAGAACTAAAAAGGTACTAATCTTCTGAGGGCATACTGGTTAACAGATATGGCAATTTTTAATATACTTACCCTCTGCACAACCTATCACATATCCAGAAATTCATACTTAGAAAACAACAGGGTAAAACTATGTGCCTATCATAGTATTGTGCATAATAGCAAAACATTGTTTCTAAACTAATGTGTATTACTGGGGGTGGGTTAAGTTAAACATGGTCCATTTATGAAACAGAATACAATGTGGCTATTAAAGGTGATCGTGCAGATCCACATTTATTGTCATGGAAAAGATGTCCATGGTATTTCAGTGAAAAAAATACACCATACATAAGAGAGGGCAAAATGGGAGGAGAGAAACCAAAATGTTAACAGTGGTTAGTTAATTCTGAGTAGTGAGAAATGGATCATCTTTACTTTTTTCCTTAGGCTTAACTATATTTTTAAAAGGGCACATATTAATTTTATCATAAAAAAACACACAACAGAACTATTTAAACAAGCTACCTTTGACTGATATCTTCCGTTTCCAGCATCAAATCCTCTTCTGGGTTAAAAACTCTTCATGACACAGGAATTCTGATCTAAACATTTTTTTGTGATAGTTGAACTAAAGAAAAAAAAAAAGAATGCTTTAGTTAACAGCCTAAAGTCCTTGGGGGAAGGAAGGCCTTGAATGATTCAATGATGCATACCATAAAGGGCACTGAGGAATAACAAACCTTACTCCAGTTTCAAGGAGTTTGCAGACGGGTTACAGAGATAATACTAGCACCCAGGAAATAATTAAGAGTACAACAAAGTTAAATTATTTGGACTAACAGAGTTCAGAGGAGACCACAAGGAAGGCTGGTAAACAGGAACCACTTCCTGAGTCAGAGGCCAACTTTGGATGGGGGAGAATAGAGAATACATTTTTAGAATGATCATAGCAAATTTAGTAAATGTTACTTAATCTAGTGTTTGTCTTAGGACTTATTTTCGAGATGTGAGGATTTTTTTAAAAAAGGATAAATAGGTATTTTTCTATGTTATAAAACTTGTGTTTAAAGGCAAAGAGAAAATAGGACAGTTTATAAGTTGCTGATGTAATTACTTTTATTTAGGACAAAAGTATGGCTGAATATTACCCAGCAATCAACAATATGGTAAGTTGATCTTAACGTGTAAACTCCCATTGTTTTTGCAGCTAAGAATGTTGGCACCAGTTTAGGGAGGCAAAGTCTTACTAATTCTCTATGTAATAAAAGTCTAATATACTAGTGTCCAGTCAACCAGTCGGCACTGAATCAATCAAAACGTAATATGCTAACGATATGCTAAGGCCCCTCAACCACGAGGTATGAAGTGCACTGACCACCAGGGGGGCAGATGCTCAGACCAGTAGGTTAGCTTGCTGCTGGGGTCTGGCTGATCAGGACTGAGTGAGACAGGCCGGACATGCCCTGGAGCCCTCTTGTGGTCCCTCCCCGGCTGGCCAACCTCCCGTGTTCCTCTCCGGCCCGATCATGCACCAGTGGGGTCCCTCGGCCTGGCCTGCGCCCACTCACAATCAGGGACCTCATGGGTGATGTCAGAGAGCCGGTTTCAGCCCGATCCCACAGGCTAGGCTGAGGGACCCCACTGGTGCATGAATTTGTGCACCAGGTCTCTAGTATTACATAAAAATGCCACATTTTCAAAAGGCCTAAATTATATTAGACCTATCATCAGAGAAACCCATCTCTCTCACTGAAAAAAAACCAAAAAAACCCACAACAAAAACAGTGAAAACCATATACATCAATTGTAAAGTGAAATGGTTCCTGTGGTGAAAAATGAAAATGACAGGAAGGGTGCTTAAAAAGGAATGATGTGAATATTAGAGGTTACAAGGAAGAATTTTTGTGAGAGTGAAAGGAAGGTGAAGTGAAGGATATTCAGCGCACTCAATTGTGGGGAAAATACATCAAAACAACTTGATTCATTCTTTGTTTTAAGAAGAATGCATGGAATTGCATTAGCATCTACATTTTCTTTAGCATTGATTTTTAAATTTAAAATGTTGTCCCCATGTTAAGGGATCCTTTTCTGGTCACACTTTTTTCTGAATCACCTCTGTCGTTTCCCAAATCTGCAAGTTTGACTTTCCTCAAGTTTCAGTTCCACATCCTGAGCTCACTGATGGCTGTTATCATAAACTCATTTAGTCTGAGTCTGTGGTCACAATCTTTTGACACAAATTAATACCACCTTCCAAGTTCTCCAAGTCTAAGAGAGGCATCACCACTGACCAGGGGTATCACCTGGTTCTCAACTTTGATTCCCACTTATCTGTGTGCTATCAATTCTTCCTCAAAAAATCCACACATCAAACATGACCACAGAACACATCACAGGTCTCTAGGCAGGTCGCTCACCTTCTACCTGCACCCTGAACGCCCCCCTTCAGAAATAGCTCCCTGTAAAACACTACCTTCAAAACATAACCAGCTCAAGAACTTCCGGGAGCCCATGGGGTCAACAGCAACTTTCCACCAATGGATCCCATCTTATTTCACCAACCTGTTCTCGCCTGGGCCACAGATAACATCTTTCTGCCCTAGTGAGGTGGGTCTCTCATTCTTGCCCTGGCCCTTTAATGTCACTTCCTCCTACTATGTCCTGCTGTCAACATTATACTTCCTTCAAGGCACAAGTCAATATTTTTCTTTGCAAAGATTTAATCTGTTGCACTTTCTCTTGTTTTCCCACACTCTGAAACTTTGTTCATTTTTAAAAAAAACATGCTGGAATAAATATATAGGAAACACACATATAATATAAATAAATATATAACTCCCCAGATGAACTTTCTTTTTGTTTCTTCTTTCTAGACTGTACACAAGGATTGAGACCATGCATTTCTATTCGGGCTAGAAAACGGTACACCATACACTCAGTAAGCAACAAACATAGGTGGTAAATTAATGTTAAGGTCAACACAGACATAAACGAACTACGTATACAAATTAGTATTTCGTTTTTTAACTCTGCTCATGTGTCAAGCAATTAAACTTGCTACAAAGACAAGATGACATCAAATACAACACAAAGAATCGGAGTCTTTTCCGTCTCTTCCAGGCTGGAGAATTAGGTGTTATCATTACACGAGGAAGGGCACAGTCAAAACTGCAAAGTGAAATTAAACTAGGGACTTGCGTCACTAACTTAGAATTCTTTAATAAGCTCCGGTTTATCTTTTAGCGGGGGAGGTGCTGAAGGGTAACGCATGTCTCTCCTTTCCTGACAGTGATGAAGGTTCCCTGAAAACGCTCCGCACCAGTGTGCATCTAACCGGGTTCTGGAGAATAAGACAACTAACTGTTCCTTTAAAAGGTGTCCACGCATCACTAAGGTCTGAGAAGCATTGCTCGCATCAAGACTTTAAAGCGCAATTAGTTCCATCTTTTTCCAAGGAGAAACCTAAAGCATGAAATTTAATAAGAGCAAAAACGATGCTGAACGTGACTGTAAGTGTAATGACAAGGCGCCGGCGAGAAACCCTGGGTCTTCGGCGCAGCAGCCCTTCTCCCGGGCCGGGTCCCCCCGCCGTGGGCCCGGATCCGCCCCGCTACGTGGAAGAGGGAAGACCCAGCGCGGTCACCTG
>NW_006296539.1:238500-248910 GCF_000327345.1 Myotis davidii
GCTGTCTTGCGTCAGCGGGAGGGCGTGGCTCTGCGCAGTGAGTGCCGGAAGTGAGAGTGGTGTCCGGGCACCTGGCTTCGTTACCTCCAGTCTTAATGTGTCTGGTTGTCAGAGAGGTACTTGTGCTTATGACACTGCAGGTTATCTTTCCGTTGTGCTTCTAAGGATTATGGGAAATCACACTTTTTAAAAACCAGCAAAAACTAGGCACTTCTGCTCAACTCTTGACACTTTTACAACTTTACCAGTAGCTATCCCTAGTTTACAGATGGGGAAACTAAGATGCAAACTCATTCAGTGAATTTCTTAATGTCCACGTCATTAGAGTTAGGATTTCATTCTTGCCAAAAGTTGCTCATATAATCGCTTATTCCGGGGGAGACAGACGGCTGTCCCCAACACACGCAAAGGAGGGCAGCACCGGCTCCTGAGGTTGACCCATGACCTGACACTTAGCTCAAGGCCCCTCTTGACAAAACTTGCCTGGAAGTCACAGAACTGGAAGAGATCATGAGAATCGTGGCTTCTAACCTTCCCCCGTCTTTTGTTACAGGTGAATGAACTGCTTTCCAGAAAAAGGAGGTGACTGGACAGCCTAACCACCTACAATTTTGTTTTTTAATGAGAGTCCTAGAAACATCTACTTCATTACTGTTGTCAAGTCAAACAAGCTTGGACAGAACCCGTAGTTACACATTTTAAGCATCAGATTGGGTCGTCATCTTGTGTTCATGTTTCATCCCTGGATATAGATACTCTTCATGGAAGAAGACCAGCAGTGACCAGGAACCTTGTGCTTTAGAACCAAATACTGTCTTTTTAATGATCGCTCCTCATTACAATCATAAAACCACAGAATGTTCCAGCCAAAGGAGCCGCAGGAACTGTCTAGTCCAGCCGTGGGCAAACTACGGCCCGAGGGCCGTTTGAAATGAATAAAACTATTGAAAAAAAAAAAGATCGTACCCTTTTATGTAATGATGTTTACTTTGAATTTAAATTAGTTCACACAAACACTCCATCCATGCTTTTGTTCCAGCCCTCCGGTCCAGTTTAAGAACCCATTGTGGCCCTCCAGTCAAAAAGTTTGCCCACCCCTGTCTAAACAATCTCCTTTTACTGTTAAGGAATGTGCTCAGGATCCCCTGGAGGCAAAGGGGGAAGCAGAACGAATGGTCCTGACTCTTACTTCAGGGTCCTTCTATGGCAATCTGTTACTATTTTTTTTTTTTAAAAAGACCTGTTTGGATAACTTACACATTAGAAACCTCTGTGACATGTATCTAATGCTAGCTCTGAGAAGCTGAAGTAATTGGCCACTGACATGATCCCTCAAAATTATGTGCCCTTTAATGTCCTTACCATTTGAGATACTGGTTTAGATTATGACAGTCTCTATTAAGGAGGCCTCCACAAAAATGCCAGACTAATACTATTGCACCATCCGTATTTCCTGATAATTCATATGTAATAATTGTTTCCTAAGAGCTAGGAAAGAAAGTATAAAAAAGTATGAAAACATGTAACATGGTGAATTAGTTTTCTAGGTCTGCTGTAACAAACTACCCCAAAATGGGTATCTTTAGATGACAGAAATGTATTCTTTCACAGTTCTGGATGCTAGAAGACTGAAGTCAAGGTGTTGGCAGGGCCATGCTTTCTTGGAAGGCTCTAGGGGAGGATGTTTAGATTCTGGTAGTTGGTGGCAATCATTGGCATTCCTCAGTGTGTAGATGCATCACTCCAGTTCCTGCCTCTCTTGTCACATGGTGTTCACCTGTGTGTGTGTCAATGTCCAAATTTCCCTCTTCTTACAAGGACACCAGTCATGTTGAATTTAGGGCCCACTCCAATCCAGTATGACCTCTTCTTAATGTAATTGCATCTGTAAAGACCCTATTTCTAAATAAGATCACATTTACAGGTTCTGGGTGGACATGAACATTGGGGTGGGGGTGGGGGGGACACTGTTCAACCCATTATGTGAGAGGACCATCTCAGTCTGGGTCATCAAGGAAGGCTATTTTGAGGAGATGATATCTGAAGTCACACCTTCAAGATGAATAGAAATTAACTAGAAGAAGGATGTATCTTGGGCCTATATGGAGTATTGCTTCAGGCAGTGGAAACAGAAGAGGCTCAGAAGGAAAGGAATAGAACTGTCAGAGTGATCCACCAATTTATTCTCATTTTTTAACAAGAAAAACAAAAAAACTAAGCTAATAAGAGATACCACTTACTAGAATTATGCCAGGCACAATTCTAAGAGCATCAGAAAACATTTCAAATAGAATGATAATGAAATACATAAGAGCTCATGAAATGATGAAATGCCGCTACAGCAGTACTTACCAAGAAATTTATAGATTTAAAAGTATATTTTAGTAAAGAAAAAAGTTTGAAATTAATTATCTAAGTTTCCATCTTAATAAGTTAGGATAAGAAAAGCAAAGTAAACCTAAAGTGAGTAAAAGAAAAAGAAAATAATTTTTAAAAATAAGACAAAATTAACAAGCCACAAGTTAGTTCTTGAAAAGTATTAATAAAATAGATAAACTCCTAATGAGATTGATTAGGGGAAAAAAAAGAAAGAAAACACAAATAACAAATATCAAGAATAAAAGAGAAACATCATTACAGATCCTACAAAATTGAACAAATAAGGAAGCATTATGAACAACTTTATGCTGATAATTTCAATAATTTAGATATAAAATGGAAAAATTATTTGAAAAACATAATATCCCAAAATTGACATGAGAAGAAATAGAAAACCTGAGTAGACCTGTGTTTTTAAAGATCCCTTTCCCCCACCCCTGCCACCAAATTCCAGCCCCAGATGGTTTCACTTGTAAATGTTATCAATTACATAAAAAGGAAATCATTCCTATCTTACATAAATTATGTCAGAAAAATAGAGAAGGGGACACTTTCTAACTCATAATGTAAGGTCAGAATAATCCTGACACCAAGAAACAAAAAAGAAAGAAAAATATATGTCAATATCCTTTGGAAACACAGATGCAAAAATTCTAACAAAATATTGGCAAATGAAATCCAGCAATATCTACAAAATGTAAGATAGCTTATCCAAGTGGGATTTTTGCAAGGAATACAAGGTTGGAGTAAAATCAATCCGTGTCATTTATTACATAAGCAGAATAAAGGAAACAACTCATATAATTCATATGATCTCAATCAATGCAGAAAAATAATGTTTCACAAACTTCAACATTTATTCATGATTTAAGCAAAAAAGCTCTAATCCTTTATAATAAGAGGCTAATATGCAAATCAACTGAATGGCAGAACGACTGGTCACTATGACGTGCACTGAGCACCAGGGGGCAGATGCTCAAGGCAGGAACTTCCCCCTGGTGGTCAGTGCCCTCCCAAGGAGGGGGGGGGGGGCGGGCCTGAGCTGGCAGTCAGACATCCCTCGAGGGTTCCTGGACTGCAAGAGGTTGCAGGCCAGGCTGAGGGACCCCCTCTGAGCGCACAAATTTTGTGCACCGGGCCTCTAGTCAACTATAAAGGGAATGATTTTCCTCAGTTTAAGAGGGTTTCCATAAAAGAACAAGTTCAAAATACCTTGTTACTTATTTGTTATTTTTAAAGCATTAAATAAAAGTTAGAAAAAGAATGTGACATCTGGACTGCAGAAGCCATCTTGCAACCACAAGGCAACAATAATGCAGATTAGAAGCCAATGCTAAATATGATGAAATAGAAAGATAGAGTTCCTTATGGCATCATCTACTATCATCGAACCACTGAAATAGTACCAACTATTAGGTCTACCTCCTGACTTTCTTTTTTAATAAGAGGCAAATAAAGCTCTTTTTTAAATTACTTTTGGCTGAGTATTCCATTACTTGATATTAGGTCTTTAAAACTATTTGTTGACTGGTTGAAAACAAGGGACACCAAGAGGTCATATTTCCCAGCTGTCCCTAGTTAATTTAGATTTCATTTACATTTTATAGATGAGACAGCTGAGGTCTGAGAGGCAAAGTGGCTTGCTCAAGCTCCTAAAACTGGAGCAGAGACAGGATGATGGAATGTGAAGAGCACCACACTGGGAGGTAGAAACTTGAATTCTGGTCCCTGCTACACTACTAACTGACATGTAAGCTTAGAAAAGTTAGTGTACCCCCTTGGTCCTCACCATCCATATATAATTTTTGAAAGGAAATGGGGAGTCCCCCCCCCAAAAAAACCCAACCCAATGTGCTTTTCTGTGGTTGTGTTTTTTAAATTATGATTAAAGTGCAACATTTGGCCCTGGCTGGAGCCAAATATGGGAGGTAGTGAAATCTTTAAAAAAAGTAAGAGTCCTGGCAAATGTTGCTCAGTGGTTAGAGGGTTGACGTGCACAGTGAAGGGTCATGGGTTCAATTCCTGGTCAAGGGCATGTCCCAGTTAGGACACGTGTGGGAGGCAACTGATTGATGTGTATCTCTCATCAATATCTCTCTCTCCCTTTCTCTCTGTCTCTGCCCATCCTCCCACCTTTCCACTCTCTCTAAAAATCAATGGAAAAAGTATCCTTAGGTGAGGATTAACAAAATAAATTAAAGTGTAACATTTGCTTCTGAAGGAAAAGAAGGGGAGTGGGGAGGTGGCTAGGTTGGCCTTTAAGGTCCTTTTGATATCTAAAATCATGATTTCTAAGAGACAAGAGAGAAGATTAGGAACAGTTCTTCCCATTCCACCTTCATTCTTCTCTTTTCCTCCCCACTTCCTCTTCCTCCTTCTTCTCCTTAGAAAAATCAAACATAAAATAAAAGAGTCATTTCTTTTCTTTTTTTAAAATTGCACTCCAGGTTCCTTTAAACTGTACATGTGGAAACCTTGATGAGTAGATTATGGCAGGTAAACAACCATGAGTATTTAAAACCCAAGCAGGATTTCTTTTTTAGCCTCACCTGAGGATATGTATATTGATTTTGGGAGAGGGAGAGAGAGAGAGAGAGAGAGAAATGAAAGAGAAACATCAATCAACTGCCTCCTACATGCCCCATCTGGGGATCCAGCCCGAAACCCAGGCGAAGAAAGAAAAGAAGAAGAAGAACAAGAAGAAGAAGAAGAAGAAGAAGAAGGAAGAAGAAGAAGAAGAAGAAGAAGAAGAAGAAGAAGAAGAAGAAGAAGAAGGGAAGAGAGGGAAAAAGAGAGAGAGAAACATTGATGTGAAAGAGAAACATCAATTCGTTGCCTGCCATACACACACCCACCAGGTGTACAGGACAAAGCCAACCAACTGAGCCACCTGGCCAAGGCCAAACAGGATTTCTTTTTAATTATCTTTCCAAAAAACCGTCCAATCTAGCAATTGCTTGAAATTTTGCTTGCTTTGCTCTCCAAATGTGTTTTTTTTAAATATATTTTTACTAGAGGCCCGGTGCACGAAATTTTTGCACTGGGGAGGGGGGTGGTCCCTCAGCTTGGCCTGTGCCCTCTCACAGTCTGGGACCCCTCAAGGGATGTCGGCCTGCCAGCTTAGGCCCAATACCCATAGGGCCTAAGCTGGCAAACGGACATCCCTCTTGCAGTCTGGGACCCCTCGCTCCTTACCGCCCACTTGCTTGAGGCTCCAGCCACCGCTGCTGCACTTGCCAGCCATGAGCCTGGCTTCTGGCTGAGCAGCACTTCCCCTGTGGGAGCGCACTGACCATCAAGGGGGGCAACTCTGGTGTTGAGCGTCTGCCCCCTGGTGGTCAGTATGCATCATAGCGACTTGTTGTTCTGGTCATTCTGCCTTAATGGTCACTTAGGCTTTAATTATATAGATTGATTTCAGAGAGGGAGATAGAAACATCAAGGATGAAAGAGAATCATTGATTGGCAGCCTCCTGCATGCTCCTCACTGAGGATTGAGCCTGCAACCAGGCTATGTGCCCTGACTAGGAATTAAACCATGACGTCCTGTTTCATAGGTCGATGTTTAACCATTGAACTACACTGACTGGATTGCTCTCCAAATGTTTTAACCCACCTTTCTAGGGAGCCTAATTTGGCTACATTGTCTTTCCTGGCAGTGTGTGAGTGCTGGCGGGAGGGGGGGGGGGGGGGGGGGGAGGGTAAATTTAAGACACTAGATGTTATCTAGTTCATTGAAAACTAGAAGGGGCATTAGTTGTCACAAAAACAAAGGAATAAAGTAACCCTTGGAAATGATGAGTACTATTGTCCTCCCCTGGTCCGGTTTGACTTCCAGTGCATTCATGCACAGACTAGTTTTTGAGCGACTTAGCTAATAATCATATATATTTATTTAAACAGCATTTATCTTCAAAGAGATCATAGTTTTTTATAGACATGATGTCAGTTGTGAGCTCAGCATTCCTAAGGCAGGAAATGGGCCAAGATAATTCTTATTTTATGGTCTTTTGTTATGGAGAACAAGCACTTAAGATGCAGAAACAGCAAGTGACTTGTTCAAAGCAGCATCAGGATTCAGGTGGTTTTTTCACCTTTTTCTCATCATAGCAGTGTGACCAACTATACCCTAAGGGTCTCATATGGGAGATGGATCATTAATCACATGTAGGGAGAGAACAGGACATACCCTTCTGATTTCGGTAACACTACCTTAAAGATCTAAAGGAATATGCTCATCTCACACTCAGTCCATTTGGATCATAAAGCATGACCCTGGCCTGGTTAAGCAGAGTAATCTCACCCCCTGGCCACTGATATTGGCACATGAATCATGCTGTTCTGGTGAGACGTAAGTCACATTTTCCAATAGCAGCTTCAACTGCACAAAAGATATTTTGTTTTTTATTTCATTTCTCAAGTCACTCAGACTTGGGCAGGAAGTAATGGGCTATTTATTGGACCCCTTGAATCTCAACACTTTGGTGTTCCTTCTTACCCCATCTAACATAGCATTCTCCTTCTCAGCCTCCTTCATTAGTTTCTCATCACCTTTAGGTTAGAGTTGAAATTCCTGGCAAGTCAGCTGGATATCAGTGGGGTGATTAGATGTCATTGACAGGTTGGCCTCACACCCACCTCCAAGGTCATGACTGAGACCTCTCCAGCTTTCTAATCTCATGTCCTAACACTTCCCCATATATTCCTTGTGCTCAAATATGAATCAATCCTTGCTTGCTCCCAAATCGTTCCTTATTTTTACACCTCTGTGTCTTTACACGTTTCCTATGACTTAAATAATTTCCTCTTTCTTAACTGCCTATAAAAAAACAAGTCCTACTCGTCTTTCAATTTACCCCTCTGCAGCTGTGTTATCCTCAAATTGTCCTTAACCTCCCCAGGCGAAAGAGTCTCTCCTTTATTGCTCACCACCATTGTTTGCTTTAACTGCTGTTGGTCTTTGCTGCTGTCTTACTCCCCAGTGTTTTGCTTGCCTGGAGCAAACATGAGTTCAACAAACACATTTTGTGTGCCCATGACCTGTTCCTCCCAGGCCCTGCAGAACTAAGGAGACTCTAGCTCCCTTGCCTTCCCCTTCCTGCCACAATGCTTTTGCCCTTTTTCCAAATTCATTCCTGTTTGAACTCATGCTGTATTTTCTAGAATAGGTGTTCTACTTGAACTGAATTGAAATGTGATCTTGTTCAGGTAAGGCTAATAGGCCTACTTGAATCTTTGGATCTGTCCGAATCCTTGGATTTCATGTTTTCTTATCCAACTCATTACTCCTTAGCTTTGACTAATACTTAGTTGCATACATGTCTTTCTCCCATTACCTCTCCCATAGGACTGTAATCTCTTTGAAGACAGGGACTGTGTCTTCTACTTCTTACCCTCCACAGTGCTTAGTACCATGCTGGTCCATAGGAGGTGCTCAAAACATGTTTGCTAAGTGATTATAGAGTGAACACATGAATGAATGAATATATTTTCCTTCTTGATCAGAGGAGACATTTATGAAGATAGAGCTTGGCAAGGGAGGTCACTTCTGTACTTACCACCCTTCAAAGGCACGGAAGAGAGTGCACAGAATGAGAGAGAAAGCATGGATGATCCAGAGATAAGCTCTCTCTCTTCTCACAGTGTTCTGATCCTCTTGCCTCATGTGCCTAGAGGGAAATTCCTTAGAGTTTGGGAGTTTTGATGAAGCATTCTCCACTTTGATGATGCAGATTGAATCCTACTTTTACATTTTCTTGCCATGTCAGTTGGAATTAGGGGCAAGGAGTAAAATGTGAATTTTCAATCCAACTTCCTTCTCCGTGATGCCTTCTGTGACCTCCACTTAAAATTGCAAGCTGTTGCTTTGACCCCACACTCTTTGTGCCCATTCCTGCCTTATTTTTTTCTCTGTATTATATACCACTTTAATTTACTGTTTGTTTCCCTATATCAATAAGGAAACAGAAAGCATATAGGTTATTTGAACAGGAAAAATTTAATATCAAGAATTGTGAATTTACTATAAAAAGTTATTATTAAAAAATTAAGTATAAAGAATCCTATATAATAAAACCCTAATATGAAAATCGACCAAACGGCAGAATGACCTGTCACTATGACATGCACTGATCACAGGAGGGCAGACACTCAACAAAGGAGCTGCCCCCCTGGGGGTCAGTGTGCTCCCAAAGGGGAAGTGCTGCTCAGCCAGAAGCCAGGCACATGGTTGGTGAGTACAGTGGTGGTGACAGGAGCCTCTCCTGCCTCTGCTGCAGGCGGGCAGTAAGGAGCGAGGGGTCCAGGACTGTGAGAGCTCTGGACTGTGAGAGGGATGTCTGACTGCCAGCTTAGGCCCGATGGGGGATAGGGCTTAAGCTGGCAGGCAGACATGCCCTGAGGAGTCCCAGACTGTGAGAGGGCACTGGCCGGGCTGAGAGCCCCATCCCCCCTCCGTGTACACAAATTTCATGCACCGGGCCTCTAGTTTAATAGAAACTGGGAGGTGGTTCACTAGTAAGAGAGTTAAAACAAACATAAAAGAGGTTTCACAAAGGTGTCCAGAAGAAGTGGGTGCAGAAAAGCAGCTACTATCTCTGTTACAGAAGAGCAAAGAAACACCAAGCACACTTCCTAGAGAAAAGGTGGGACCCCGTTTATTAACACTCATGGACTCTGGGAATAATTTCCAAATCAGAGTGAAGTAACACGCAGAGGCTTCACTTTTTATAACCTTCTGGGGTCATTGTCTTGCAGATATGGTTCCACCCCCTTTCCTGGGCTTACAGGAAGGCCCCCAGGTGTTGATGATCTGTCCTAGGGCCAGTGATAATGACCTTTCCACCCCCCCCACTCCACCCCAGGGCAGTGCATTGTTCAGTTTTTATGGCCTGTCATGCCTTGTAAGACCAGTTTCCTCCTCACAAATGGGCTTCAGTTCTCTCAGAGTTTAAGTATACACTCATCTGTAACCAAGTGACAAGGAGAAAATTCTGAGATGTCCTAAATTACATTGCAGCAGACTGGAGGGGGGAAGGAGGAGAAAAGAGAGTTTAATCAGTTAACAGCTGCAGGGCGAATACCAAAAAGGCAGAAGTGTTCTCAGCTTGACTTTCATCTTTGCTCAGGTGCCTGGGTGTGGGCTTTATTATGTAAATCCAGCCAAGCACCAGGAATGAATAGGACTCCCCCCACCGAGAACTGACGTTACTTCCTGGCATTGAGGATATAAAATAAACATGAGATTTTGGTGCTGGGTCCCTGTCCCTGTCTCTGTCTCTCCATCAGAAGAGGGCAGTGGTCCCACCGGGTCCCAGCTTTTTTCTTACATCTTTGTGTTCTGTCTCATTCTTTCATATTCTGAATCCCCAGCCGCCCCTACTCAAAGAACCAGACCACTGTCTTTCCGTGCTGGATGCAGAATAGAGAGACCCCACCATACCCAACCCCTTCTGTCCCTACCCCAGGCTGAGGTTCAGAGCTCTCCCAGGAGGGTATGGCTTCTTAGAACTAGCTACAGAATATGCAGATTCAGTAAAAAATGAAAAGGAAAGGTTCCTTACTAGGAAATTACTAAGAATTTCAAAAGCGTGAGAGCAGAACATGAAACCAGTTGCAAGGCTAAGTGCCAGACCCTGTGCGATGACACATAGCTCCGTGCAGCTCTGTGGCTGCATCAGGAATGCACAGCCTGCTGCTGGCAGACATTTGCTGGAGGGCGCAGGCCGGCCTTGGTCTGTGGAAGCTCTGCTGGGAGTGTGGCCTGGGAGTGTGGCCTGGGAGTGTGGCCTGGGAGTGTGACCCGCGAGTGTGGCCTGGGAGTGCAAGAATGGCCGGTGGAGTGCAGAGAGCGTGGCTTAAGGACAGGGCCAGAGCCTTGAGAGTTTACTGTGTTATCGAAACCACAGCTTTACACACTGTCCCAGTTTGTTGTTACAAAGATATGTTCTTCAAGTTAGAATGATGAAACGTTTTATTTACTCGTGTGTTATCTGGATTTGTAATCTTAAACATCTCTAAACATATTCACAT
>NW_006296539.1:248959-251859 GCF_000327345.1 Myotis davidii
CACACACACACAGCCACACCCTGGGCCCTACAAAAGTTTGCGAGCAATCCTGGAAGGGAGAAAACAGAAAACAGAACAGAAAAAACAGCCTCCTGGGAAAGGTGGCATAAGATTGGATTGAGAAAGCAAAGAGAACAATTCGTGTGAGGAGGAGAGAAGACTCCTTTTTTTAAAAAAATTGTGGTAAAACACACACAGCATAAAAATTACCATCTAATCATTTTTGAGAGAACAGTTCAGTAGTGTTAAGTATCTTCGCATTGTTTTGCAATGAATTTCCAGAACTTTTTCATCTTGCAAAACTAAAACTCTGTCCCCATTAAACAACTCTCCATTCCTTCCTCTCCCGCCCACTGGCAACCACCCTCCTACCTTCAGTCCCCATGAATTTGGCTACTGTAAGCACCCCATCTACATGGAGTCACACAGCATTATCTTTTGTGACTGAGCATAACGTCCTCAAGGTCCATCCATGTTTAGCAGGTGTCAGCGTTTCCTTCCTTTGGGAGGCTGACGGACATTCCATTGTGTGGGGGGGCCACATTTTGTGTACCATTCATTTGTTGATTTTCGCTATTAGCACATTTTTGCTATTGTGAATAATGCCACAATGAACATGAGTGTACAAATGCCTCTTTTGAGACCCTGCTTTCAGTTCTTCTGGATAAATACCCAGAAGTGGGATTGCTGAATCAGAGTAATTTCATTTCTAATTTTTTTGATAAATCTCCATACTGTTTTTCATAGTGACTGCACCATTTTTCTTTTTTTTAAAATATATATATTTTATTGATTTTTTACAGAGAGAGAGGGAGAGAGATAGAGAGTCAGAAACATCGATGGGAGAGAAACATCGATCAGCTGCCTCCTGCACATCTCCCACTGGGGACGTGCCCGCAACCCAGGCACATGACCCTGACCGGAATCGAACCTGGGACCTTTCAGTCCGCAGGCCGACGCTCTATCCACTGAGCCAAACCGATTTCGGCTGCACCATTTTTCATTCCCACCAATAGTGCACAAGGGCCCCGTCCCATGTTCTCCCTATCTTCACCAACACTTGTTATTTTCTGTGTGTTTTTTAATAGTAGCCCTCTTGATGGCTGTGAGGTAGTATTTCAGAGAGGAAGGAAGAGGGAGAGAGAGATAAAAAAATCAGTGATGAGAGAGAATCATTGATCGGCTGCCCCCTGCACGCCTCCTACTGGGAATCAAGCCCACAACCCAGGCATGTGCCCTGACCAAGAATGGAACCGTGACCTCCTTGTTCATAGGTGGATGCTCAACCACTGAGCCACACCGGCTGGGCTCATTGTGCTTTTGAAGACTCCGCTTCCTTTGAGATAGGAGGGAAGGAGAGAAATATGAGGGAAGAAGCAGAGCTATTTTGAAGTGAATAAGAAGGACAGTGAAGTGGCTCATAGCTGATCTCAGTGGTTGTGAGGCCTCCAGATGTTCTTCAGACCTGCACCATCATAGAAGGGTCCTGGGACTATAAGCTGATGTCCAGGCGCTGTGCCTGCTTAGAATTCATCGCAGTTGGCCGAGAGCCCAGCACAGCTCCCAGAGCTGCAGTCTTCAGAAGGCACGTTAGAAACTGACCAGCTCTGACTTCCCTTGCTCACACAGGCAAACCGAGCCAGGCCCAGTGTGTGTGGCTGGCCTGACACAGACAGCAGCATAAAACGATGAGTCACGTAGCATCTGCTTTCACAGTTAACCTCTCAGCAGTGGAGGAGACAGGTAGAGACAGGTGCTGCTGTCCCTCAGGGCCATGCCTGGTGCGGTGAAAGTTTTCCAAACACACAGAGGTGTCAGGTCAGGCTCAAATGTGGCCTCCCAGAGTTGGCCCCACCTGCGAAGGACCTGTGTGTACAGCTGGATTCCTGCTCCCCTGCTGGGACCAGGCTGGCCTCCTGACCTGCCAAGCAGTTGTTTGTTGTGTTTCTAAACAGGATATTCAGACCCTGCGTTCTCAGCAAGGAGCCTGCTCCCACTCCTGCTCTGCTTCGGGACTTCCGTCTGGAGGTTTATGTTTCTTCCTGCCTACCCATTAATCTAAAGATTATTAACTGAAAAGGTAGTTTAAGAAGATTAAGTAGAGCCTGGTCGGCATGGCTCAGTGGTTGATCATCAACCTATGAACCAGGAGGTCATGGTTCGATTCCTGGTCAGGGAACATATCCAGATTGTGGGCTTGGTCCCCAGTGCAGGATGTGCAAGAAGCAAATGATCAATGATCCTCTCTCATCATTGGTATTTCTATTTCTCTCTCCCTTCCTCTCTGAAATCAATAAAAAAATACATTAAAAAAGGTTAAATAGAATATTTACCATGCCCTAGCATAACACCTGCTTCATATTTTGCTACATCTCCTTCCACATGTACAGATCATTTGATGTTTGCAATCACTATGTACCTCAGTTTACAAGGGTGGAGAGTATATGTACTTTGGCTCCCCTTAATTACTGACACTTGTACAATTTCTGATACATTGCATGTGGTCAACAAAGGATTATTGAATAAATACTATTTTATAATATGCTGTTTCCATTTTGCATAATAAGAATATGTTTCCATATTCTGAATAATTGTAATTTCTAATGGTTCTGTATTGGCACAGAGTCATAATTTATTAAAGATTTCCTTATGTTGGAATTCTGACTGTTTCCTTTGTTGTTGCTTTTACTATCCTATCTAATAAAAGACAAAAAGTGTAATTGACCATACCTTCGCTACGCTTCCCATTGGCCTATCAGCAATATATGCAAATTAACTGCCAACAAAGATGGCGGCCGGCAGCCACGCAGCTGAAGCGAATAGGAGGTTTGCTTGCTCCAGTGATGGAGGAAGCCAATGTTCCCCACCTGCCGCAGCCTGCTCTAAGTTCGAAAAGCAAC
>NW_006296539.1:251995-259600 GCF_000327345.1 Myotis davidii
TAGTAAAAGACTGTATAGTAAAAGAGTAACAGCAGAAAGACTGGGAATGACTGGTCACTATGACACACACTGACCACCAGGGGGCAGATGCTCAATGCAGGAGCTGCCCTCTGGTGGTCAGTGCACTTCCACATGGGGGAGCTCTGCTCAGCCACAAGCCAGGCTGGTGGCTGCCAGTACAGCGGTGGTTGTGGGAGCCTCTCCTGCCTCCTCAACAGCGCTAAGGATGTCCGACTGCAGCTTAGGCCTGCTCCTCTCTGGCAAGTGGACATCCCCCGAGGGCTGCCGGGCTGCCAGAGGGATGCCTGATTACCATCTTAGGTCCAATCCCCCTGGGAGTAGGCCTAAGCCAGCAGGTGGTCATCCCCCGAGGGGTCCCAGACTGCGAGAGGGCACAGGCCGGGATGAGGAACTTCCCCTCTGCTCCGAGTGCACAAATTTTTGTGCACCGGGCCTCTAGTAATAGATAATCTTACAAACATTTCTACCCACATTTTATTTATCATCTTTGGAATTAGTTTCAAATTTTAAAAAATCCCAAGAATGGAATTGTTATCCTTGGAGTTTGGACATCTTTATGATGCAGTGAGTATCTCTTTAGGAGCCAGTATTACCTGGTAGAGACGATCCCTGTGCCCTCTTTACAGTACACACCCATAATCTATTACTAGGTGTGTCTCAGCCAGTGATGAGAGGCACTGAAGCTGTGTCCAGGAGCCCCTAATTCAGAATTCTTAGAGGAGTCTGAAGACATTCACTAGAGGCCCACTAGGTGGGACAGAGAAGATCTTTTGGCTTCTGAGTAATAAAATAGATTATTAATGGAAACGATGACTTCCCAGGTCCTCAAACAACATCCAAAGAACATGGCCCCCATCAGAGCAGAGTCTCTGAGGGGCAGCATGGCTCCCGTAGTTCTCCCTTTGATGCTGAATGTGACTTTGAGATCGCAAAACCTACTGCCTATATTTGCTGTTATTTCTCCTCTAACAAGTTACCATGACTTTAGTGGCTTAAAACATTGCAGATGACCTTACAGTTCTGCAGAAGATGGCTGTGGGTATTTCTGGGCTGACATCAGGGTGTCACGGGGCTGCATTCTTTCTGGAGGCTCCAGGGGAGAATCTGGTTCCTTGCCTTGTCCTGCTTCCAGAGGTGGCCCACATTCGTTGTTCATACGTGACCCCCTTTCTCCACCTTCAAGCCAGTAACATCACAGAACCATTAGAAATTACAGCGTCACATCTCTCTTCAACCCTTCTCTCGTTCTCGTTCTCATTCTCTCTCTTTCTCTCCATGGCCTGGAAAGGTTCTCTGCGTTTAAAGGGCTAATGTGATTAGGTTGGGCCTGCCTGGATAATCCAAGATAATCTCCCCATCTCAGAGTCATTAAATTTGATCACATCTATAAAGTCTCTTTGGCCACAGGAAGAAATGTATTCACAGGTCCTAGGGATGAAGATGTGGACATTTTTGGGGGGAGGGATTCTTCTGCCCACCATGAGAACTAAAATGGAGATATAGTTTAAATTCAAAATGTATGCATTCACAAAACACACAACATTATTTGTTTACTTGTATAATGAACGACTAAATTGGGTGACGCAAGGGTAAAAGGAAGTATGAGCTCAGAGAACTCTTCAGCACCCAGTCGCATTCAGAGGACGTCCTCTGGGTGCCATGTGGACCCTCCATGGCCTCTGCTACCAAGGCCAAGCCCGCGCCTCTGGACCACTGAAAGTACTGTCCCTGCTTTTCCAGGTGCAGGCTCTGCACCACTGCCTGCCCTGCTGGAAGGCGGGGCTGGGGCTGAGGTGTGGCACACCAGGCAAAGGGAGGGGGCAGGACAAAAGGAGGGAGGCCCTGAAGGCGGCCTGGCACCTCGAGAGGCTGCCGGGGATGCCCCAGTTTCCTAGGCTCTGTTTACAAGGGCTCCTCTGGTAAGAACAGCATTTTCTTCCTTGGTTGAAAAGGCTGCTGGATCTTTGCTACCTGAAACTTAGTTTTAGGAAAAGTTCTCCCTGCAGAAGCTCTCTGATGAATGATCCTGACAACAGGTGGTGTGTGTGTCTGTGTGTGTGTGTGTAACACCAATGGAAATAGAAAGGAGAGTATAGAGGGCATTTAAATTTCTTTCTGGAAAGTCTGGAAGGTGAAGGTGTGGGCTGAGAGAGGTCACTCAGTTCAAGGATATGAATCTTGGGCAACATGGCAACAAATGCTTTTTTGGGGGGAGGTTGCTATGATGGATTCGGGGCCTGGGATTCAGGACCCACCCATTACAGCTGACTCTGAATCTTAGCTCTTCACGTGTCATGAAGGCATGTTGGCACCCTTTACAACCCTACAACGAGGCTTCAGACTCGCCACCAGGTGGCAGCCTAGCTGTGGCTCTCCGTTGCAGTGCAGCAATGCCAAGCACATGGTGGTTTGAGGTTTGAGACACCTCTATGGAGCTGGGCTTACCACATGCCCTGACAGAGTCACTCACAGGTTTCACCTGATACGACAGCCACTCCTATCCTTGGTTTTGCTGAATTCAAAGTTAGCAGCCCCCAGACTAAACTAGGCATTTTTAAAATCTGTTTGCTGGGCCCAATAATAGTTAAAAAAATAATCTTTTTGTTCCTGGGGCTCTGGAAAGAAAAAGTGTGTCTTCCACAGTGAAAAATTATTTTTGTGTGATTGTATTTTATTTGTTTACTAGTGGCCTGGTGCATGGATTCGTGCACAGTGAAAGGAACATAGTTAGAAGAAAGATTTGTGCAGTAATTATGTTACTGCAAAAAATTACATGTCAAAATAGTATATCTATAATAATAAAAGTGTAATATGCTAATTAGACTGGACAGCCAAACGACCTTCCAGTTGTCATTCCGCACGAAGCCACAGCGGCAGGTGCCGAGGAAGAGGTGGTTAGGGGTGATCAGGCAGGAAGGCGAGCAGTTAGGGGTGTTCAGGCAGGCAAGTGAGCGGTTAGGAGCCAGCGATCCCTGATTGCAAGAAGGTGCAAGCCTGGCTGAGGGAACACTCCTCCCTCCACTCGTGCACAAATTCATGCACCAAGCCTTTAGTTTTTTATAGGCAACATGGAGCCAGAATGACTCGGGTTTGAGTTTTGCCTCTCATTTTCTGGGCAAACCTTTCTGGGCCTTAGTTTCCTTCTGAAATAAATCTAATCATCTTTGTCTGATGGGGTTGGTGAGGAGTAAACTGTGATAATGATGCACCATGTCTAGCATGGTGCCTGGCCCTTAGAAGGCACTTTCTGTCTCACATCTTCCCCAGGTGGAGCAGGGGCTGGTCCTACTCACCCCTATATCCTGTCAGCATCATAGTGCCTGACGTGTAGATGTTTGGAACAAATGAACAAACTAGCTCATGAATAGAGCTTATTCACCTTGATTTCAAGTGACTAATCTCCCGTTATTGAACTACCAAGTTGTGTGGAGGATTCAGAAAATCATATTATAAAACTCCTGCCTGCAGTTCCTAAAATCTGATTGGAGGAGACAATCGGAATCAAAGCATATTAACACTGAACACAGAAGCTCAGAGATGAACCTGACTAAAAAAGTATTTATAATGAGGTTTATAGGTCCTTCAACAGGGCTCAGTTTCTCAAAATCTGACAAAGGCGGGGTTAGCCTACATCTGTACTGTTTGCTGACAGTAGGCTAATGTCAGATCCTGGACCTTTGGAGGGGGAAGAGGGGACATTGTGTCCAAAGGCAGACCTGGGTGGGAACCCAGTGGGCATCAGAAAAGCATCAGGGTCCTAGGAATGGGATGGAGGTGTCTGGGGACAGAAAAGGGGGCGGGGGGATATTGAAGGCAACATTGAGCCATCACACCACTTGGCTGATGGTTACTTCCTCTTCCTGAGTGTGAATAGAGTCATAGAATTTCAGTCTGGAAGCTGCCTTAAAAACGTTCCGCCTTGCTCTCACACCCAGGAGAGCAGCCTGTCTCCACTATCTCTGACTAGTGGCATTCAGATCATGGCTTAAACAGCCGTGGGGACAGGGCACCCAGCCTGGAAGAGAGCCCACTTCTTCAGTAGGCAGTCCTAATTGCGATTTAGTTCAACCCTCTCCTCTAGCTTCTGCACGTGGGTGCCGATTCCGCCCGGGAGCCCCATAGACTATGTTTCCTCCCTCTTCCAGGGGTCAGATCTTCAAATTGCCAAGAGCGGCTATCAAATACCCGGTATTCTGTGTGAGAATCTGTGAAGTTTGGCACCAAGATCTCCTGAGTTCGGGCCCCAAACCTTGTGAGACTTCAGGTGGAGTTAGTGAGAGGTCCTTTTGCAGGTGCCTCCCCAGCTATCCCATGACACAGCGCTAGATGGCGCTGTGGCCAAGGGCCGTGCTGGTGCGCTAGGTCCTCAGGACTAATATAAAGATTGCCCACTTCCCCTAGGAAGTTATCAGTGCCAACCCCATCGCTCCTCATACCAGTTTTCCTCAGTGACCACCGGATGTCTAAATCCCAGCAGTAATGCGCCATCACCCTGACAGTCATCCCCGTCCTTCTCTGTATGTAACTGATGAGAACATAGGACCTCTGCCTGTCCAGTACTGGAGGATTATCTTCCTCCTCTTTTTTTTTTTTTTTAAAAAAAAATATTTTTATTGATTTCAGACAGGGAGAGAGAGAGAGAGAGAGAGAGAGCGAGAGAAAAGAGAGAGAGAAAGAGAGAGATCACTGATGAGAGAGAACCATTGATCGGCTGCCTCCTGCACGACCCATACTGGGGAATGAGCCCACAACCCAAGCATGTGCCCTGACTGGGAATCAAACCATGCCCTCCTGGTTCACAGGTGGACGTCCGCTCAGGCATTCAGCCACACCGGCAGGGCACATGTGCCTCTGAAGACTCCGCTTCCTTTGAGGTAGGAGGGAAGGAGGGGAATGTCAGGGAAGAAGCAGAGCTATTTTGAAGTGAATAAGGACAGTGAAGTAGCTCAGGCTGACTTCCTTCTCAGCATCGCAATTTTCCTGTGAAGAGCAATTCCCTTACTTGTGGCTTTGGTGGGTCTGCCCACCAGGCCTGGCCACATAGAGATGCCCCCACACTAACCACAGTGGAGGGTGGAGGTTGGGTTTCACGGGTGTGATGAGGGAAGAGGCAGGTGCTAAAGACCATGTCCACCGGAAGCCCATGCCCACCTGGAGCTGTGGGCACCCGTGTGTGCTGTGTGGGGAGAGACTGTCCGAGAACGTAGCCAACACAGGAGGGCAGAGCAGAGAGACTGAAAGACAGCATCCTAGACATGGTTTGTGTCCCTGATGCATCCTGGACTAAAGCCAGGAACCCCGCTGGATTTCCAGGTATCTGAGCAATTAAGTTCTCTTTTCTTTCTTTCTTTTTTAAAAAATGTGTTTTTATTTATTTTAGAGAGAGAGGGGAAAGGGAGGGAGGGAGAGTGGGAGAGAGAGAAACATCTGTCGGCTGCCTCCTACACACCCCCTATTGGGGATCGAGCCCACAACACAGGCATGTGCCCTGACCAGAAATCCAACAAGGGACCTCTTGGTTCATGGGACAACACTCAACCCACTGAGCCACATCAGCCAGGGCAAATTCTCTTTTCTTTTGCTTACTCCATTTTGAGTTGGATCTCTGATATTTGAAACAAAAAAGTCCTAATAGAAGCTCTAACCTGACTCACCCTCGCACCCCGCCCCTCTGCGGGGACATTTCACTGGGCCCTCTTGGAACACATGTGGAGGGATCAGCCCATTCTCCTGTATTCTCACCTCTCCCAGAATGAGCCTCCCACATCGTTAAGTAAAATCTGGCGCTCCCTTCAGGACACTGGGTCCCCAGTGGGGCTCTCGGAACATAGTCCATCTTTCCCCCTCAGATCTTTTCCCATCACCTTCGGGTACCGCTGGGCCATGACGTGGGTGGGAGCTCTCCTGGCTCTCTATGGCCATTTAAAAACCACTCTCTTCCTTCTACTTCAAACTCTCCAGCTTCTTTCAAGCTTCGTCTCCAGCTACCCTCACCCCTGTGCTTACAACCTGCTGGCCATCGCCACACGCTCACTGAGGACTTTCTCTCTGGTCCTCTCCCAGCCACCATTCTCAGCAAGTTCAACACATGATTCTTCCAACGCAGGTCGCAGGTCTCCATCACCGCAGCCACCCTAAACCTCCTTATCACTATGGTGTTAGCGCAGCACATCTGAAATCCCACATTCCCTCTTTCTGTCATCTCCTATCCTTACTCTAGCACCCCCAGGGCAAAGCTTTTGACCTTGAGACTGCCAATTCATGTGATCCTCCTATGATCCAGCTTTAGAGTCGCTCCCCTGAAATACCCTGCATTGCTCTGTCAGTCTTTTCTATCATTGTACTCACCAATCTAGCCTTACTCTAGCACCCCCAGGGCAAAACTTTTGACCTTGAGTCTGCCAATTCACGTGATCCTCCTATGATCCAACTTTAGAGTCACTCCCCTGAAATACCCCTGCATTCCTCTGTCAGTCTTTTCTATCATTGTACTCACCACACCATCATTTTATATTGATGACATATTTATCCTCGGAATTTAGAGGTGGATACAGAAGTTCCAGAAGTTCCAGTTTGTACTTATTCTTCGCCTCTCTGTGTCTCTGTTCCCAACTGCTGGCCCTGCTGACCCACAGTGACCCCAGACCCACCCCTGACACTTGAGTGTGGACTACAGAGGCGGTAGCTATGCAGAACGGACACCCATCCATGGACTCCTACACTAGCCCTTTGTGCTGCTCCTGCAGCAGCTGGAGGTGGCTAGCTTCCAGACTGCCTGCAAATGCCCACTCATTCCCCAGTGCCAGGGCTGGTTAGTGGCTTTTCTCTGATCCGTTAGCTCCAAATTTGGACTTTTACTTCTCCAGCCCCTCCCACGATTGTGTAAGGCCTAGGTACTATATTAAGCTTCTTATTCCATAATGCTTACTTAGCGCAATCCCAGTGACCCACTTTCTTTGAGCTTGCCCCAGAGAGGCCGAATATTGCTGGAGAAAAAAACACAACCTCCTCACTGGTTACACTGTAATGCATGACACCCACGTCATCTGATTTGGTCTGTCCAGAATCCTTCTCCTCTTCATGTAATAACATCACACTTTTGCTGGATGAAGTGTCCATTCCCCACTGAACTGTCTTGGTGAGACTTTCAATCCAATTGTTCTTTGCTTCAATCTGGCCAATCAGACGCTCTCTCCTTGGAATGTTTGAACATGGAGGAATGGGACTCATTCACGCCAAAGGCTGCATTCTAGATCTGCCACCCATGAGCGCCTGCTTGAGCTCCCTGGTGCTACGCTAGTCCCTGGTACTCTGCTCCTTCAGTTTTTCCTGTGACCGTGTAAACTCTCTCTATTCTTCCAACAGATTTGTTGCTCACTTAGCCAGAGCCAATGTCTGAGGCTTGCACAAACCTCAAATGGGCACTCAACTCTGCCCAATAATCCTGCTACGTTGCCCTAGTCAATATGGACTCTCGCCTTCCAAGGCAGTTACTTGTATCTTTCCTCTCTCCTCAAACCTGCATGCTGCCCCATCCAACTCAGCGCCAACTTCAGTAAGAATATGGAAGCACTTGACATCTCC
>NW_006296539.1:262830-263873 GCF_000327345.1 Myotis davidii
TCTGAGCAATTAAGTTCTCTTTTCTTTCTTTCTTTTTTAAAAAATGTGTTTTTATTTATTTTAGAGAGAGAGGGGAAAGGGAGGGAGGGAGAGTGGGAGAGAGAGAAACATCTGTCGGCTGCCTCCTACACACCCCCTATTGGGGATCGAGCCCACAACACAGGCATGTGCCCTGACCAGAAATCCAACAAGGGACCTCTTGGTTCATGGGACAACACTCAACCCACTGAGCCACATCAGCCAGGGCAAATTCTCTTTTCTTTTGCTTACTCCATTTTGAGTTGGATCTCTGATATTTGAAACAAAAAAGTCCTAATAGAAGCTCTAACCTGACTCACCCTCGCACCCCGCCCCTCTGCGGGGACATTTCACTGGGCCCTCTTGGAACACATGTGGAGGGATCAGCCCATTCTCCTGTATTCTCACCTCTCCCAGAATGAGCCTCCCACATCGTTAAGTAAAATCTGGCGCTCCCTTCAGGACACTGGGTCCCCAGTGGGGCTCTCGGAACATAGTCCATCTTTCCCCCTCAGATCTTTTCCCATCACCTTCGGGTACCGCTGGGCCATGACGTGGGTGGGAGCTCTCCTGGCTCTCTATGGCCATTTAAAAACCACTCTCTTCCTTCTACTTCAAACTCTCCAGCTTCTTTCAAGCTTCGTCTCCAGCTACCCTCACCCCTGTGCTTACAACCTGCTGGCCATCGCCACACGCTCACTGAGGACTTTCTCTCTGGTCCTCTCCCAGCCACCATTCTCAGCAAGTTCAACACATGATTCTTCCAACGCAGGTCGCAGGTCTCCATCACCGCAGCCACCCTAAACCTCCTTATCACTATGGTGTTAGCGCAGCACATCTGAAATCCCACATTCCCTCTTTCTGTCATCTCCTATCCTTACTCTAGCACCCCCAGGGCAAAGCTTTTGACCTTGAGACTGCCAATTCATGTGATCCTCCTATGATCCAGCTTTAGAGTCGCTCCCCTGAAATACCCCTGCATTCCTCTGTCAGTCTTTTCTATCATTGTACTCACCACCCATCAT
>NW_006296539.1:265184-273946 GCF_000327345.1 Myotis davidii
GAAAATCAGACTTGGCAAAACTAGCTGCTCTACAGCAGTGGTTCTCAACCTTCCTAATGCCGCGACCCTTTAATACAGTTCCTCATGTTGTGGTGACCCCCAACCATACAATTATTTTTGTTGCTACTTCATAACTATAATTTTGCTACTGTTATGAATCGTAATGTAGATATCTGATATGCAGGATGTATTTAGGCGACCCCTGTGAAAGGGTCGTTCGACCTCCAAAGGGGTCGCGACCCACAGGTTGAGAACCGCTGCTCTAGACTTCAGAGTCCAGAGATTATAGCCAACTCTCCACCATTTCCCTCCTTTATTTCTTTCAGACTATAAATATCGTGCTTACTTTTTTCATGTACTAGGTCATTTTCAGTCTCTTCCTATAACTGACACCAGAATCTGAAGTTTTTGGGGATAGGAATCTAGTTTTTATTGTCTACACTGATCAACTGGCACATAGTAGGTGTTCAATAAATGTCTTTTGAAAGATAAACATGACATTTTCTCCTGGCCCTTCTTTTTAAAAAGATATTTTTATTGATTTCAGAGAGGAAGGGAGAGGGAGAGAGAGATAGAAACATCAATGATGAAGGAGAATCATTGATTGGCTGCCTCCTGCATGCTCCACACTGGAGAGCGAGTCTGCAATCCAGGCATGTGCCTTGATTGGAAATAGAACCATGACCTCTTGGTTCATAAGTCGATGCTCAACCACTGAGACACACCTGCCAGGCTCCCCAGGCCTTTTGTCACCCAGGTTACCTTCCTGTTGGTATATGCAAGTTGGTCATTATCCCTCTAAAAATATGGCCCTGTTTGGAGGCCCAGAGGAGCATAATTACTTTGGATCCTGACAGAGAGTCTCTGCTTGTCCTAATTCTAATTGGACTCCTCCCTATTCTCTTCTCAACTAGGCCTTGATTTTTGGCTTCTGTGTTTATCTCTGCTTAGTCTACTTTTAGCAGGAATTCTGTTGGATCAATTTAGGAAAAATCCCTCACCCTATATTTCTTTTCCCTCAATATCTTACCACCCTATCCCACCTTCAGCAAAACTGCTTTGGGATGGCTTAGCAGGAATCCCTGCTACCCCAGGTGCTTCCTCTTAGTAATTTTTCAACCACTGACCCTGCTCCTTGGCTATAAATTTCCACTTGTCCTTTTTGTGTTCAGAGTTGAGTCCCTTTCCTCTCCCTACAACAACACCCCATTACAATAGTCCCCCTTGAATAAAGTCTGCCTCATCTGTAACAGGTATCATGAATAAAGTCTGTAACAGGTACCATGAAAACATTTAAAAAATATATATTTTATGGATTTTATAGAGAGGAAGGGAGAGGGAGATAAAAACATCAATGAGAGAGAAACAATCACCAGCTGCTTCCTGAACGCCCCCTACTGGGTATCAAGCCCACAACCAAGGTTCATGCCCTTGACCAGAATCGAACCTGGGACCCTTTAGTTCATGGGCCAACGCTCTATCCACTGAGCCAAACTGGTTAGGGCTACCATGAAAATTTTTAACAACCCTAAAGTTCTATTAGTACAGCCTAAATTTACTGCAGCTTTGGAAGCCACATTCAAGGCTGTCTTGCTGAAGTACATGCCAATGGTGCCCCCTGGGGTTGTGAAACTTGGTGGCTCCCTATGTTTCATTGTTCACCAGCACTGAGTGGGGGGAGTTAACTGCATTTTCAAAAGTTTTTTAGTAGACATGCTAGTAAGTCAGTCGTCCTCCTTTCTGTGTATAGTTTCTTTCCTTTCCTTTAATTTTTGTTGTTGTTAGAGCGGAAATTTTCATAATTCTTCCCAATAGGAAGAGTTTTGGTGCGTCCTGTAGGTCTATTGAATTTGGAATATTGCTTCTGTCATTCAGTGTATTAGTTACATGCTACCTGAAATTTTTGTAATCCTGCCTTATCCATCTTCATGAAAATGAAGGACAGGATGGAGGCAGGGACCGGGAGCTGCGACACACCAATAGAGACCTGCCCTCAAGCTGATAATGAATCAGAGATCAATCCTCTTTAGGCTTCCCTTAGCATATTATTGTCTTGTGCGCTTCTAGCTCTCAAATACTCAAAGAACAAGGATGTTTCAGAATTAAAAACAACCAAATTGAGCCACGTGTGGCAGGAGCACTGGACCTGACACACCGGGTTTCAGTTCTTCCCTTTGACCCTTCCTAGATCTATGACCTTGTACTCGCCACTCACATCCTCTGTAGAATGAGCATATACACGATTGGGAATCTGGTTGCCGGGTGCTGGAAGAGTGAATCTCTTGAGGTTCATGAGAACTAGAGCTCTATGATTCTGTGACCCCTTCCCCCCAAATAGGGTCCCCCTCATGCGTGTAGTGGCCTTTCAGCATCGGCTTTGGTATCATTTATCAGAGTGAAGCATTGGGGAGAATATCCCAATTAACATCAGTAAGATATAAACTTTGATACATACACAATGGCCACTGTGAAGTAATTAAAAATCAAGTTTTAGAAGGATTCTTAAAGATAGGGAAAAATAACGGAAAAATATTGCTTTCATTTATAAAATTATTTAGAAAAATGTGGAAGGAAGTATATGAAAGTGTCCAAAGTGGTTATTTTGGGGTGGTGGGATTATTAAATGTTTCCTATTCATTTTACCTAGCTTTATGTTTATATAAGTATATATTACTCATAAGAAAAAGAACCTGGAAACATTTTGGGATGCCTAATACATGTATAAAAATCTTTATAAGTGTTCATACCCTTCTAACTACATGAATTCCACTTTTTGGAATTTAATCTAAGGAAGTAATTCAAATTACAGAATATGCTGCATACCAAGATGTTAATGTGATGCAACTTATCATAGTGTAAAGTTGGAAGCAGTCCAACAGTCAGAAAAGATGAGGTGAAAGCACATCATCTCATTACAACCTCAGGTGGACTTTTAAAATGGTGTATATAAAGTCTGTAATAGCAACAGTTTATGAATCAATGTCAAATGAGAAAGTAGAGTAGAATTATATTCTTAATACAACTAGATTATTTTTTAAAAAGCAAAAAATAATGCACTAAAACTAACTTGGCATACAAAAGAGTGATTGTTTTGGGTGGTAAGACCCAAGGTAATTGTAAAGGTTATTTTGATTTTTCTATGTTTTTCAAATATAAGCATTTATTATTTATAAATAGAAAAATGTACAATTATTTAAAAATAAAAATGATGTGCTCTATGAGAGGGAGACTGATGAGTTGAGCTTATCTCTTTCTGGGGAGCCTTCTGGGGTAGGTGGAGACCAGCCTGATAAGTTACTGCCCTTATTCAAGGGCCTGAAGGCCCCACCCAGGGCAGGGGCTCCCAGCCTGTCACTCACTGTCAGATGGACACATTCCCCCCCAGATGGAAGGCCCCAAAAGTTCAGCCCAGGATGCAGGTCTCTCCCATGCTGCCTGAAATCCCCAGAGAGAAGGAAGGGGGCTTTCTCTCCACTCATTCTTCTTCAGACTACCCCAACCAGAGAAAACCCCTTGTTCTAGTATTGGCGAGAATGTAGAGGAAAGGGAACCCTCATACACTGTTGGTGAGATTGTAAACTGGTACAGCTATTATGAAAAACAGAATCAAGGTTCCTCAAAAAATGAAAAATAGAACTACCGTACAATCCAGCAATTCCACTTCTGGGTATTTACCCCAAAAACACGAACTCAAAAAGATACATGTACTCCTATGTTCATTGCAGCATTATTTACAATAGCCAAGATATGAAAGCAATGTAAGTGTCCATTAATAGATGAGTGGATAAAGAAGATGCGGTACATATACACATGGAATATTACTCAGCAATAAAAAAGAATAAAATCTTCTCATTTGCAACAACATGGATGGATCTAGAGGGTATTATGTAAGTGAAATAAATCAGACATAGAAAGACAAATACTGTATGGTTTCACTTATATGTGGAATATAAAAAACAAATAAATAAAACAAAACAGAAACAGACTCATAGATATAGGAAGCAAACTGGTGGTTGCCGGAGTGGGGAGGGGTTGGGGAGTGGGCAAAATAGGTGAAGGGGATTAAGAGGTAGAAACTTCCAGCTATAAATGTAAATGTCATGGGGATGTACTGTGCAACATAGAGAGTATAGTCAATAATATTGTCATAACTTTGGTGACAGGTAGTAACTAGACTTATCAAATCACTGTGATGTAAACCTGAAGCTAATGGACATTGTATACCAATTATACTTCAAGGAAAAGAAACAGAAAAATCCCCTTGTTCTATCACTGTCACCTTCTACGCCTTCTCTATGGGCCACTTTCAATAGCATTGACCTTAAACAAATAGACAGTCGGATATTTCTCCAGCAAAATGGGTTTATTCAGGAATCACTTTCGATAACATTGACCTTAAACAAATAGTCAGATATTTCTCCAGCAAAATGGGTTTATTCAAGAACAACAAAGAATTGCAGTTCAGGATATGTGGTCTAACGGCGAACCACGGGTAAATCTACAGAAACAAAGGCGAGGAAGCTCTTTTATGGACGTGGGAGGGGCTGCTGGAAAGGAAGAATGAATTGGAGCAAAATGAAAATTTGAAGTATAGTGACTTTTCATTGGCTAAACTATGGCAGTCTCCCATTGGCTGAGTTGTTTGGGGCAAGAAGAAATCTTTTCTTTCTCCAGGAATTGGAAGAACCTCGCCTGTCAGCCAGGGCCACTCTGCTGGGAACTGTTTTCTGAGCTGACCTCGGTATTATTAGATATGTTTTGCCCCCAGAGATGAGAGTTCCTCAAAAATTCTCTGCAACCAATCGCTCTGCCACTCCTCCCTCCACGTGGGAAAGGGATTCTGCCGCTATGGCTCCGACGGCCTCCCTTCGCTTCCGCCAGCAGAGTGGCCCACCCAGCTGAGTGCTTGGCCCATCTTATCCCCAGGGCCCAGCTGAACCTCATGGGCCTCATTCTCTGAGCATCTTCCTGGAGCTGGCAGCCAATCACAGGCTGACATGCTGGCGGAGCCAGCTGCCAGGGAACATCTGTTTTAGGAGGGAACTTCCATTGAGTGTGGCCCCTGCCCTACGCCCCTCTGTTCACAGGTGAACCCAGGCCAACAGGGACACTGAGCACTGTGTCAGAGGTGTCTAAAAGGGTCACCTGCCACTGAAGACCGGGGTGGAAGCAAGGAGGGGCTGCCCTGCCCATTTGGTGGATGGGGTGGGGCTCCCAGGCTAGTTGCAGGTGTTTGAGCCAAAGGTCTTTTGAGCCCTGGCTGGGTAGTTGATTTCCGGTTCAATTCCTGGTCAAGGGACATTCAAGAAGAAACTAATGAATCCATCAGTAAGTGGAACAACAAACCAATATTTCTTTCTCTTCCTTTCTCTTTCTCTAAAATCATTCACTAAATTTTAAAAAAATTAAAAGGTCCTTTGAGCACTAGGACCTGGAGTTGCTTCATTTTCCCACATCCCCCCGCTTCTCTACCAGATCCACGGGAGCTGCCTCTAGTCCTTTGATTTCCCCAACCTCAGGAGCAGCAGGGAGAGACTGGCTGTCCTGGGCTTTCCCATGTCTTTCCATTACATTGTCATTGTTTCTCCGCTCCCCCATCGCCCTGTACTTGCCCTACCCAATTACAATAACTACAACAAAAAGAAGCTAGTATCTATTGAGCATATTAGGCTTATTAAGTCTTATGAACTCCTCCAACCAGTGGAGTAGGTACTGTCATCCCCATCTTATAGGTGAAGAAATGGAGGCTTGGGTCAAGAAACTTATTCAAGGCCACCCAGCTGGTAAGCAGCTGCCCGGAACCCCACCCACACCTGCTTCACAGTCTGAAACACCCAACATCTTCTCCTCACCCCAATGCACCAGACCCAGGTTCCTTAGTCAGTCCTCCCAATTAGCAAGCGTCTTTTGGACACCACTATGGGCTGGGGCACCTGGAGGGGCTCAAAAGACAGGCCAGCCACAGCCCCTGCCCCTGAACTACTGAGGAACTGGCTGCGGAGACACGACAAAGACACCCAGAAATTCACACTTAACACCTGTGCGACCTCTGCCAAGTCACTTCCTTTCTGTGGGCCTCAGTTTCCTTCCCTGTAGAATGAGGATGACAAGGGAAAAGTCCTATTAATTCTTGATCAATTGCACACCCCACCTAGTGAGAAAATGGGGACACTGAGGCCACGGGATTAGGACCATCCCAGAAAATAGCCAGAGAAAACAGGCAACACCAGAAAAGCAAACCATGACATTTGACCCTTAGAAGAACACTGTTTTCTTCCTAAGAAGAGGACTAACATCCAAGAATGAGCCCAGTGGGGGCCCAGTGAGAGGGCCGGAGTCCTCTACTTCTCCATCCCTTTGTAGCTGACAAAACTCAGAGAGCTTCATCTTGGTGTGGGTTCCCCTTAGTTCTCGGGGCTCAAGGACGAACAAGCTGGTTGCTTCTGACCCTTTCATTTCCAGGGCACTGCAGGGCGCCCTGATGACAGAGCTATTTCAAAGCCATTTCCTTAGAAACAAGGAGCCGTGTCTGAGTTTGCAGGAGTGACGGAAGGAGACACTGGAGGCTTGGAGAGGAGGGACTGACCTGGTCTGGCAGGGGCCTTGCCTTCCAGGCACCTTGTCCTAAAGGAGGAAGCGTTTGCGTTGTTGTGTGGGAGACAATGAGGCAGGGAGATGAGGAGCAGCTTGTTTATTTGGTTGCCAAGTCTTTTTCTTGGTTGTGTTGCCTGTTGTTTCCATGCTGATGCAGAAGGTTTTGAAGCTGGGAGAAAATCGTTGCCCCTCCCGACCGTGGCTCCTAACAGTGGGTTGTGAGGCCACCTTGGGCTTGTAGAGCACAATACCGTTTACACGACACTGCACAAGCATTGGCTCCGCTTGTATGTAGTTGCTGTTCGTATGTATTAGAGCTGGGTGAGATCCTCTTTGCCACGTCCACTTCACAGGCGTGAACACTGAAATGACCAGCAAAACAGGACTGGCTTTGCTGAAACCATTCATTGTGATACCCCGGTGGGGAAAGGGTGAATTCTAATAATCCTTCCTAATTTGTTAAAACCCACATGCCCGCCTGCCCAGCATGGCTCCTTAGCTATGATCCAGGAGGTCATAGATCAATTCCCAGTCAGGGCACATGCCCAGGTTGCGGGCTGGATCCCCAGTAGTGATCCTCTCTCATCACTGATGTTTCTATCTCTCTCTCCCTCTCTGAAATCAATAAAAATATATTTAAAACAAGAGAAAGAGTACTTTCTCAGGCTACCTTTAAATTAAAAACAACAACCAAACCCCATACGCCTGTATTCTCAAATGTTTTTTTTTCTTTCCTTTTGCACCCCTTATACCCAACACTGTTCTTTCCTTATCTTCACTCAGCCCTTCACAGAATACGGAGACTTACTGCTTTCTGAGGCCTAAACTTGGCTCTCAGTTTAGGAGAAAAATGAGCAGAGGATGGATGGACTGAACTGACCTTGTCTATGATAATCGTATGACGTTATATTTGTGAGACCCTTTTAACTTTTAGAAATTAAAAAAAGAATCCCAGGCATCATTTCATCCCTGTGGCGTGGGCTGGGCAGGGACACTGGGTTTAGCAGCTGCGCACTTCACACACACAGTCAGTCATTTAGTCCCAGGGACCACCCGGCCTAGGAGGTGTGGCTGTTCCCCAAATGAGGTAAGCAATTTGCTCAAGGTCACCTGGTTAATACGTCAGCGCCAGGATTTCAAAGCAGGTCCATCTGTTCCCAGCCACCCACCTACTGCCTCGGTGGCAGAGTGCGACTCAAACTCGGGTCTCTTCACTGCCAATCCAGCGCTGTCTTCAACCCCCACTCAGACGCAATTATTGCTCCATCTCTACAAGAAGGCCCCTGTAGATAAGGATAGATGAACAGTGTGGTCAGCTGAATAATATCCCCCCAAAAGATACCCATGTCCTAATCACTGGAACCTGTGTTACTTTAGTGGTAACAGGGACTTGCAGGCCTGGTAAATGCAGGACCTCGAGCTGGCGAGATTAGCCAAAACTATCCAGGTGCACCTTAAATATCCCAGAGGGAGGCAACAAGGTGAGGAGGAAGTAGGAGACCTGAGGATGGAAGCAGGAGGGTGCAGTGGTGGCGGGAAGGGGTTGGGAGACAAAGGAATAAAGCTCGCCTCCAAGAGCTGGAAAAGGCAAGGAAACACACCGAAAGCCCCAGGCCTCCTCCGGGCAGACACCTTGATTTCTGTCCAGTGAAACCGATTTCAGACTTCTGGCCCCGTAGCTCTAGTAAGATAATAAATGTGTGTTGTTTTAAGCCACCAATCGGTGGTAATCAGTTACAGCAGCCACAGGAAACTGGTACAGGCACTGCTTACCTATTTAAGAAAACAAACTAAAGCATTTAAAATGTTATCCTCCAGCGATTCACTGTAAGCAGAAGCCATAGTTGCTTCACTTGGCTGGCTCTTGTATATTTGAATTGAAAATCATTTTAAGTAACTAATAATGCCAATACTAAAGTAGGCCAGGTGAGGCAAGACCTCATGTTGTATTGGGGATATGGAACTGTTATGTATTTTAAAGTAAATTTTAAAATCTCTATATCAGACTTCCACCAATTCAGACTGACCTCCCCTCAGTGGATCTAAGAAGGAAGTGTACTTAGTACATAGTACACGAAGACTAATATACTTAGCCAAGTGGAAAGAATTTGCAGATTACCTGTGTTCACTTCTATTCTAGTAAAGAGTTATTTGTTCATCTATATATT